>NW_026527065.1:12500-329269 GCF_027744825.2 Synchiropus splendidus
TTGTGCCATAACTTTTCAGGAAAGCTTCAGAACATGAAATTTTAACCTCCCACTATAGCAGAAAGGGTCTTTCTAGTAGTTGCACATCAAATCTAAACTGTCTGAAGTGTTTTTCCAAAGTTATCAACACTTTTATGTTTGGCGTTCCGAAACCCACCTTATCTCAGGCTGAAAAGCGTTTTTACGCATTGTGCCATAACTTTTCAGGGAAGCTTCAGAACATGAAATTTTAACCTCCCACTATAGCAGAAAGGGTCTTTCTAGTAGGTGCACATCAAATCTAAGCTCTCTGAAGTGTTTTTCGAAAGTTATCAACACTTTTATGTTTGGCGTTCCGAAACCCACCTTATCTCAGGCTGAAAAGCGTTTTTGTGCATTGTGCCATAACTTTTCAGGGAAGCTTCAGAACATGAAATTTTAACCTCCCACTATAGCAGAAAGGGTCTTTCTAGTAGTTGCACATCAAATCTAAACTGTCTGAAGTGTTTTTCCAAAGTTATTAACACTTTTATGTTTGGCGTTCCGAAACCCACCTTATCTCAGGCTGAAAAGCGTTTTTGTGCATTGTGCCGTAACTTTTCAGGGAAGCTTCAGAACATGAACTTTTAACCTCCCACTATAGCAGAAAGGGTCTTTCTAGTAGTTGCACATCAAATCTAAACTGTCTGAAGTGTTTTTCCAAAGTTATCAACACTTTTATGTTTGGCGTTCCGAAACCCACCTTATCTCAGGCTGAAAAGCGTTTTTGTGTATTGTGCCATAACTTTTCAGGGAAGCTTCAGAACATGAAATTTTAACCTCCCACTATAGCAGAAAGGGTCTTTCTAGTAGTTGCACATCAAATCTAAGCTGTCTGAAGTGTTTTTCCAAAGTTATCAACACTTTTATGTTTGGCGTTCCGAAACCCACCTTATCTCAGGCTGAAAAGCGTTTTTGTGCATTGTGCCATAACTTTTCAGGGAAGCTTCAGAACATGAAATTTTAACCTCCCACTATAGCAGAAAGGGTCTTTCTAGTAGTTGCACATCAAATCTAAGCTGTCTGAAGTGTTTTTCAAAAGTTATCAACACTTTTATGTTTGGCGTTCCGAAACCCACCTTATCTCAGGCTGAAAATCGTTTTTGTGCATTGTGCCATAACTTTTCAGGAAAGCTTCAGAACATACATGAAATTTTAACCTCCCACTATAGCAGAAAGGGTCTTTCTAGTAGTTGCACATCAAATCTAAACTGTCTGAAGTGTTTTTCCAAAGTTATCAACACTTTTATGTTTGGCGTTCCGAAACCCACCTTATCTCAGGCTGAAAAGCGTTTTTGTGCATTGTGCCATAACTATTCAGGGAAGCTTCAGAACATGAAATTTTAACCTCCCACTATAGCAGAAAGGGTCTTTCTAGTAGTTGCACATCAAATCTAAGCTGTCTGAAGTGTTTTTCAAAAGTTATCAACACTTTTATGTTTGGCGTTCCGAAACCCACCTTATCTCAGGCTGAAAATCGTTTTTGTGCATTGTGCCATAACTTTTCAGGAAAGCTTCAGAACATGAAATTTTAACCTCCCACTATAGCAGAAAGGGTCGTTCTAGTAGTTGCACATCAAATCTAAACTGTCTGAAGTGTTTTTCCAAAGTTATCAACACTTTTATGTTTGGCGTTCCGAAACCCACCTTATCTCAGGCTGAAAAGCGTTTTTGTGCATTGTGCCATAACTTTTCAGGGAAGCTTCAGAACATGAAATTTTAACCTCCCACTATAGCAGAAAGGGTCTTTCTAGTAGTTGCACATCAAATCTAAGCTGTCTGAAGTGTTTTTCAAAAGTTATCAACACTTTTATGTTTGGCGTTCCGAAACCCACCTTATCTCAGGCTGAAAAGCGTTTTTGTGCATTGTGCCATAACTTTTCAGGAAAGCTTCAGAACATGAAATTTTAACCTCCCACTATAGCAGAAAGGGTCTTTCTAGTAGTTGCACATCAAATCTAAACTGTCTGAAGTGTTTTTCCAAAGTTATCAACACTTTTATGTTTGGCGTTCCGAAACCCACCTTATCTCAGGCTGAAAAGCGTTTTTACGCATTGTGCCATAACTTTTCAGGGAAGCTTCAGAACATGAAATTTTAACCTCCCACTATAGCAGAAAGGGTCTTTCTAGTAGGTGCACATCAAATCTAAGCTCTCTGAAGTGTTTTTCGAAAGTTATCAACACTTTTATGTTTGGCGTTCCGAAACCCACCTTATCTCAGGCTGAAAAGCGTTTTTGTGCATTGTGCCATAACTTTTCAGGGAAGCTTCAGAACATGAAATTTTAACCTCCCACTATAGCAGAAAGGGTCTTTCTAGTAGTTGCACATCAAATCTAAACTGTCTGAAGTGTTTTTCCAAAGTTATTAACACTTTTATGTTTGGCGTTCCGAAACCCACCTTATCTCAGGCTGAAAAGCGTTTTTGTGCACTGTGCCATAACTTTTCAGGGAAGCTTCAGAACATGAACTTTTAACCTCCCACTATAGCAGAAAGGGTCTTTCTCGTAGTTGCACATCAAATCTAAACTGTCTGAAGTGTTTTTCCAAAGTTATCAACACTTTTATGTTTGGCGTTCCGAAACCCACCTTATCTCAGGCTGAAAAGCGTTTTTGTGTATTGTGCCATAACTTTTCAGGGAAGCTTCAGAACATGAAATTTTAACCTCCCACTATAGCAGAAAGGGTCTTTCTAGTAGTTGCACATCAAATCTAAGCTGTCTGAAGTGTTTTTCAAAAGTTATCAACACTTTTATGTTTGGCGTTCCGAAACCCACCTTATCTCAGGCTGAAAAGCGTTTTTGTGCATTGTGCCATAACTTTTCAGGAAAGCTTCAGAACATGAAATTTTAACCTCCCACTATAGCAGAAAGGGTCTTTCTAGTAGTTGCACATCAAATCTAAACTGTCTGAAGTGTTTTTCCAAAGTTATCAACACTTTTATGTTTGGCGTTCCGAAACCCACCTTATCTCAGGCTGAAAAGCGTTTTTACGCATTGTGCCATAACTTTTCAGGGAAGCTTCAGAACATGGAATTTTAACCTCCCACTATAGCAGAAAGGGTCTTTCTAGTAGGTGCACATCAAATCTAAGCTCTCTGAAGTGTTTTTCGAAAGTTATCAACACTTTTATGTTTGGCGTTCCGAAATCCACCTTATCTCAGGCTGAAAAGCGTTTTTGTGCATTGTGCCATAACTTTTCAGGAAAGCTTCAGAACATGAAATTTTAACCTCCCACTATAGCAGAAAGGGTCTTTCTAGTAGTTGCACATCAAATCTAAACTGTCTGAAGTGTTTTTCCAAAGTTATTAACACTTTTATGTTTGGCGTTCCGAAACCCACCTTATCTCAGGCTGAAAAGCGTTTTTGTGCATTGTGCCATAACTTTTCAGGGAAGCTTCAGAACATGAAATTTTAACCTCCCACTATAGCAGAAAGGGTCTTTCTAGTAGTTGCACATCAAATCTAAACTGTCTGAAGTGTTTTTCCAAAGTTATTAACACTTTTATGTTTGGCGTTCCGAAACCCACCTTATCTCAGGCTGAAAAGCGTTTTTGTGCATTGTGCCATAACTTTTCAGGGAAGCTTCAGAACATGAAATTTTAACCTCCCACTATAGCAGAAAGGGTCTTTCTAGTAGTTGCACATCAAATCTAAACTGTCTGAAGTGTTTTTCCAAAGTTATCAACACTTTTATGTTTGGCGTTCCGAAACCCACCTTATCTCAGGCTGAAAAGCGTTTTTACGCATTGTGCCATAACTTTTCAGGGAAGCTTCAGAACATGAAATTTTAACCTCCCACTATAGCAGAAAGGGTCTTTCTAGTAGGTGCACATCAAATCTAAGCAGTCTGAAGTGTTTTTCGAAAGTTATCAACACTTTTATGTTTGGCGTTCCGAAACCCACCTTATCTCAGGCTGAAAAGCGTTTTTGTGCATTGTGCCATAACTTTTCAGGGAAGCTTCAGAACATGAAATTTTAACCTCCCACTATAGCAGAAAGGGTCTTTCTAGTAGTTGCACATCAAATCTAAGCTGTCTGAAGTGTTTTTCAAAAGTTATCAACACTTTTATGTTTGGCGTTCCGAAACCCACCTTATCTCAGGCTGAAAAGCGTTTTTGTGCATTGTGCCATAACTTTTCAGGAAAGCTTCAGAACATGGAATTTTAACCTCCCACTATAGCAGAAAGGGTCTTTCTAGTAGTTGCACATCAAATCTAAACTGTCTGAAGTGTTTTTCCAAAGTTATCAACACTTTTATGTTTGGCGTTCCGAAACCCACCTTATCTCAGGCTGAAAAGCGTTTTTACGCATTGTGCCATAACTTTTCAGGGAAGCTTCAGAACATGAAATTTTAACCTCCCACTATAGCAGAAAGGGTCTTTCTAGTAGGTGCACATCAAATCTAAGCTCTCTCAAGTGTTTTTCGAAAGTTATCAACACTTTTATGTTTGGCGTTCCGAAACCCACCTTATCTCAGGCTGAAAAGCGTTTTTGTGCATTGTGCCATAACTTTTCAGGGAAGCTTCAGAACATGAAATTTTAACCTCCCACTATAGCAGAAAGGGTCTTTCTAGTAGTTGCACATCAAATCTAAACTGTCTGAAGTGTTTTTCCAAAGTTATTAACACTTTTATGTTTGGCGTTCCGAAACCCACCTTATCTCAGGCTGAAAAGCGTTTTTGTGCATTGTGCCATAACTTTTCAGGGAAGCTTCAGAACATGAAATTTTAACCTCCCACTATAGCAGAAAGGGTCTTTCTAGTAGTTGCACATCAAATCTAAACTGTCTGAAATGTTTTTCCAAAGTTATCAACACTTTTATGTTTGGAGTTCAGAAACCCACCTTATCTCAGGCTGAAAAGCGTTTTTGTGCATTGTGCCATAACTTTTCAGGGAAGCTTCAGAACATGAAATTTTAACCTCCCACTATAGCAGAAAGGGTCTTTCTAGTAGTTGCACATCAAATCTAAGCTGTCTGAAGTGTTTTTCAAAAGTTATCAACACTTTTATGTTTGGCGTTCCGAAACCCACCTTATCTCAGGCTGAAAAGCGTTTTTACGCATTGTGCCATAACTTTTCAGGGAAGCTTCAGAACATGAAATTTTAACCTCCCACTATAGCAGAAAGGGTCTTTCTAGTAGGTGCACATCAAATCTAAGCTCTCTGAAGTGTTTTTCGAAAGTTATCAACACTTTTATGTTTGGCGTTCCGAAACCCACCTTATCTCAGGCTGAAAAGCGTTTTTGTGCATTGTGCCATAACTTTTCAGGGAAGCTTCAGAACATGAAATTTTAACCTCCCACTATAGCAGAAAGGGTCTTTCTAGTAGTTGCACATCAAATCTAAACTGTCTGAAGTGTTTTTCCAAAGTTATTAACACTTTTATGTTTGGCGTTCCGAAACCCACCTTATCTCAGGCTGAAAAGCGTTTTTGTGCATTGTGCCATAACTTTTCAGGGAAGCTTCAGAACATGAAATTTTAACCTCCCACTATAGCAGAAAGGGTCTTTCTAGTAGTTGCACATCAAATCTAAGCTGTCTGAAGTGTTTTTCAAAAGTTATCAACACTTTTATGTTTGGCGTTCCGAAACCCACCTTATCTCAGGCTGAAAAGCGTTTTTGTGCATTGTGCCATAACTTTTCAGGAAAGCTTCAGAACATGAAATTTTAACCTCCCACTATAGCAGAAAGGGTCTTTCTAGTAGTTGCACATCAAATCTAAACTGTCAAGTGTTTTTCCAAAGTTATCAACACTTTTATGTTTGGCGTTCCGCAACCCACCTTATCTCAGGCTGAAAAGCGTTTTTACGCATTGTGCCATAACTTTTCAGGGAAGCTTCAGAACATGAAATTTTAACCTCCCACTATAGCAGAAAGGGTCTTTCTAGTAGGTGCACATCAAATCTAAGCTCTCTGAAGTGTTTTTCGAAAGTTATCAACACTTTTATGTTTGGCGTTCCGAAACCCACCTTATCTCAGGCTGAAAAGCGTTTTTGTGCATTGTGCCATAACTTTTCAGGAAAGCTTCAGAACATGAAATTTTAACCTCCCACTATAGCAGAAAGGGTCTTTCTAGTAGTTGCACATCAAATCTAAACTGTCTGAAGTGTTTTTCCAAAGTTATTAACACTTTTATGTTTGGCGTTCCGAAACCCACCTTATCTCAGGCTGAAAAGCGTTTTTGTGCATTGTGCCATAACTTTTCAGGGAAGCTTCAGAACATGAAATTTTAACCTCCCACTATAGCAGAAAGGGTCTTTCTAGTAGTTGCACATCAAATCTAAACTGTCTGAAGTGTTTTTCCAAAGTTATTAACACTTTTATGTTTGGCGTTCCGAAACCCACCTTATCTCAGGCTGAAAAGCGTTTTTGTGCATTGTGCCATAACTTTTCAGGAAAGCTTCAGAACATGGAATTTTAACCTCCCACTATAGCAGAAAGGGTCTTTCTAGTAGTTGCACATCAAATCTAAACTGTCTGAAGTGTTTTTCCAAAGTTATCAACACTTTTATGTTTGGCGTTCCGAAACCCACCTTAATTCAGGCTGAAAAGCGTTTTTACGCATTGTGCCATAACTTTTCAGGGAAGCTTCAGAACATGAAATTTTAACCTCCCACTATAGCAGAAAGGGTCTTTCTAGTAGGTGCACATCAAATCTAAGCTCTCTCAAGTGTTTTTCGAAAGTTATCAACACTTTTATGTTTGGCGTTCCGAAACCCACCTTATCTCAGGCTGAAAAGCGTTTTTGTGCATTGTGCCATAACTTTTCAGGGAAGCTTCAGAACATGAAATTTTAACCTCCCACTATAGCAGAAAGGGTCTTTCTAGTAGTTGCACATCAAATCTAAACTGTCTGAAGTGTTTTTCCAAAGTTATTAACACTTTTATGTTTGGCGTTCCGAAACCCACCTTATCTCAGGCTGAAAAGCGTTTTTGTGCATTGTGCCATAACTTTTCAGGGAAGCTTCAGAACATGAAATTTTAACCTCCCACTATAGCAGAAAGGGTCTTTCTAGTAGTTGCACATCAAATCTAAACTGTCTGAAATGTTTTTCCAAAGTTATCAACACTTTTATGTTTGGAGTTCAGAAACCCACCTTATCTCAGGCTGAAAAGCGTTTTTGTGCATTGTGCCATAACTTTTCAGGGAAGCTTCAGAACATGAAATTTTAACCTCCCACTATAGCAGAAAGGGTCTTTCTAGTAGTTGCACATCAAATCTAAGCTGTCTGAAGTGTTTTTCAAAAGTTATCAACACTTTTATGTTTGGCGTTCCGAAACCCACCTTATCTCAGGCTGAAAAGCGTTTTTGTGCATTGTGCCATAACTTTTCAGGAAAGCTTCAGAACATGAAATTTTAACCTCCCACTATAGCAGAAAGGGTCTTTCTAGTAGTTGCACATCAAATCTAAACTGTCTGAAGTGTTTTTCCAAAGTTATCAACACTTTTATGTTTGGCGTTCCGAAACCCACCTTATCTCAGGCTGAAAAGCGTTTTTACGCATTGTGCCATAACTTTTCAGGGAAGCTTCAGAACATGAAATTTTAACCTCCCACTATAGCAGAAAGGGTCTTTCTAGTAGGTGCACATCAAATCTAAGCTCTCTGAAGTGTTTTTCGAAAGTTATCAACACTTTTATGTTTGGCGTTCCGAAACCCACCTTATCTCAGGCTGAAAAGCGTTTTTGTGCATTGTGCCATAACTTTTCAGGGAAGCTTCAGAACATGAAATTTTAACCTCCCACTATAGCAGAAAGGGTCTTTCTAGTAGTTGCACATCAAATCTAAACTGTCTGAAGTGTTTTTCCAAAGTTATTAACACTTTTATGTTTGGCGTTCCGAAACCCACCTTATCTCAGGCTGAAAAGCGTTTTTGTGCATTGTGCCATAACTTTTCAGGGAAGCTTCAGAACATGAAATTTTAACCTCCCACTATAGCAGAAAGGGTCTTTCTAGTAGTTGCACATCAAATCTAAGCTGTCTGAAGTGTTTTTCAAAAGTTATCAACACTTTTATGTTTGGCGTTCCGAAACCCACCTTATCTCAGGCTGAAAAGCGTTTTTGTGCATTGTGCCATAACTTTTCAGGAAAGCTTCAGAACATGAAATTTTAACCTCCCACTATAGCAGAAAGGGTCTTTCTAGTAGTTGCACATCAAATCTAAACTGTCAAGTGTTTTTCCAAAGTTATCAACACTTTTATGTTTGGCGTTCCGCAACCCACCTTATCTCAGGCTGAAAAGCGTTTTTACTCATTGTGCCATAACTTTTCAGGGAAGCTTCAGAACATGAAATTTTAACCTCCCACTATAGCAGAAAGGGTCTTTCTAGTAGGTGCACATCAAATCTAAGCTCTCTGAAGTGTTTTTCGAAAGTTATCAACACTTTTATGTTTGGCGTTCCGAAACCCACCTTATCTCAGGCTGAAAAGCGTTTTTGTGCATTGTGCCATAACTTTTCAGGAAAGCTTCAGAACATGAAATTTTAACCTCCCACTATAGCAGAAAGGGTCTTTCTAGTAGTTGCACATCAAATCTAAACTGTCTGAAGTGTTTTTCCAAAGTTATTAACACTTTTATGTTTGGCGTTCCGAAACCCACCTTATCTCAGGCTGAAAAGCGTTTTTGTGCATTGTGCCATAACTTTTCAGGGAAGCTTCAGAACATGAAATTTTAACCTCCCACTATAGCAGAAAGGGTCTTTCTAGTAGTTGCACATCAAATCTAAACTGTCTGAAGTGTTTTTCCAAAGTTATCAACACTTTTATGTTTGGCGTTCCGAAACCCACCTTATCTCAGGCTGAAAAGCGTTTTTACGCATTGTGCCATAACTTTTCAGGGAAGCTTCAGAACATGAAATTTTAACCTCCCACTATAGCAGAAAGGGTCTTTCTAGTAGGTGCACATCAAATCTAAGCTGTCTGAAGTGTTTTTCGAAAGTTATCAACACTTTTATGTTTGGCGTTCCGAAACCCACCTTATCTCAGGCTGAAAAGCGTTTTTGTGCATTGTGCCATAACTTTTCAGGGAAGCTTCAGAACATGAAATTTTAACCTCCCACTATAGCAGAAAGGGTCTTTCTAGTAGTTGCACATCAAATCTAAGCTGTCTGAAGTGTTTTTCAAAAGTTATCAACACTTTTATGTTTGGCGTTCCGAAACCCACCTTATCTCAGGCTGAAACGCGTTTTTGTGCATTGTGCCATAACTTTTCAGGAAAGCTTCAGAACATGAAATTTTAACCTCCCACTATAGCAGAAAGGGTCTTTCTAGTAGTTGCACATCAAATCTAAACTGTCTGAAATGTTTTTCCAAAGTTATCAACACTTTTATGTTTGGAGTTCAGAAACCCACCTTATCTCAGGCTGAAAAGCGTTTTTGTGCATTGTGCCATAACTTTTCAGGGAAGCTTCAGAACATGAAATTTTAACCTCCCACTATAGCAGAAAGGGTCTTTCTAGTAGTTGCACATCAAATCTAAGCTGTCTGAAGTGTTTTTCAAAAGTTATCAACACTTTTATGTTTGGCGTTCCGAAACCCACCTTATCTCAGGCTGAAAAGCGTTTTTGTGCATTGTGCCATAACTTTTCAGGAAAGCTTCAGAACATGAAATTTTAACCTCCCACTATAGCAGAAAGGGTCTTTCTAGTAGTTGCACATCAAATCTAAACTGTCTGAAGTGTTTTTCCAAAGTTATCAACACTTTTATGTTTGGCGTTCCGAAACCCACCTTATCTCAGGCTGAAAAGCGTTTTTACGCATTGTGCCATAACTTTTCAGGGAAGCTTCAGAACATGAAATTTTAACCTCCCACTATAGCAGAAAGGGTCTTTCTAGTAGGTGCACATCAAATCTAAGCTCTCTGAAGTGTTTTTCGAAAGTTATCAACACTTTTATGTTTGGCGTTCCGAAACCCACCTTATCTCAGGCTGAAAAGCGTTTTTGTGCATTGTGCCATAACTTTTCAGGGAAGCTTCAGAACATGAAATTTTAACCTCCCACTATAGCAGAAAGGGTCTTTCTAGTAGTTGCACATCAAATCTAAACTGTCTGAAGTGTTTTTCCAAAGTTATTAACACTTTTATGTTTGGCGTTCCGAAACCCACCTTATCTCAGGCTGAAAAGCGTTTTTGTGCATTGTGCCATAACTTTTCAGGGAAGCTTCAGAACATGAAATTTTAACCTCCCACTATAGCAGAAAGGGTCTTTCTAGTAGTTGCACATCAAATCTAAGCTGTCTGAAGTGTTTTTCAAAAGTTATCAACACTTTTATGTTTGGCGTTCCGAAACCCACCTTATCTCAGGCTGAAAAGCGTTTTTGTGCATTGTGCCATAACTTTTCAGGAAAGCTTCAGAACATGAAATTTTAACCTCCCACTATAGCAGAAAGGGTCTTTCTAGTAGTTGCACATCAAATCTAAACTGTCAAGTGTTTTTCCAAAGTTATCAACACTTTTATGTTTGGCGTTCCGCAACCCACCTTATCTCAGGCTGAAAAGCGTTTTTACGCATTGTGCCATAACTTTTCAGGGAAGCTTCAGAACATGAAATTTTAACCTCCCACTATAGCAGAAAGGGTCTTTCTAGTAGTTGCACATCAAATCTAAACTGTCTGAAGTGTTTTTCCAAAGTTATTAACACTTTTATGTTTGGCGTTCCGAAACCCACCTTATCTCAGGCTGAAAAGCGTTTTTGTGCATTGTGCCATAACTTTTCAGGGAAGCTTCAGAACATGAAATTTTAACCTCCCACTATAGCAGAAAGGGTCTTTCTAGTAGT
Source organism: Synchiropus splendidus (assembly GCF_027744825.2). Lineage (NCBI taxonomy): Eukaryota > Metazoa > Chordata > Actinopteri > Syngnathiformes > Callionymidae > Synchiropus > Synchiropus splendidus. Next base: position 23,295 of record NW_026527065.1, read on the forward strand.
TGCACATCAAATCTAAACTGTCTGAAGTGTTTTTCCAAAGTTATCAACACTTTTATGTTTGGCGTTCCGAAACCCACCTTATCTCAGGCTGAAAAGCGTTTTTACGCATTGTGCCATAACTTTTCAGGGAAGCTTCAGAACATGAAATTTTAACCTCCCACTATAGCAGAAAGGGTCTTTCTAGTAGGTGCACATCAAATCTAAGCTGTCTGAAGTGTTTTTCGAAAGTTATCAACACTTTTATGTTTGGCGTTCCGAAACCCACCTTATCTCAGGCTGAAAAGCGTTTTTGTGCATTGTGCCATAACTTTTCAGGGAAGCTTCAGAACATGAAATTTTAACCTCCCACTATAGCAGAAAGGGTCTTTCTAGTAGTTGCACATCAAATCTAAGCTGTCTGAAGTGTTTTTCAAAAGTTATCAACACTTTTATGTTTGGCGTTCCGAAACCCACCTTATCTCAGGCTGAAACGCGTTTTTGTGCATTGTGCCATAACTTTTCAGGAAAGCTTCAGAACATGAAATTTTAACCTCCCACTATAGCAGAAAGGGTCTTTCTAGTAGTTGCACATCAAATCTAAACTGTCTGAAGTGTTTTTCCAAAGTTATCAACACTTTTATGTTTGGCGTTCCGAAACCCACCTTATCTCAGGCTGAAAAGCGTTTTTACGCATTGTGCCATAACTTTTCAGGGAAGCTTCAGAACATGAAATTTTAACCTCCCACTATAGCAGAAAGGGTCTTTCTAGTAGGTGCACATCAAATCTAAGCTCTCTGAAGTGTTTTTCGAAAGTTATCAACACTTTTATGTTTGGCGTTCCGAAACCCACCTTATCTCAGGCTGAAAAGCGTTTTTACGCATTGTGCCATAACTTTTCAGGGAAGCTTCAGAACATGAAATTTTAACCTCCCACTATAGCAGAAAGGGTCTTTCTAGTAGTTGCACATCAAATCTAAACTGTCTGAAGTGTTTTTCCAAAGGTATTAACACTTTTATGTTTGGCGTTCCGAAACCCACCTTATCTCAGGCTGAAAAGCGTTTTTGTGCATTGTGCCATAACTTTTCAGGGAAGCTTCAGAACATGAAATTTTAACCTCCCACTATAGCAGAAAGGGTCTTTCTAGTTGTTGCACATCAAATCTAAACTGTCTGAAGTGTTTTTCCAAAGTTATCAACACTTTTATGTTTGGCGTTCCGAAACCCACCTTATCTCAGGCTGAAAAGCGTTTTTGTGCATTGTGCCATAACTTTTCAGGGAAGCTTCGGAACATGAAATTTTAACCTCCCACTATAGCAGAAAGGGTCTTTCTAGTAGTTGCACATCAAATCTAAGCTGTCTGAAGTGTTTTTTCAAAAGTTATCAACACTTTTATGTTTGGCGTTCCGAAACCCACCTTATCTCAGGCTGAAAAGCGTTTTTGTGCATTGTGCCATAACTTTTCAGGAAAGCTTCAGAACATGAAATTTTAACCTCCCACTATAGCAGAAAGGGTCTTTCTAGTAAATGCACATCAAATCTAAACTGTCTGAAGTGTTTTTCCAAAGTTATCAACACTTTTATGTTTGGCGTTCCGAAACCCACCTTATCTCAGGCTGAAAAGCGTTTTTACGCATTGTGCCATAACTTTTCACCGAAGCTTCAGAACATGAAATTTTAACCTCCCACTATAGCAGAAAGGGTCTTTCTAGTAGGTGCACATCAAATCTAAGCGCTCTGAAGTGTTTTTCGAAAGTTATCAACACTTTTATGTTTGGCGTTCCGAAACCCACCTTATCTCAGGCTGAAAAGCGTTTTTGTGCATTGTGCCATAACTTTTCAGGAAAGCTTCAGAACATGAAATTTTAACCTCCCACTATAGCAGAAAGGGTCTTTCTAGTAGTTGCACATCAAATCTAAACTGTCTGAAGTGTTTTTCCAAAGTTATCAACACTTTTATGTTTGGCGTTCCGAAACCCACCTTATCTCAGGCTGAAAAGCGTTTTTACGCATTGTGCCATAACTTTTCAGGGAAGCTTCAGAACATGAAATTTTAACCTCCCACTATAGCAGAAAGGGTCTTTCTAGTAGTTGCACATCAAATCTAAACTGTCTGAAGTGTTTTTCCAAAGGTATTAACACTTTTATGTTTGGCGTTCCGAAACCCACCTTATCTCAGGCTGAAAAGCGTTTTTGTGCATTGTGCCATAACTTTTCAGGGAAGCTTCAGAACATGAAATTTTAACCTCCCACTATAGCAGAAAGGGTCTTTCTAGTAGTTGCACATCAAATCTAAACTGTCTGAAGTGTTTTTCCAAAGTTATCAACACTTTTATGTTTGGCGTTCCGAAACCCACCTTATCTCAGACTGAAAAGCGTTTTTGTGCATTGTGCCATAACTTTTCAGGGAAGCTTCAGAACATGAAATTTTAACCTCCCACTATAGCAGAAAGGGTCTTTCTAGTAGTTGCACATCAAATCTAAGCTGTCTGAAGTGTTTTTTCAAAAGTTATCAACACTTTTATGTTTGGCGTTCCGAAACCCACCTTATCTCAGGCTGAAAAGCGTTTTTGTGCATTGTGCCATAACTTTTCAGGAAAGCTTCAGAACATGAAATTTTAACCTCCCACTATAGCAGAAAGGGTCTTTCTAGTAAATGCACATTAAATCTAAACTGTCTGAAGTGTTTTTCCAAAGTTATCAACACTTTTATGTTTGGCGTTCCGAAACCCACCTTATCTCAGGCTGAAAAGCGTTTTTACGCATTGTGCCATAACTTTTCAGGGAAGCTTCAGAACATGAAATTTTAACCTCCCACTATAGCAGAAAGGGTCTTTCTAGTAGGTGCACATCAAATCTAAGCTCTCTGAAGTGTTTTTCGAAAGTTATCAACACTTTTATTTTTGGCGTTCCGAAACCCACCTTATCTCAGGCTGAAAAGCGTTTTTGTGCATTGTGCCATAACTTTTCAGGAAAGCTTCAGAACATGAAATTTTAACCTCCCACTATAGCAGAAAGGGTCTTTCTAGTAGTTGCACATCAAATCTAAACTGTCTGAAGTGTTTTTCCAAAGTTATTAACACTTTTATGTTTGGCGTTCCGAAACCCACCTTATCTCAGGCTGAAAAGCGTTTTTGTGCATTGTGCCATAACTTTTCAGGGAAGCTTCAGAACATGAAATTTTAACCTCCCACTATAGCAGAAAGGGTCTTTCTAGTAGTTGCACATCAAATCTAAACTGTCTGAAGTGTTTTTCCAAAGTTATTAACACTTTTATGTTTGGCGTTCCGAAACCCACCTTATCTCAGGCTGAAAAGCGTTTTTGTGCATTGTGCCATAACTTTTCAGGGAAGCTTCAGAACATGAAATTTTAACCTCCCACTATAGCAGAAAGGGTCTTTCTAGTAGTTGCACATCAAATCTAAACTGTCTGAAGTGTTTTTCCAAAGTTATCAACACTTTTATGTTTGGCGTTCCGAAACCCACCTTATCTCAGGCTGAAAAGCGTTTTTACGCATTGTGCCATAACTTTTCAGGGAAGCTTCAGAACATGAAATTTTAACCTCCCACTATAGCAGAAAGGGTCTTTCTAGTAGGTGCACATCAAATCTAAGCTGTCTGAAGTGTTTTTCGAAAGTTATCAACACTTTTATGTTTGGCGTTCCGAAACCCACCTTATCTCAGGCTGAAAAGCGTTTTTGTGCATTGTGCCATAACTTTTCAGGGAAGCTTCAGAACATGAAATTTTAACCTCCCACTATAGCAGAAAGGGTCTTTCTAGTAGTTGCACATCAAATCTAAGCTGTCTGAAGTGTTTTTCCAAAGTTATCAACACTTTTATGTTTGGCGTTCCGAAACCCACCTTATCTCAGGCAGAAAAGCGTTTTTGCGCATTGTGCCATAACTTTTCAGGAAAGCTTCAGAACATGAAATTTTAACCTCCCACTATAGCAGAAAGGGTCTTTCTAGTAGTTGCACATCAAATCTAAACTGTCTGAAGTGTTTTTCCAAAGTTATCAACACTTTTATGTTTGGCGTTCCGAAACCCACCTTATCTCAGGCTGAAAAGCGTTTTTACGCATTGTGCCATAACTTTTCAGGGAAGCTTCAGAACATGAAATTTTAACCTCCCACTATAGCAGAAAGGGTCTTTCTAGTAGTTGCACATCAAATCTAAACTGTCTGAAGTGTTTTTCCAAAGTTATCAACACTTTTATGTTTGGCGTTCCGAAACCCACCTTATCTCAGACTGAAAAGCGTTTTTGTGCATTGTGCCATAACTTTTCAGGGAAGCTTCAGAACATGAAATTTTAACCTCCCACTATAGCAGAAAGGGTCTTTCTAGTAGTTGCACATCAAATCTAAGCTGTCTGAAGTGTTTTTTCAAAAGTTATCAACACTTTTATGTTTGGCGTTCCGAAACCCACCTTATCTCAGGCTGAAAAGCGTTTTTGTGCATTGTGCCATAACTTTTCAGGAAAGCTTCAGAACATGAAATTTTAACCTCCCACTATAGCAGAAAGGGTCTTTCTAGTAAATGCACATTAAATCTAAACTGTCTGAAGTGTTTTTCCAAAGTTATCAACACTTTTATGTTTGGCGTTCCGAAACCCACCTTATCTCAGGCTGAAAAGCGTTTTTACGCATTGTGCCATAACTTTTCAGGGAAGCTTCAGAACATGAAATTTTAACCTCCCACTATAGCAGAAAGGGTCTTTCTAGTAGGTGCACATCAAATCTAAGCTCTCTGAAGTGTTTTTCGAAAGTTATCAACACTTTTATGTTTGGCGTTCCGAAACCCACCTTATCTCAGGCTGAAAAGCGTTTTTGTGCATTGTGCCATAACTTTTCAGGAAAGCTTCAGAACATGAAATTTTAACCTCCCACTATAGCAGAAAGGGTCTTTCTAGTAGTTGCACATCAAATCTAAACTGTCTGAAGTGTTTTTCCAAAGTTATTAACACTTTTATGTTTGGCGTTCCGAAACCCACCTTATCTCAGGCTGAAAAGCGTTTTTGTGCATTGTGCCATAACTTTTCAGGGAAGCTTCAGAACATGAAATTTTAACCTCCCACTATAGCAGAAAGGGTCTTTCTAGTAGTTGCACATCAAATCTAAACTGTCTGAAGTGTTTTTCCAAAGTTATTAACACTTTTATGTTTGGCGTTCCGAAACCCACCTTATCTCAGGCTGAAAAGCGTTTTTGTGCATTGTGCCATAACTTTTCAGGGAAGCTTCAGAACATGAAATTTTAACCTCCCACTATAGCAGAAAGGGTCTTTCTAGTAGTTGCACATCAAATCTAAACTGTCTGAAGTGTTTTTCCAAAGTTATCAACACTTTTATGTTTGGCGTTCCGAAACCCACCTTATCTCAGGCTGAAAAGCGTTTTTACGCATTGTGCCATAACTTTTCAGGGAAGCTTCAGAACATGAAATTTTAACCTCCCACTATAGCAGAAAGGGTCTTTCTAGTAGGTGCACATCAAATCTAAGCTGTCTGAAGTGTTTTTCGAAAGTTATCAACACTTTTATGTTTGGCGTTCCGAAACCCACCTTATCTCAGGCTGAAAAGCGTTTTTGTGCATTGTGCCATAACTTTTCAGGGAAGCTTCAGAACATGAAATTTTAACCTCCCACTATAGCAGAAAGGGTCTTTCTAGTAGTTGCACATCAAATCTAAGCTGTCTGAAGTGTTTTTCCAAAGTTATCAACACTTTTATGTTTGGCGTTCCGAAACCCACCTTATCTCAGGCTGAAAAGCGTTTTTGTGCATTGTGCCATAACTTTTCAGGAAAGCTTCAGAACATGAAATTTTAACCTCCCACTATAGCAGAAAGGGTCTTTCTAGTAGTTGCACATCAAATCTAAACTGTCTGAAGTGTTTTTCCAAAGTTATCAACACTTTTATGTTTGGCGTTCCGAAACCCACCTTATCTCAGGCTGAAAAGCGTTTTTACGCATTGTGCCATAACTTTTCAGGGAAGCTTCAGAACATGAAATTTTAACCTCCCACTATAGCAGAAAGGGTCTTTCTAGTAGTTGCACATCAAATCTAAACTGTCTGAAGTGTTTTTCCAAAGGTATTAACACTTTTATGTTTGGCGTTCCGAAACCCACCTTATCTCAGGCTGAAAAGCGTTTTTGTGCATTGTGCCATAACTTTTCAGGGAAGCTTCAGAACATGAAATTTTAACCTCCCACTATAGCAGAAAGGGTCTTTCTAGTAGTTGCACATCAAATCTAAACTGTCTGAAGTGTTTTTCCAAAGTTATCAACACTTTTATGTTTGGCGTTCCGAAACCCACCTTATCTCAGACTGAAAAGCGTTTTTGTGCATTGTGCCATAACTTTTCAGGGAAGCTTCAGAACATGAAATTTTAACCTCCCACTATAGCAGAAAGGGTCTTTCTAGTAGTTGCACATCAAATCTAAGCTGTCTGAAGTGTTTTTTCAAAAGTTATCAACACTTTTATGTTTGGCGTTCCGAAACCCACCTTATCTCAGGCTGAAAAGCGTTTTTGTGCATTGTGCCATAACTTTTCAGGAAAGCTTCAGAACATGAAATTTTAACCTCCCACTATAGCAGAAAGGGTCTTTCTAGTAAATGCACATTAAATCTAAACTGTCTGAAGTGTTTTTCCAAAGTTATCAACACTTTTATGTTTGGCGTTCCGAAACCCACCTTATCTCAGGCTGAAAAGCGTTTTTACGCATTGTGCCATAACTTTTCAGGGAAGCTTCAGAACATGAAATTTTAACCTCCCACTATAGCAGAAAGGGTCTTTCTAGTAGGTGCACATCAAATCTAAGCTCTCTGAAGTGTTTTTCGAAAGTTATCAACACTTTTATTTTTGGCGTTCCGAAACCCACCTTATCTCAGGCTGAAAAGCGTTTTTGTGCATTGTGCCATAACTTTTCAGGAAAGCTTCAGAACATGAAATTTTAACCTCCCACTATAGCAGAAAGGGTCTTTCTAGTAGTTGCACATCAAATCTAAACTGTCTGAAGTGTTTTTCCAAAGTTATTAACACTTTTATGTTTGGCGTTCCGAAACCCACCTTATCTCAGGCTGAAAAGCGTTTTTGTGCATTGTGCCATAACTTTTCAGGGAAGCTTCAGAACATGAAATTTTAACCTCCCACTATAGCAGAAAGGGTCTTTCTAGTAGTTGCACATCAAATCTAAACTGTCTGAAGTGTTTTTCCAAAGTTATTAACACTTTTATGTTTGGCGTTCCGAAACCCACCTTATCTCAGGCTGAAAAGCGTTTTTGTGCATTGTGCCATAACTTTTCAGGGAAGCTTCAGAACATGAAATTTTAACCTCCCACTATAGCAGAAAGGGTCTTTCTAGTAGTTGCACATCAAATCTAAACTGTCTGAAGTGTTTTTCCAAAGTTATCAACACTTTTATGTTTGGCGTTCCGAAACCCACCTTATCTCAGGCTGAAAAGCGTTTTTACGCATTGTGCCATAACTTTTCAGGGAAGCTTCAGAACATGAAATTTTAACCTCCCACTATAGCAGAAAGGGTCTTTCTAGTAGGTGCACATCAAATCTAAGCTGTCTGAAGTGTTTTTCGAAAGTTATCAACACTTTTATGTTTGGCGTTCCGAAACCCACCTTATCTCAGGCTGAAAAGCGTTTTTGTGCATTGTGCCATAACTTTTCAGGGAAGCTTCAGAACATGAAATTTTAACCTCCCACTATAGCAGAAAGGGTCTTTCTAGTAGTTGCACATCAAATCTAAGCTGTCTGAAGTGTTTTTCCAAAGTTATCAACACTTTTATGTTTGGCGTTCCGAAACCCACCTTATCTCAGGCAGAAAAGCGTTTTTGCGCATTGTGCCATAACTTTTCAGGAAAGCTTCAGAACATGAAATTTTAACCTCCCACTATAGCAGAAAGGGTCTTTCTAGTAGTTGCACATCAAATCTAAACTGTCTGAAGTGTTTTTCCAAAGTTATCAACACTTTTATGTTTGGCGTTCCGAAACCCACCTTATCTCAGGCTGAAAAGCGTTTTTACGCATTGTGCCATAACTTTTCAGGGAAGCTTCAGAACATGAAATTTTAACCTCCCACTATAGCAGAAAGGGTCTTTCTAGTAGTTGCACATCAAATCTAAACTGTCTGAAGTGTTTTTCCAAAGTTATCAACACTTTTATGTTTGGCGTTCCGAAACCCACCTTATCTCAGACTGAAAAGCGTTTTTGTGCATTGTGCCATAACTTTTCAGGGAAGCTTCAGAACATGAAATTTTAACCTCCCACTATAGCAGAAAGGGTCTTTCTAGTAGTTGCACATCAAATCTAAGCTGTCTGAAGTGTTTTTTCAAAAGTTATCAACACTTTTATGTTTGGCGTTCCGAAACCCACCTTATCTCAGGCTGAAAAGCGTTTTTGTGCATTGTGCCATAACTTTTCAGGAAAGCTTCAGAACATGAAATTTTAACCTCCCACTATAGCAGAAAGGGTCTTTCTAGTAAATGCACATTAAATCTAAACTGTCTGAAGTGTTTTTCCAAAGTTATCAACACTTTTATGTTTGGCGTTCCGAAACCCACCTTATCTCAGGCTGAAAAGCGTTTTTACGCATTGTGCCATAACTTTTCAGGGAAGCTTCAGAACATGAAATTTTAACCTCCCACTATAGCAGAAAGGGTCTTTCTAGTAGGTGCACATCAAATCTAAGCTCTCTGAAGTGTTTTTCGAAAGTTATCAACACTTTTATGTTTGGCGTTCCGAAACCCACCTTATCTCAGGCTGAAAAGCGTTTTTGTGCATTGTGCCATAACTTTTCAGGAAAGCTTCAGAACATGAAATTTTAACCTCCCACTATAGCAGAAAGGGTCTTTCTAGTAGTTGCACATCAAATCTAAACTGTCTGAAGTGTTTTTCCAAAGTTATTAACACTTTTATGTTTGGCGTTCCGAAACCCACCTTATCTCAGGCTGAAAAGCGTTTTTGTGCATTGTGCCATAACTTTTCAGGGAAGCTTCAGAACATGAAATTTTAACCTCCCACTATAGCAGAAAGGGTCTTTCTAGTAGTTGCACATCAAATCTAAACTGTCTGAAGTGTTTTTCCAAAGTTATTAACACTTTTATGTTTGGCGTTCCGAAACCCACCTTATCTCAGGCTGAAAAGCGTTTTTGTGCATTGTGCCATAACTTTTCAGGGAAGCTTCAGAACATGAAATTTTAACCTCCCACTATAGCAGAAAGGGTCTTTCTAGTAGTTGCACATCAAATCTAAACTGTCTGAAGTGTTTTTCCAAAGTTATCAACACTTTTATGTTTGGCGTTCCGAAACCCACCTTATCTCAGGCTGAAAAGCGTTTTTACGCATTGTGCCATAACTTTTCAGGGAAGCTTCAGAACATGAAATTTTAACCTCCCACTATAGCAGAAAGGGTCTTTCTAGTAGGTGCACATCAAATCTAAGCTGTCTGAAGTGTTTTTCGAAAGTTATCAACACTTTTATGTTTGGCGTTCCGAAACCCACCTTATCTCAGGCTGAAAAGCGTTTTTGTGCATTGTGCCATAACTTTTCAGGGAAGCTTCAGAACATGAAATTTTAACCTCCCACTATAGCAGAAAGGGTCTTTCTAGTAGTTGCACATCAAATCTAAGCTGTCTGAAGTGTTTTTCCAAAGTTATCAACACTTTTATGTTTGGCGTTCCGAAACCCACCTTATCTCAGGCAGAAAAGCGTTTTTGCGCATTGTGCCATAACTTTTCAGGAAAGCTTCAGAACATGAAATTTTAACCTCCCACTATAGCAGAAAGGGTCTTTCTAGTAGTTGCACATCAAATCTAAACTGTCTGAAGTGTTTTTCCAAAGTTATCAACACTTTTATGTTTGGCGTTCCGAAACCCACCTTATCTCAGGCTGAAAAGCGTTTTTACGCATTGTGCCATAACTTTTCAGGGAAGCTTCAGAACATGAAATTTTAACCTCCCACTATAGCAGAAAGGGTCTTTCTAGTAGTTGCACATCAAATCTAAACTGTCTGAAGTGTTTTTCCAAAGTTATTAACACTTTTATGTTTGGCGTTCCGAAACCCACCTTATCTCAGGCTGAAAAGCGTTTTTGTGCATTGTGCCATAACTTTTCAGGAAAGCTTCAGAACATGAAATTTTAACCTCCCACTATAGCAGAAAGGGTCTTTCTAGTAGTTGCACATCAAATCTAAACTGTCTGAAGTGTTTTTCCAAAGTTATTAACACTTTTATGTTTGGCGTTCCGAAACCCACCTTATCTCAGGCTGAAAAGCGTTTTTGTGCATTGTGCCATAACTTTTCAGGGAAGCTTCAGAACATGAAATTTTAACCTCCCACTATAGCAGAAAGGGTCTTTCTAGTAGTTGCACATCAAATCTAAACTGTCTGAAGTGTTTTTCCAAAGTTATCAACACTTTTATGTTTGGCGTTCCGAAACCCACCTTATCTCAGGCTGAAAAGCGTTTTTACGCATTGTGCCATAACTTTTCAGGGAAGCTTCAGAACATGAAATTTTAACCTCCCACTATAGCAGAAAGGGTCATTCTAGTAGGTGTACATCAAATCTAAGCTGTCTGAAGTGTTTTTCGAAAGTTATCAACACTTTTATGTTTGGCGTTCCGAAACCCACCTTATCTCAGGCTGAAAAGCGTTTTTGTGCATTGTGCCATAACTTTTCAGGGAAGCTTCAGAACATGAAATTTTAACCTCCCACTATAGCAGAAAGGGTCTTTCTAGTAGTTGCACATCAAATCTAAACTGTCTGAAGTGTTTTTCCAAAGTTATTAACACTTTTATGTTTGGCGTTCCGAAACCCACCTTATCTCAGGCTGAAAAGCGTTTTTGTGCATTGTGCCATAACTTTTCAGGGAAGCTTCAGAACATCAAATTTTAACCTCCCACTATAGCAGAAAGGGTCTTTCTAGTAGTTGCACATCAAATCTAAACTGTCTGAAGTGTTTTTCCAAAGTTATTAACACTTTTATGTTTGGCGTTCCGAAACCCACCTTATCTCAGGCTGAAAAGCGTTTTTGTGCATTGTGCCATAACTTTTCAGGGAAGCTTCAGAACATGAAATTTTAACCTCCCACTATAGCAGAAAGGGTCTTTCTAGTAGTTGCACATCAAATCTAAACTGTCTGAAGTGTTTTTCCAAAGTTATCAACACTTTTATGTTTGGCGTTCCGAAACCCACCTTATCTCAGGCTGAAAAGCGTTTTTACGCATTGTGCCATAACTTTTCAGGGAAGCTTCAGAACATGAAATTTTAACCTCCCACTATAGCAGAAAGGGTCTTTCTAGTAGGTGCACATCAAATCTAAGCTGTCTGAAGTGTTTTTCGAAAGTTATCAACACTTTTATGTTTGGCGTTCCGAAACCCACCTTATCTCAGGCTGAAAAGCGTTTTTGTGCATTGTGCCATAACTTTTCAGGGAAGCTTCAGAACATGAAATTTTAACCTCCCACTATAGCAGAAAGGGTCTTTCTAGTAGTTGCACATCAAATCTAAACTGTCTGAAGTGTTTTTCCAAAGTTATCAACACTTTTATGTTTGGCGTTCCGAAACCCACCTTATCTCAGGCTGAAAAGCGTTTTTACGCATTGTGCCATAACTTTTCAGGGAAGCTTCAGAACATGAAATTTTAACCTCCCACTATAGCAGAAAGGGTCTTTCTAGTAGGTGCACATCAAATCTAAGCTCTCTGAAGTGTTTTTCGAAAGTTATCAACACTTTTATGTTTGGCGTTCCGAAACCCACCTTATCTCAGGCTGAAAAGCGTTTTTGTGCATTGTGCCATAACTTTTCAGGAAAGCTTCAGAACATGAAATTTTAACCTCCCACTATAGCAGAAAGGGTCTTTCTAGTAGTTGCACATCAAATCTATACTGTCTGAAGTGTTTTTCCAAAGTTATTAACACTTTTATGTTTGGCGTTCCGAAACCCACCTTATCTCAGGCTGAAAAGCGTTTTTGTGCATTGTGCCATAACTTTTCAGGGAAGCTTCAGAACATGAAATTTTAACCTCCCACTATAGCAGAAAGGGTCTTTCTAGTAGTTGCACATCAAATCTAAACTGTCTGAAGTGTTTTTCCAAAGTTATCAACACTTTTATGTTTGGCGTTCCGAAACCCACCTTATCTCAGGCTGAAAAGCGTTTTTACGCATTGTGCCATAACTTTTCAGGGAAGCTTCAGAACATGAAATTTTAACCTCCCACTATAGCAGAAAGGGTCTTTCTAGTAGTTGCACATCAAATCTAAGCTGTCTGAAGTGTTTTTCCAAAGTTATCAACACTTTTATGTTTGGCATTCCGAAACCCACCTTATCTCAGGCAGAAAAGCGTTTTTGTGCATTGTGCCATAACTTTTCAGGAAAGCTTCAGAACATGAAATTTTAACCTCCCACTATAGCAGAAAGGGTCTTTCTAGTAGTTGCACATCAAATCTAAACTGTCTGAAGTGTTTTTCCAAAGTTATCAACACTTTTATGTTTGGCGTTCCGAAACCCACCTTATCTCAGGCTGAAAAGCGTTTTTACGCATTGTGCCATAACTTTTCAGGGAAGCTTCAGAACATGAAATTTTAACCTCCCACTATAGCAGAAAGGGTCTTTCTAGTAGGTGCACATCAAATCTAAGCTCTCTGAAGTGTTTTTCGAAAGTTATCAACACTTTTATGTTTGGCGTTCCGAAACCCACCTTATCTCAGGCTGAAAAGCGTTTTTACGCATTGTGCCATAACTTTTCAGGGAAGCTTCAGAACATGAAATTTTAACCTCCCACTATAGCAGAAAGGGTCTTTCTAGTAGGTGCACATCAAATCTAAGCTGTCTGAAGTGTTTTTCGAAAGTTATCAACACTTTTATGTTTGGCGTTCCGAAACCCACCTTATCTCAGGCTGAAAAGCGTTTTTGTGCATTGTGCCATAACTTTTCAGGGAAGCTTCAGAACATGAAATTTTAACCTCCCACTATAGCAGAAAGGGTCTTTCTGGTAGTTGCACATCAAATCTAAGCTGTCTGAAGTGTTTTTCAAAAGTTATCAACACTTTTATGTTTGGCGTTCCGAAACCCACCTTATCTCAGGCTGAAAAGCGTTTTTGTGCATTGTGCCATAACTTTTCAGGAAAGCTTCAGAACATGGAATTTTAACCTCCCACTATAGCAGAAAGGGTCTTTCTAGTAGTTGCACATCAAATCTAAACTGTCTGAAGTGTTTTTCCAAAGTTATCAACACTTTTATGTTTGGCGTTCCGAAACCCACCTTATCTCAGGCTGAAAAGCGTTTTTACGCATTGTGCCATAACTTTTCAGGGAAGCTTCAGAACATGAAATTTTAACCTCCCACTATAGCAGAAAGGGTCTTTCTAGTAGGTGCACATCACATCTAAGCTCTCTCAAGTGTTTTTCGAAAGTTATCAACACTTTTATGTTTGGCGTTCCGAAACCCACCTTATCTCAGGCTGAAAAGCGTTTTTGTGCATTGTGCCATAACTTTTCAGGGAAGCTTCAGAACATGAAATTTTAACCTCCCACTATAGCAGAAAGGGTCTTTCTAGTAGTTGCACATCAAATCTAAACTGTCTGAAGTGTTTTTCCAAAGGTATTAACACTTTTATGTTTGGCGTTCCGAAACCCACCTTATCTCAGGCTGAAAAGCGTTTTTGTGCATTGTGCCATAACTTTTCAGGGAAGCTTCAGAACATGAAATTTTAACCTCCCACTATAGCAGAAAGGGTCTTTCTAGTAGTTGCACATCAAATCTAAACTGTCTGAAGTGTTTTTCCAAAGTTATCAACACTTTTATGTTTGGCGTTCCGAAACCCACCTTATCTCAGACTGAAAAGCGTTTTTGTGCATTGTGCCATAACTTTTCAGGGAAGCTTCAGAACATGAAATTTTAACCTCCCACTATAGCAGAAAGGGTCTTTCTAGTAGTTGCACATCAAATCTAAGCTGTCTGAAGTGTTTTTTCAAAAGTTATCAACACTTTTATGTTTGGCGTTCCGAAACCCACCTTATCTCAGGCTGAAAAGCGTTTTTGTGCATTGTGCCATAACTTTTCAGGAAAGCTTCAGAACATGAAATTTTAACCTCCCACTATAGCAGAAAGGGTCTTTCTAGTAAATGCACATTAAATCTAAACTGTCTGAAGTGTTTTTCCAAAGTTATCAACACTTTTATGTTTGGCGTTCCGAAACCCACCTTATCTCAGGCTGAAAAGCGTTTTTACGCATTGTGCCATAACTTTTCAGGGAAGCTTCAGAACATGAAATTTTAACCTCCCACTATAGCAGAAAGGGTCTTTCTAGTAGGTGCACATCAAATCTAAGCTCTCTGAAGTGTTTTTCGAAAGTTATCAACACTTTTATTTTTGGCGTTCCGAAACCCACCTTATCTCAGGCTGAAAAGCGTTTTTGTGCATTGTGCCATAACTTTTCAGGAAAGCTTCAGAACATGAAATTTTAACCTCCCACTATAGCAGAAAGGGTCTTTCTAGTAGTTGCACATCAAATCTAAACTGTCTGAAGTGTTTTTCCAAAGTTATTAACACTTTTATGTTTGGCGTTCCGAAACCCACCTTATCTCAGGCTGAAAAGCGTTTTTGTGCATTGTGCCATAACTTTTCAGGGAAGCTTCAGAACATGAAATTTTAACCTCCCACTATAGCAGAAAGGGTCTTTCTAGTAGTTGCACATCAAATCTAAACTGTCTGAAGTGTTTTTCCAAAGTTATTAACACTTTTATGTTTGGCGTTCCGAAACCCACCTTATCTCAGGCTGAAAAGCGTTTTTGTGCATTGTGCCATAACTTTTCAGGGAAGCTTCAGAACATGAAATTTTAACCTCCCACTATAGCAGAAAGGGTCTTTCTAGTAGTTGCACATCAAATCTAAACTGTCTGAAGTGTTTTTCCAAAGTTATCAACACTTTTATGTTTGGCGTTCCGAAACCCACCTTATCTCAGGCTGAAAAGCGTTTTTACGCATTGTGCCATAACTTTTCAGGGAAGCTTCAGAACATGAAATTTTAACCTCCCACTATAGCAGAAAGGGTCTTTCTAGTAGGTGCACATCAAATCTAAGCTGTCTGAAGTGTTTTTCGAAAGTTATCAACACTTTTATGTTTGGCGTTCCGAAACCCACCTTATCTCAGGCTGAAAAGCGTTTTTGTGCATTGTGCCATAACTTTTCAGGGAAGCTTCAGAACATGAAATTTTAACCTCCCACTATAGCAGAAAGGGTCTTTCTAGTAGTTGCACATCAAATCTAAGCTGTCTGAAGTGTTTTTCCAAAGTTATCAACACTTTTATGTTTGGCGTTCCGAAACCCACCTTATCTCAGGCAGAAAAGCGTTTTTGCGCATTGTGCCATAACTTTTCAGGAAAGCTTCAGAACATGAAATTTTAACCTCCCACTATAGCAGAAAGGGTCTTTCTAGTAGTTGCACATCAAATCTAAACTGTCTGAAGTGTTTTTCCAAAGTTATCAACACTTTTATGTTTGGCGTTCCGAAACCCACCTTATCTCAGGCTGAAAAGCGTTTTTGTGCATTGTGCCATAACTTTTCAGGGAAGCTTCAGAACATGAAATTTTAACCTCCCACTATAGCAGAAAGGGTCTTTCTAGTAGTTGCACATCAAATCTAAACTGTCTGAAGTGTTTTTCCAAAGTTATCAACACTTTTATGTTTGGCGTTCCGAAACCCACCTTATCTCAGACTGAAAAGCGTTTTTGTGCATTGTGCCATAACTTTTCAGGGAAGCTTCAGAACATGAAATTTTAACCTCCCACTATAGCAGAAAGGGTCTTTCTAGTAGTTGCACATCAAATCTAAGCTGTCTGAAGTGTTTTTTCAAAAGTTATCAACACTTTTATGTTTGGCGTTCCGAAACCCACCTTATCTCAGGCTGAAAAGCGTTTTTGTGCATTGTGCCATAACTTTTCAGGAAAGCTTCAGAACATGAAATTTTAACCTCCCACTATAGCAGAAAGGGTCTTTCTAGTAAATGCACATTAAATCTAAACTGTCTGAAGTGTTTTTCCAAAGTTATCAACACTTTTATGTTTGGCGTTCCGAAACCCACCTTATCTCAGGCTGAAAAGCGTTTTTACGCATTGTGCCATAACTTTTCAGGGAAGCTTCAGAACATGAAATTTTAACCTCCCACTATAGCAGAAAGGGTCTTTCTAGTAGGTGCACATCAAATCTAAGCTCTCTGAAGTGTTTTTCGAAAGTTATCAACACTTTTATGTTTGGCGTTCCGAAACCCACCTTATCTCAGGCTGAAAAGCGTTTTTGTGCATTGTGCCATAACTTTTCAGGAAAGCTTCAGAACATGAAATTTTAACCTCCCACTATAGCAGAAAGGGTCTTTCTAGTAGTTGCACATCAAATCTAAACTGTCTGAAGTGTTTTTCCAAAGTTATTAACACTTTTATGTTTGGCGTTCCGAAACCCACCTTATCTCAGGCTGAAAAGCGTTTTTGTGCATTGTGCCATAACTTTTCAGGGAAGCTTCAGAACATGAAATTTTAACCTCCCACTATAGCAGAAAGGGTCTTTCTAGTAGTTGCACATCAAATCTAAACTGTCTGAAGTGTTTTTCCAAAGTTATTAACACTTTTATGTTTGGCGTTCCGAAACCCACCTTATCTCAGGCTGAAAAGCGTTTTTGTGCATTGTGCCATAACTTTTCAGGGAAGCTTCAGAACATGAAATTTTAACCTCCCACTATAGCAGAAAGGGTCTTTCTAGTAGTTGCACATCAAATCTAAACTGTCTGAAGTGTTTTTCCAAAGTTATCAACACTTTTATGTTTGGCGTTCCGAAACCCACCTTATCTCAGGCTGAAAAGCGTTTTTACGCATTGTGCCATAACTTTTCAGGGAAGCTTCAGAACATGAAATTTTAACCTCCCACTATAGCAGAAAGGGTCTTTCTAGTAGGTGCACATCAAATCTAAGCTGTCTGAAGTGTTTTTCGAAAGTTATCAACACTTTTATGTTTGGCGTTCCGAAACCCACCTTATCTCAGGCTGAAAAGCGTTTTTGTGCATTGTGCCATAACTTTTCAGGGAAGCTTCAGAACATGAAATTTTAACCTCCCACTATAGCAGAAAGGGTCTTTCTAGTAGTTGCACATCAAATCTAAGCTGTCTGAAGTGTTTTTCCAAAGTTATCAACACTTTTATGTTTGGCGTTCCGAAACCCACCTTATCTCAGGCAGAAAAGCGTTTTTGCGCATTGTGCCATAACTTTTCAGGAAAGCTTCAGAACATGAAATTTTAACCTCCCACTATAGCAGAAAGGGTCTTTCTAGTAGTTGCACATCAAATCTAAACTGTCTGAAGTGTTTTTCCAAAGTTATCAACACTTTTATGTTTGGCGTTCCGAAACCCACCTTATCTCAGGCTGAAAAGCGTTTTTACGCATTGTGCCATAACTTTTCAGGGAAGCTTCAGAACATGAAATTTTAACCTCCCACTATAGCAGAAAGGGTCTTTCTAGTAGTTGCACATCAAATCTAAACTGTCTGAAGTGTTTTTCCAAAGTTATTAACACTTTTATGTTTGGCGTTCCGAAACCCACCTTATCTCAGGCTGAAAAGCGTTTTTGTGCATTGTGCCATAACTTTTCAGGAAAGCTTCAGAACATGAAATTTTAACCTCCCACTATAGCAGAAAGGGTCTTTCTAGTAGTTGCACATCAAATCTAAACTGTCTGAAGTGTTTTTCCAAAGTTATTAACACTTTTATGTTTGGCGTTCCGAAACCCACCTTATCTCAGGCTGAAAAGCGTTTTTGTGCATTGTGCCATAACTTTTCAGGGAAGCTTCAGAACATGAAATTTTAACCTCCCACTATAGCAGAAAGGGTCTTTCTAGTAGTTGCACATCAAATCTAAACTGTCTGAAGTGTTTTTCCAAAGTTATCAACACTTTTATGTTTGGCGTTCCGAAACCCACCTTATCTCAGGCTGAAAAGCGTTTTTACGCATTGTGCCATAACTTTTCAGGGAAGCTTCAGAACATGAAATTTTAACCTCCCACTATAGCAGAAAGGGTCATTCTAGTAGGTGTACATCAAATCTAAGCTGTCTGAAGTGTTTTTCGAAAGTTATCAACACTTTTATGTTTGGCGTTCCGAAACCCACCTTATCTCAGGCTGAAAAGCGTTTTTGTGCATTGTGCCATAACTTTTCAGGGAAGCTTCAGAACATGAAATTTTAACCTCCCACTATAGCAGAAAGGGTCTTTCTAGTAGTTGCACATCAAATCTAAACTGTCTGAAGTGTTTTTCCAAAGTTATTAACACTTTTATGTTTGGCGTTCCGAAACCCACCTTATCTCAGGCTGAAAAGCGTTTTTGTGCATTGTGCCATAACTTTTCAGGGAAGCTTCAGAACATCAAATTTTAACCTCCCACTATAGCAGAAAGGGTCTTTCTAGTAGTTGCACATCAAATCTAAACTGTCTGAAGTGTTTTTCCAAAGTTATTAACACTTTTATGTTTGGCGTTCCGAAACCCACCTTATCTCAGGCTGAAAAGCGTTTTTGTGCATTGTGCCATAACTTTTCAGGGAAGCTTCAGAACATGAAATTTTAACCTCCCACTATAGCAGAAAGGGTCTTTCTAGTAGTTGCACATCAAATCTAAACTGTCTGAAGTGTTTTTCCAAAGTTATCAACACTTTTATGTTTGGCGTTCCGAAACCCACCTTATCTCAGGCTGAAAAGCGTTTTTACGCATTGTGCCATAACTTTTCAGGGAAGCTTCAGAACATGAAATTTTAACCTCCCACTATAGCAGAAAGGGTCTTTCTAGTAGGTGCACATCAAATCTAAGCTGTCTGAAGTGTTTTTCGAAAGTTATCAACACTTTTATGTTTGGCGTTCCGAAACCCACCTTATCTCAGGCTGAAAAGCGTTTTTGTGCATTGTGCCATAACTTTTCAGGGAAGCTTCAGAACATGAAATTTTAACCTCCCACTATAGCAGAAAGGGTCTTTCTAGTAGTTGCACATCAAATCTAAACTGTCTGAAGTGTTTTTCCAAAGTTATCAACACTTTTATGTTTGGCGTTCCGAAACCCACCTTATCTCAGGCTGAAAAGCGTTTTTACGCATTGTGCCATAACTTTTCAGGGAAGCTTCAGAACATGAAATTTTAACCTCCCACTATAGCAGAAAGGGTCTTTCTAGTAGGTGCACATCAAATCTAAGCTCTCTGAAGTGTTTTTCGAAAGTTATCAACACTTTTATGTTTGGCGTTCCGAAACCCACCTTATCTCAGGCTGAAAAGCGTTTTTGTGCATTGTGCCATAACTTTTCAGGAAAGCTTCAGAACATGAAATTTTAACCTCCCACTATAGCAGAAAGGGTCTTTCTAGTAGTTGCACATCAAATCTAAACTGTCTGAAGTGTTTTTCCAAAGTTATTAACACTTTTATGTTTGGCGTTCCGAAACCCACCTTATCTCAGGCTGAAAAGCGTTTTTGTGCATTGTGCCATAACTTTTCAGGGAAGCTTCAGAACATGAAATTTTAACCTCCCACTATAGCAGAAAGGGTCTTTCTAGTAGTTGCACATCAAATCTAAACTGTCTGAAGTGTTTTTCCAAAGTTATCAACACTTTTATGTTTGGCGTTCCGAAACCCACCTTATCTCAGGCTGAAAAGCGTTTTTACGCATTGTGCCATAACTTTTCAGGGAAGCTTCAGAACATGAAATTTTAACCTCCCACTATAGCAGAAAGGGTCTTTCTAGTAGTTGCACATCAAATCTAAGCTGTCTGAAGTGTTTTTCCAAAGTTATCAACACTTTTATGTTTGGCATTCCGAAACCCACCTTATCTCAGGCAGAAAAGCGTTTTTGTGCATTGTGCCATAACTTTTCAGGAAAGCTTCAGAACATGAAATTTTAACCTCCCACTATAGCAGAAAGGGTCTTTCTAGTAGTTGCACATCAAATCTAAACTGTCTGAAGTGTTTTTCCAAAGTTATCAACACTTTTATGTTTGGCGTTCCGAAACCCACCTTATCTCAGGCTGAAAAGCGTTTTTACGCATTGTGCCATAACTTTTCAGGGAAGCTTCAGAACATGAAATTTTAACCTCCCACTATAGCAGAAAGGGTCTTTCTAGTAGGTGCACATCAAATCTAAGCTCTCTGAAGTGTTTTTCGAAAGTTATCAACACTTTTATGTTTGGCGTTCCGAAACCCACCTTATCTCAGGCTGAAAAGCGTTTTTACGCATTGTGCCATAACTTTTCAGGGAAGCTTCAGAACATGAAATTTTAACCTCCCACTATAGCAGAAAGGGTCTTTCTAGTAGGTGCACATCAAATCTAAGCTGTCTGAAGTGTTTTTCGAAAGTTATCAACACTTTTATGTTTGGCGTTCCGAAACCCACCTTATCTCAGGCTGAAAAGCGTTTTTGTGCATTGTGCCATAACTTTTCAGGGAAGCTTCAGAACATGAAATTTTAACCTCCCACTATAGCAGAAAGGGTCTTTCTGGTAGTTGCACATCAAATCTAAGCTGTCTGAAGTGTTTTTCAAAAGTTATCAACACTTTTATGTTTGGCGTTCCGAAACCCACCTTATCTCAGGCTGAAAAGCGTTTTTGTGCATTGTGCCATAACTTTTCAGGAAAGCTTCAGAACATGGAATTTTAACCTCCCACTATAGCAGAAAGGGTCTTTCTAGTAGTTGCACATCAAATCTAAACTGTCTGAAGTGTTTTTCCAAAGTTATCAACACTTTTATGTTTGGCGTTCCGAAACCCACCTTATCTCAGGCTGAAAAGCGTTTTTACGCATTGTGCCATAACTTTTCAGGGAAGCTTCAGAACATGAAATTTTAACCTCCCACTATAGCAGAAAGGGTCTTTCTAGTAGGTGCACATCACATCTAAGCTCTCTCAAGTGTTTTTCGAAAGTTATCAACACTTTTATGTTTGGCGTTCCGAAACCCACCTTATCTCAGGCTGAAAAGCGTTTTTGTGCATTGTGCCATAACTTTTCAGGGAAGCTTCAGAACATGAAATTTTAACCTCCCACTATAGCAGAAAGGGTCTTTCTAGTAGTTGCACATCAAATCTAAACTGTCTGAAGTGTTTTTCCAAAGTTATTAACACTTTTATGTTTGGCGTTCCGAAACCCACCTTATCTCAGGCTGAAAAGCGTTTTTGTGCATTGTGCCATAACTTTTCAGGGAAGCTTCAGAACATGAAATTTTAACCTCCCACTATAGCAGAAAGGGTCTTTCTAGTAGTTGCACATCAAATCTAAACTGTCTGAAATGTTTTTCCAAAGTTATCAACACTTTTATGTTTGGAGTTCAGAAACCCACCTTATCTCAGGCTGAAAAGCGTTTTTGTGCATTGTGCCATAACTTTTCAGGGAAGCTTCAGAACATGAAATTTTAACCTCCCACTATAGCAGAAAGGGTCTTTCTAGTAGTTGCACATCAAATCTAAGCTGTCTGAAGTGTTTTTCAAAAGTTATCAACACTTTTATGTTTGGCGTTCCGAAACCCACCTTATCTCAGGCTGAAAAGCGTTTTTGTGCATTGTGCCATAACTTTTCAGGAAAGCTTCAGAACATGAAATTTTAACCTCCCACTATAGCAGAAAGGGTCTTTCTAGTAGTTGCACATCAAATCTAAACTGTCTGAAGTGTTTTTCCAAAGTTATCAACACTTTTATGTTTGGCGTTCCGAAACCCACCTTATCTCAGGCTGAAAAGCGTTTTTACGCATTGTGCCATAACTTTTCAGGGAAGCTTCAGAACATGAAATTTTAACCTCCCACTATAGCAGAAAGGGTCTTTCTAGTAGGTGCACATCAAATCTAAGCTCTCTGAAGTGTTTTTCGAAAGTTATCAACACTTTTATGTTTGGCGTTCCGAAACCCACCTTATCTCAGGCTGAAAAGCGTTTTTGTGCATTGTGCCATAACTTTTCAGGGAAGCTTCAGAACATGAAATTTTAACCTCCCACTATAGCAGAAAGGGTCTTTCTAGTAGTTGCACATCAAATCTAAACTGTCTGAAGTGTTTTTCCAAAGTTATTAACACTTTTATGTTTGGCGTTCCGAAACCCACCTTATCTCAGGCTGAAAAGCGTTTTTGTGCATTGTGCCATAACTTTTCAGGGAAGCTTCAGAACATGAAATTTTAACCTCCCACTATAGCAGAAAGGGTCTTTCTAGTAGTTGCACATCAAATCTAAGCTGTCTGAAGTGTTTTTCAAAAGTTATCAACATTTTTATGTTTGGCGTTCCGAAACCCACCTTATCTCAGGCTGAAAAGCGTTTTTGTGCATTGTGCCATAACTTTTCAGGAAAGCTTCAGAACATGAAATTTTAACCTCCCACTATAGCAGAAAGGGTCTTTCTAGTAGTTGCACATCAAATCTAAACTGTCAAGTGTTTTTCCAAAGTTATCAACACTTTTATGTTTGGCGTTCCGCAACCCACCTTATCTCAGGCTGAAAAGCGTTTTTACGCATTGTGCCATAACTTTTCAGGGAAGCTTCAGAACATGAAATTTTAACCTCCCACTATAGCAGAAAGGGTCTTTCTAGTAGGTGCACATCAAATCTAAGCTCTCTGAAGTGTTTTTCGAAAGTTATCAACACTTTTATGTTTGGCGTTCCGAAACCCACCTTATCTCAGGCTGAAAAGCGTTTTTGTGCATTGTGCCATAACTTTTCAGGAAAGCTTCAGAACATGAAATTTTAACCTCCCACTATAGCAGAAAGGGTCTTTCTAGTAGTTGCACATCAAATCTAAACTGTCTGAAGTGTTTTTCCAAAGTTATTAACACTTTTATGTTTGGCGTTCCGAAACCCACCTTATCTCAGGCAGAAAAGCGTTTTTGTGCATTGTGCCATAACTTTTCAGGAAAGCTTCAGAACATGAAATTTTAACCTCCCACTATAGCAGAAAGGGTCTTTCTAGTAGTTGCACATCAAATCTAAACTGTCTGAAGTGTTTTTCCAAAGTTATCAACACTTTTATGTTTGGCGTTCCGAAACCCACCTTATCTCAGGCTGAAAAGCGTTTTTACGCATTGTGCCATAACTTTTCAGGGAAGCTTCAGAACATGAAATTTTAACCTCCCACTATAGCAGAAAGGGTCTTTCTAGTAGGTGCACATCAAATCTAAGCTCTCTGAAGTGTTTTTCGAAAGTTATCAACACTTTTATGTTTGGCGTTCCGAAACCCACCTTATCTCAGGCTGAAAAGCGTTTTTACGCATTGTGCCATAACTTTTCAGGGAAGCTTCAGAACATGAAATTTTAACCTCCCACTATAGCAGAAAGGGTCTTTCTAGTAGGTGCACATCAAATCTAAGCTGTCTGAAGTGTTTTTCGAAAGTTATCAACACTTTTATGTTTGGCGTTCCGAAACCCACCTTATCTCAGGCTGAAAAGCGTTTTTGTGCATTGTGCCATAACTTTTCAGGGAAGCTTCAGAACATGAAATTTTAACCTCCCACTATAGCAGAAAGGGTCTTTCTGGTAGTTGCACATCAAATCTAAGCTGTCTGAAGTGTTTTTCAAAAGTTATCAACACTTTTATGTTTGGCGTTCCGAAACCCACCTTATCTCAGGCTGAAAAGCGTTTTTGTGCATTGTGCCATAACTTTTCAGGAAAGCTTCAGAACATGGAATTTTAACCTCCCACTATAGCAGAAAGGGTCTTTCTAGTAGTTGCACATCAAATCTAAACTGTCTGAAGTGTTTTTCCAAAGTTATCAACACTTTTATGTTTGGCGTTCCGAAACCCACCTTATCTCAGGCTGAAAAGCGTTTTTACGCATTGTGCCATAACTTTTCAGGGAAGCTTCAGAACATGAAATTTTAACCTCCCACTATAGCAGAAAGGGTCTTTCTAGTAGGTGCACATCACATCTAAGCTCTCTCAAGTGTTTTTCGAAAGTTATCAACACTTTTATGTTTGGCGTTCCGAAACCCACCTTATCTCAGGCTGAAAAGCGTTTTTACGCATTGTGCCATAACTTTTCAGGGAAGCTTCAGAACATGAAATTTTAACCTCCCACTATAGCAGAAAGGGTCTTTCTAGTAGGTGCACATCAAATCTAAGCTGTCTGAAGTGTTTTTCGAAAGTTATCAACACTTTTATGTTTGGCGTTCCGAAACCCACCTTATCTCAGGCTGAAAAGCGTTTTTGTGCATTGTGCCATAACTTTTCAGGGAAGCTTCAGAACATGAAATTTTAACCTCCCACTATAGCAGAAAGGGTCTTTCTGGTAGTTGCACATCAAATCTAAGCTGTCTGAAGTGTTTTTCAAAAGTTATCAACACTTTTATGTTTGGCGTTCCGAAACCCACCTTATCTCAGGCTGAAAAGCGTTTTTGTGCATTGTGCCATAACTTTTCAGGAAAGCTTCAGAACATGGAATTTTAACCTCCCACTATAGCAGAAAGGGTCTTTCTAGTAGTTGCACATCAAATCTAAACTGTCTGAAGTGTTTTTCCAAAGTTATCAACACTTTTATGTTTGGCGTTCCGAAACCCACCTTATCTCAGGCTGAAAAGCGTTTTTACGCATTGTGCCATAACTTTTCAGGGAAGCTTCAGAACATGAAATTTTAACCTCCCACTATAGCAGAAAGGGTCTTTCTAGTAGGTGCACATCACATCTAAGCTCTCTCAAGTGTTTTTCGAAAGTTATCAACACTTTTATGTTTGGCGTTCCGAAACCCACCTTATCTCAGGCTGAAAAGCGTTTTTGTGCATTGTGCCATAACTTTTCAGGGAAGCTTCAGAACATGAAATTTTAACCTCCCACTATAGCAGAAAGGGTCTTTCTAGTAGTTGCACATCAAATCTAAGCTGTCTGAAGTGTTTTTCAAAAGTTATCAACATTTTTATGTTTGGCGTTCCGAAACCCACCTTATCTCAGGCTGAAAAGCGTTTTTGTGCATTGTGCCATAACTTTTCAGGAAAGCTTCAGAACATGAAATTTTAACCTCCCACTATAGCAGAAAGGGTCTTTCTAGTAAATGCACATCAAATCTAAACTGTCTGAAGTGTTTTTCCAAAGTTATCAACACTTTTATGTTTGGCGTTCCGAAACCCACCTTATCTCAGGCTGAAAAGCGTTTTTACGCATTGTGCCATAACTTTTCAGGGAAGCTTCAGAACATGAAATTTTAACCTCCCACTATAGCAGAAAGGGTCTTTCTAGTAGGTGCACATCAAATCTAAGCTCTCTGAAGTGTTTTTCGAAAGTTATCAACACTTTTATGTTTGGCGTTCCGAAACCCACCTTATCTCAGGCTGAAAAGCGTTTTTACGCATTGTGCCATAACTTTTCAGGGAAGCTTCAGAACATGAAATTTTAACCTCCCACTATAGCAGAAAGGGTCTTTCTAGTAGTTGCACATCAAATCTAAACTGTCTGAAGTGTTTTTCCAAAGGTATTAACACTTTTATGTTTGGCGTTCCGAAACCCACCTTATCTCAGGCTGAAAAGCGTTTTTGTGCATTGTGCCATAACTTTTCAGGGAAGCTTCAGAACATGAAATTTTAACCTCCCACTATAGCAGAAAGGGTCTTTCTAGTAGTTGCACATCAAATCTAAACTGTCTGAAGTGTTTTTCCAAAGTTATCAACACTTTTATGTTTGGCGTTCCGAAACCCACCTTATCTCAGGCTGAAAAGCGTTTTTGTGCATTGTGCCATAACTTTTCAGGGAAGCTTCAGAACATGAAATTTTAACCTCCCACTATAGCAGAAAGGGTCTTTCTAGTAGTTGCACATCAAATCTAAGCTGTCTGAAGTGTTTTTTCAAAAGTTATCAACACTTTTATGTTTGGCGTTCCGAAACCCACCTTATCTCAGGCTGAAAAGCGTTTTTGTGCATTGTGCCATAACTTTTCAGGAAAGCTTCAGAACATGAAATTTTAACCTCCCACTATAGCAGAAAGGGTCTTTCTAGTAAATGCACATCAAATCTAAACTGTCTGAAGTGTTTTTCCAAAGTTATCAACACTTTTATGTTTGGCGTTCCGAAACCCACCTTATCTCAGGCTGAAAAGCGTTTTTACGCATTGTGCCATAACTTTTCAGGGAAGCTTCAGAACATGAAATTTTAACCTCCCACTATAGCAGAAAGGGTCTTTCTAGTAGGTGCACATCAAATCTAAGCTCTCTGAAGTGTTTTTCGAAAGTTATCAACACTTTTATGTTTGGCGTTCCGAAACCCACCTTATCTCAGGCTGAAAAGCGTTTTTGTGCATTGTGCCATAACTTTTCAGGGAAGCTTCAGAACATGAAATTTTAACCTCCCACTATAGCAGAAAGGGTCTTTCTAGTAGTTGCACATCAAATCTAAACTGTCTGAAGTGTTTTTCCAAAGTTATTAACACTTTTATGTTTGGCGTTCCGAAACCCACCTTATCTCAGGCTGAAAAGCGTTTTTGTGCATTGTGCCATAACTTTTCAGGGAAGCTTCAGAACATGAAATTTTAACCTCCCACTATAGCAGAAAGGGTCTTTCTAGTAGTTGCACATCAAATCTAAGCTGTCTGAAGTGTTTTTCAAAAGTTATCAACATTTTTATGTTTGGCGTTCCGAAACCCACCTTATCTCAGGCTGAAAAGCGTTTTTGTGCATTGTGCCATAACTTTTCAGGAAAGCTTCAGAACATGAAATTTTAACCTCCCACTATAGCAGAAAGGGTCTTTCTAGTAGTTGCACATCAAATCTAAACTGTCAAGTGTTTTTCCAAAGTTATCAACACTTTTATGTTTGGCGTTCCGCAACCCACCTTATCTCAGGCTGAAAAGCGTTTTTACGCATTGTGCCATAACTTTTCAGGGAAGCTTCAGAACATGAAATTTTAACCTCCCACTATAGCAGAAAGGGTCTTTCTAGTAGGTGCACATCAAATCTAAGCTCTCTGAAGTGTTTTTCGAAAGTTATCAACACTTTTATGTTTGGCGTTCCGAAACCCACCTTATCTCAGGCTGAAAAGCGTTTTTGTGCATTGTGCCATAACTTTTCAGGAAAGCTTCAGAACATGAAATTTTAACCTCCCACTATAGCAGAAAGGGTCTTTCTAGTAGTTGCACATCAAATCTAAACTGTCTGAAGTGTTTTTCCAAAGTTATTAACACTTTTATGTTTGGCGTTCCGAAACCCACCTTATCTCAGGCTGAAAAGCGTTTTTGTGCATTGTGCCATAACTTTTCAGGGAAGCTTCAGAACATGAAATTTTAACCTCCCACTATAGCAGAAAGGGTCTTTCTAGTAGTTGCACATCAAATCTAAACTGTCTGAAGTGTTTTTCCAAAGTTATTAACACTTTTATGTTTGGCGTTCCGAAACCCACCTTATCTCAGGCTGAAAAGCGTTTTTGTGCATTGTGCCATAACTTTTTAGGGAATCTTCAGAACATGAAATTTTAACCTCCCACTATAGCAGAAAGGGTCTTTCTAGTAGTTGCACATCAAATCTAAACTGTCTGAAGTGTTTTTCCAAAGTTATCAACACTTTTATGTTTGGCGTTCCGAAACCCACCTTATCTCAGGCTGAAAAGCGTTTTTACGCATTGTGCCATAACTTTTCAGGGAAGCTTCAGAACATGAAATTTTAACCTCCCACTATAGCAGAAAGGGTCTTTCTAGTAGGTGCACATCAAATCTAAGCTGTCTGAAGTGTTTTTCGAAAGTTATCAACACTTTTATGTTTGGCGTTCCGAAACCCACCTTATCTCAGGCTGAAAAGCGTTTTTGTGCATTGTGCCATAACTTTTCAGGGAAGCTTCAGAACATGAAATTTTAACCTCCCACTATAGCAGAAAGGGTCTTTCTAGTAGTTGCACATCAAATCTAAGCTGTCTGAAGTGTTTTTCAAAAGTTATCAACACTTTTATGTTTGGCGTTCCGAAACCCACCTTATCTCAAGCTGAAACGCGTTTTTGTGCATTGTGCCATAACTTTTCAGGAAAGCTTCAGAACATGAAATTTTAACCTCCCACTATAGCAGAAAGGGTCTTTCTAGTAGTTGCACATCAAATCTAAACTGTCTGAAGTGTTTTTCCAAAGTTATCAACACTTTTATGTTTGGCGTTCCGAAACCCACCTTATCTCAGGCTGAAAAGCGTTTTTACGCATTGTGCCATAACTTTTCAGGGAAGCTTCAGAACATGAAATTTTAACCTCCCACTATAGCAGAAAGGGTCTTTCTAGTAGGTGCACATCAAATCTAAACTGTCTGAAGTGTTTTTCCAAAGTTATTAACACTTTTATGTTTGGCGTTCCGAAACCCACCTTATCTCAGGCTGAAAAGCGTTTTTGTGCATTCTGCCATAACTTTTCAGGGAAGCTTCAGAACATGAAATTTTAACCTCCCACTATAGCAGAAAGGGTCTTTCTAGTAGTTGCACATCAAATCTAAACTGTCTGAAGTGTTTTTCCAAAGTTATCAACACTTTTATGTTTGGCGTTCCGAAACCCACCTTATCTCAGGCTGAAAAGCGTTTTTGTGCATTGTGCCATAACTTTTCAGGGAAGCTTCAGAACATGAAATTTTAACCTCCCACTATAGCAGAAAGGGTCTTTCTAGTAGTTGCACATCAAATCTAAGCTGTCTGAAGTGTTTTTTCAAAAGTTATCAACACTTTTATGTTTGGCGTTCCGAAACCCACCTTATCTCAGGCTGAAAAGCGTTTTTGTGCATTGTGCCATAACTTTTCAGGAAAGCTTCAGAACATGAAATTTTAACCTCCCACTATAGCAGAAAGGGTCTTTCTAGTAAATGCACATCAAATCTAAACTGTCTGAAGTGTTTTTCCAAAGTTATCAACACTTTTATGTTTGGCGTTCCGAAACCCACCTTATCTCAGGCTGAAAAGCGTTTTTACGCATTGTGCCATAACTTTTCAGGGAAGCTTCAGAACATGAAATTTTAACCTCCCACTATAGCAGAAAGGGTCTTTCTAGTAGGTGCACATCAAATCTAAGCTCTCTGAAGTGTTTTTCGAAAGTTATCAACACTTTTATGTTTGGCGTTCCGAAACCCACCTTATCTCAGGCTGAAAAGCGTTTTTGTGCATTGTGCCATAACTTTTCAGGAAAGCTTCAGAACATGAAATTTTAACCTCCCACTATAGCAGAAAGGGTCTTTCTAGTAGTTGCACATCAAATCTAAACTGTCTGAAGTGTTTTTCCAAAGTTATCAACACTTTTATGTTTGGCGTTCCGAAACCCACCTTATCTCAGGCTGAAAAGCGTTTTTACGCATTGTGCCATAACTTTTCAGGGAAGCTTCAGAACATGAAATTTTAACCTCCCACTATAGCAGAAAGGGTCTTTCTAGTAGGTGCACATCAAATCTAAGCTCTCTGAAGTGTTTTTCGAAAGTTATCAACACTTTTATGTTTGGCGTTCCGAAACCCACCTTATCTCAGGCTGAAAAGCGTTTTTACGCATTGTGCCATAACTTTTCAGGGAAGCTTCAGAACATGAAATTTTAACCTCCCACTATAGCAGAAAGGGTCTTTCTAGTAGTTGCACATCAAATCTAAACTGTCTGAAGTGTTTTTCCAAAGGTATTAACACTTTTATGTTTGGCGTTCCGAAACCCACCTTATCTCAGGCTGAAAAGCGTTTTTGTGCATTGTGCCATAACTTTTCAGGGAAGCTTCAGAACATGAAATTTTAACCTCCCACTATAGCAGAAAGGGTCTTTCTAGTAGTTGCACATCAAATCTAAACTGTCTGAAGTGTTTTTCCAAAGTTATCAACACTTTTATGTTTGGCGTTCCGAAACCCACCTTATCTCAGGCTGAAAAGCGTTTTTGTGCATTGTGCCATAACTTTTCAGGGAAGCTTCAGAACATGAAATTTTAACCTCCCACTATAGCAGAAAGGGTCTTTCTAGTAGTTGCACATCAAATCTAAGCTGTCTGAAGTGTTTTTTCAAAAGTTATCAACACTTTTATGTTTGGCGTTCCGAAACCCACCTTATCTCAGGCTGAAAAGCGTTTTTGTGCATTGTGCCATAACTTTTCAGGAAAGCTTCAGAACATGAAATTTTAACCTCCCACTATAGCAGAAAGGGTCTTTCTAGTAAATGCACATCAAATCTAAACTGTCTGAAGTGTTTTTCCAAAGTTATCAACACTTTTATGTTTGGCGTTCCGAAACCCACCTTATCTCAGGCTGAAAAGCGTTTTTACGCATTGTGCCATAACTTTTCAGGGAAGCTTCAGAACATGAAATTTTAACCTCCCACTATAGCAGAAAGGGTCTTTCTAGTAGGTGCACATCAAATCTAAGCTCTCTGAAGTGTTTTTCGAAAGTTATCAACACTTTTATGTTTGGCGTTCCGAAACCCACCTTATCTCAGGCTGAAAAGCGTTTTTGTGCATTGTGCCATAACTTTTCAGGAAAGCTTCAGAACATGAAATTTTAACCTCCCACTATAGCAGAAAGGGTCTTTCTAGTAGTTGCACATCAAATCTAAACTGTCTGAAGTGTTTTTCCAAAGTTATTAACACTTTTATGTTTGGCGTTCCGAAACCCACCTTATCTCAGGCTGAAAAGCGTTTTTGTGCATTGTGCCATAACTTTTCAGGGAAGCTTCAGAACATGAAATTTTAACCTCCCACTATAGCAGAAAGGGTCTTTCTTGTAGTTGCACATCAAATCTAAACTGTCTGAAGTGTTTTTCCAAAGTTATTAACACTTTTATGTTTGGCGTTCCGAAACCCACCTTATCTCAGGCTGAAAAGCGTTTTTGTGCATTGTGCCATAACTTTTCAGGGAAGCTTCAGAACATGAAATTTTAACCTCCCACTATAGCAGAAAGGGTCTTTCTAGTAGTTGCACATCAAATCTAAACTGTCTGAAGTGTTTTTCCAAAGTTATCAACACTTTTATGTTTGGCGTTCCGAAACCCACCTTATCTCAGGCTGAAAAGCGTTTTTACGCATTGTGCCATAACTTTTCAGGGAAGCTTCAGAACATGAAATTTTAACCTCCCACTATAGCAGAAAGGGTCTTTCTAGTAGGTGCACATCAAATCTAAACTGTCTGAAGTGTTTTTCCAAAGGTATTAACACTTTTATGTTTGGCGTTCCGAAACCCACCTTATCTCAGGCTGAAAAGCGTTTTTGTGCATTGTGCCATAACTTTTCAGGGAAGCTTCAGAACATGAAATTTTAACCTCCCACTATAGCAGAAAGGGTCTTTCTAGTAGTTGCACATCAAATCTAAACTGTCTGAAGTGTTTTTCCAAAGTTATCAACACTTTTATGTTTGGCGTTCCGAAACCCACCTTATCTCAGGCTGAAAAGCGTTTTTGTGCATTGTGCCATAACTTTTCAGGGAAGCTTCAGAACATGAAATTTTAACCTCCCACTATAGCAGAAAGGGTCTTTCTAGTAGTTGCACATCAAATCTAAGCTGTCTGAAGTGTTTTTTCAAAAGTTATCAACACTTTTATGTTTGGCGTTCCGAAACCCACCTTATCTCAGGCTGAAAAGCGTTTTTGTGCATTGTGCCATAACTTTTCAGGAAAGCTTCAGAACATGAAATTTTAACCTCCCACTATAGCAGAAAGGGTCTTTCTAGTAAATGCACATCAAATCTAAACTGTCTGAAGTGTTTTTCCAAAGTTATCAACACTTTTATGTTTGGCGTTCCGAAACCCACCTTATCTCAGGCTGAAAAGCGTTTTTACGCATTGTGCCATAACTTTTCAGGGAAGCTTCAGAACATGAAATTTTAACCTCCCACTATAGCAGAAAGGGTCTTTCTAGTAGGTGCACATCAAATCTAAGCTCTCTGAAGTGTTTTTCGAAAGTTATCAACACTTTTATGTTTGGCGTTCCGAAACCCACCTTATCTCAGGCTGAAAAGCGTTTTTGTGCATTGTGCCATAACTTTTCAGGAAAGCTTCAGAACATGAAATTTTAACCTCCCACTATAGCAGAAAGGGTCTTTCTAGTAGTTGCACATCAAATCTAAACTGTCTGAAGTGTTTTTCCAAAGTTATCAACACTTTTATGTTTGGCGTTCCGAAACCCACCTTATCTCAGGCTGAAAAGCGTTTTTACGCATTGTGCCATAACTTTTCAGGGAAGCTTCAGAACATGAAATTTTAACCTCCCACTATAGCAGAAAGGGTCTTTCTAGTAGGTGCACATCAAATCTAAGCTCTCTGAAGTGTTTTTCGAAAGTTATCAACACTTTTATGTTTGGCGTTCCGAAACCCACCTTATCTCAGGCTGAAAAGCGTTTTTACGCATTGTGCCATAACTTTTCAGGGAAGCTTCAGAACATGAAATTTTAACCTCCCACTATAGCAGAAAGGGTCTTTCTAGTAGTTGCACATCAAATCTAAACTGTCTGAAGTGTTTTTCCAAAGGTATTAACACTTTTATGTTTGGCGTTCCGAAACCCACCTTATCTCAGGCTGAAAAGCGTTTTTGTGCATTGTGCCATAACTTTTCAGGGAAGCTTCAGAACATGAAATTTTAACCTCCCACTATAGCAGAAAGGGTCTTTCTAGTAGTTGCACATCAAATCTAAACTGTCTGAAGTGTTTTTCCAAAGTTATCAACACTTTTATGTTTGGCGTTCCGAAACCCACCTTATCTCAGGCTGAAAAGCGTTTTTGTGCATTGTGCCATAACTTTTCAGGGAAGCTTCAGAACATGAAATTTTAACCTCCCACTATAGCAGAAAGGGTCTTTCTAGTAGTTGCACATCAAATCTAAGCTGTCTGAAGTGTTTTTTCAAAAGTTATCAACACTTTTATGTTTGGCGTTCCGAAACCCACCTTATCTCAGGCTGAAAAGCGTTTTTGTGCATTGTGCCATAACTTTTCAGGAAAGCTTCAGAACATGAAATTTTAACCTCCCACTATAGCAGAAAGGGTCTTTCTAGTAAATGCACATCAAATCTAAACTGTCTGAAGTGTTTTTCCAAAGTTATCAACACTTTTATGTTTGGCGTTCCGAAACCCACCTTATCTCAGGCTGAAAAGCGTTTTTACGCATTGTGCCATAACTTTTCAGGGAAGCTTCAGAACATGAAATTTTAACCTCCCACTATAGCAGAAAGGGTCTTTCTAGTAGGTGCACATCAAATCTAAGCTCTCTGAAGTGTTTTTCGAAAGTTATCAACACTTTTATGTTTGGCGTTCCGAAACCCACCTTATCTCAGGCTGAAAAGCGTTTTTGTGCATTGTGCCATAACTTTTCAGGAAAGCTTCAGAACATGAAATTTTAACCTCCCACTATAGCAGAAAGGGTCTTTCTAGTAGTTGCACATCAAATCTAAACTGTCTGAAGTGTTTTTCCAAAGTTATTAACACTTTTATGTTTGGCGTTCCGAAACCCACCTTATCTCAGGCTGAAAAGCGTTTTTGTGCATTGTGCCATAACTTTTCAGGGAAGCTTCAGAACATGAAATTTTAACCTCCCACTATAGCAGAAAGGGTCTTTCTTGTAGTTGCACATCAAATCTAAACTGTCTGAAGTGTTTTTCCAAAGTTATTAACACTTTTATGTTTGGCGTTCCGAAACCCACCTTATCTCAGGCTGAAAAGCGTTTTTGTGCATTGTGCCATAACTTTTCAGGGAAGCTTCAGAACATGAAATTTTAACCTCCCACTATAGCAGAAAGGGTCTTTCTAGTAGTTGCACATCATATCTAAGCTGTCTGAAGTGTTTTTCCAAAGTTATCAACACTTTTATGTTTGGCGTTCCGAAACCCACCTTATCTCAGGCAGAAAAGCGTTTTTGTGCATTGTGCCATAACTTTTCAGGAAAGCTTCAGAACATGAAATTTTAACCTCCCACTATAGCAGAAAGGGTCTTTCTAGTAGTTGCACATCAAATCTAAACTGTCTGAAGTGTTTTTCCAAAGTTATCAACACTTTTATGTTTGGCGTTCCGAAACCCACCTTATCTCAGGCTGAAAAGCGTTTTTACGCATTGTGCCATAACTTTTCAGGGAAGCTTCAGAACATGAAATTTTAACCTCCCACTATAGCAGAAAGGGTCTTTCTAGTAGGTGCACATCAAATCTAAGCTCTCTGAAGTGTTTTTCGAAAGTTATCAACACTTTTATGTTTGGCGTTCCGAAACCCACCTTATCTCAGGCTGAAAAGCGTTTTTGTGCATTGTGCCATAACTTTTCAGGAAAGCTTCAGAACATGAAATTTTAACCTCCCACTATAGCAGAAAGGGTCTTTCTAGTAGTTGCACATCAAATCTAAACTGTCTGAAGAGTTTTTCCAAAGTTATTAACACTTTTATGTTTGGCGTTCCGAAACCCACCTTATCTCAGGCTGAAAAGCGTTTTTGTGCATTGTGCCATAACTTTTCAGGGAAGCTTCAGAACATGAAATTTTAACCTCCCACTATAGCAGAAAGGGTCTTTCTCGTAGTTGCACATCAAATCTAAACTGTCTGAAGTGTTTTTCCAAAGTTATTAACACTTTTATGTTTGGCGTTCCGAAACCCACCTTATCTCAGGCTGAAAAGCGTTTTTGTGCATTGTGCCATAACTTTTCAGGGAAGCGTCAGAACATGAAATTTTAACCTCCCACTATAGCAGAAAGGGTCTTTCTAGTAGTTGCACATCAAATCTAAACTGTCTGAAGTGTTTTTCCAAAGTTATCAACACTTTTATGTTTGGCGTTCCGAAACCCACCTTATCTCAGGCTGAAAAGCGTTTTTGTGCATTGTGCCATAACTTTTCAGGGAAGCTTCAGAACATGAAATTTTAACCTCCCACTATAGCAGAAAGGGTCTTTCTAGTAGTTGCACATCAAATCTAAACTGTCTGAAGTGTTTTTCCAAAGTTATCAACACTTTTATGTTTGGCGTTCCGAAACCCACCTTATCTCAGGCTGAAAAGCGTTTTTACGCATTGTGCCATAACTTTTCAGGGAAGCTTCAGAACATGAAATTTTAACCTCCCACTATAGCAGAAAGGGTCTTTCTAGTAGTTGCACATCAAATCTAAACTGTCTGAAGTGTTTTTCCAAAGTTATCAACACTTTTATGTTTGGCGTTCCGAAACCCACCTTATCTCAGGCTGAAAAGCGTTTTTACGCATTGTGCCATAACTTTTCAGGGAAGCTTCAGAACATGAAATTTTAACCTCCCACTATAGCAGAAAGGGTCTTTCTAGTAGGTGCACATCAAATCTAAGCTGTCTGAAGTGTTTTTCGAAAGTTATCAACACTTTTATGTTTGGCGTTCCGAAACCCACCTTATCTCAGGCTGAAAAGCGTTTTTGTGCATTGTGCCATAACTTTTCAGGGAAGCTTCAGAACATGAAATTTTAACCTCCCACTATAGCAGAAAGGGTCTTTCTAGTAGTTGCACATCAAATCTAAACTGTCTGAAGTGTTTTTCCAAAGTTATCAACACTTTTATGTTTGGCGTTCCGAAACCCACCTTATCTCAGGCTGAAAAGCGTTTTTACGCATTGTGCCATAACTTTTCAGGGAAGCTTCAGAACATGAAATTTTAACCTCCCACTATAGCAGAAAGGGTCTTTCTAGTAGGTGCACATCAAATCTAAGCTCTCTGAAGTGTTTTTCGAAAGTTATCAACACTTTTATGTTTGGCGTTCCGAAACCCACCTTATCTCAGGCTGAAAAGCGTTTTTGTGCATTGTGCCATAACTTTTCAGGAAAGCTTCAGAACATGAAATTTTAACCTCCCACTATAGCAGAAAGGGTCTTTCTAGTAGTGGCACATCAAATCTAAACTGTCTGAAGTGTTTTTCCAAAGTTATTAACAATTTTATGTTTGGCGTTCCGAAACCCACCTTATCTCAGGCTGAAAAGCGTTTTTGTGCATTGTGCCATAACTTTTCAGGGAAGCTTCAGAACATGAAATTTTAACCTCCCACTATAGCAGAAAGGGTCTTTCTAGTAGTTGCACATCAAATCTAAACTGTCTGAAGTGTTTTTCCAAAGTTATCAACACTTTTATGTTTGGCGTTCCGAAACCCACCTTATCTCAGGCTGAAAAGCGTTTTTACGCATTGTGCCATAACTTTTCAGGGAAGCTTCAGAACATGAAATTTTAACCTCCCACTATAGCAGAAAGGGTCTTTCTAGTAGGTGCACATCAAATCTAAGCTGTCTGAAGTGTTTTTCGAAAGTTATCAACACTTTTATGTTTGGCGTTCCGAAACCCACCTTATCTCAGGCTGAAAAGCGTTTTTGTGCATTGTGCCATAACTTTTCAGGGAAGCTTCAGAACATGAAATTTTAACCTCCCACTATAGCAGAAAGGGTCTTTCTCGTAGGTGCACATCAAATCTAAGCTGTCTGAAGTGTTTTTCGAAAGTTATCAACACTTTTATGTTTGGCGTTCCGAAACCCACCTTATCTCAGGCTGAAAAGCGTTTTTGTGCATTGTGCCATAACTTTTCAGGGAAGCTTCAGAACATGAAATTTTAACCTCCCACTATAGCAGAAAGGGTCTTTCTAGTAGTTGCACATCAAATCTAAGCTGTCTGAAGTGTTTTTCCAAAGTTATCAACACTTTTATGTTTGGCGTTCCGAAACCCACCTTATCTCAGGCAGAAAAGCGTTTTTGTGCATTGTGCCATAACTTTTCAGGAAAGCTTCAGAACATGAAATTTTAACCTCCCACTATAGCAGAAAGGGTCTTTCTAGTAGTTGCACATCAAATCTAAACTGTCTGAAGTGTTTTTCCAAAGTTATCAACACTTTTATGTTTGGCGTTCCGAAACCCACCTTATCTCAGGCTGAAAAGCGTTTTTACGCATTGTGCCATAACTTTTCAGGGAAGCTTCAGAACATGAAATTATAACCTCCCACTATAGCAGAAAGGGTCTTTCTAGTAGGTGCACATCAAATCTAAGCTCTCTGAAGTGTTTTTCGAAAGTTATCAACACTTTTATGTTTGGCGTTCCGAAACCCACCTTATCTCAGGCTGAAAAGCGTTTTTGTGCATTGTGCCATAACTTTTCAGGAAAGCTTCAGAACATGAAATTTTAACCTCCCACTATAGCAGAAAGGGTCTTTCTAGTAGTTGCACATCAAATCTAAACTGTCTGAAGAGTTTTTCCAAAGTTATTAACACTTTTATGTTTGGCGTTCCGAAACCCACCTTATCTCAGGCTGAAAAGCGTTTTTGTGCATTGTGCCATAACTTTTCAGGGAAGCTTCAGAACATGAAATTTTAACCTCCCACTATAGCAGAAAGGGTCTTTCTAGTAGTTGCACATCAAATCTAAACTGTCTGAAGTGTTTTTCCAAAGTTATTAACACTTTTATGTTTGGCGTTCCGAAACCCACCTTATCTCAGGCTGAAAAGCGTTTTTGTGCATTGTGCCATAACTTTTCAGGGAAGCTTCAGAACATGAAATTTTAACCTCCCACTATAGCAGAAAGGGTCTTTCTAGTAGTTGCACATCAAATCTAAACTGTCTGAAATGTTTTTCCAAAGTTATTAACACTTTTATGTTTGGCGTTCCGAAACCCACCTTATCTCAGGCTGAAAAGCGTTTTTGTGCATTGTGCCATAACTTTTCAGGGAAGCTTCAGAACATCAAATTTTAACCTCCCACTATAGCAGAAAGGGTCTTTCTAGTAGTTGCACATCAAATCTAAACTGTCTGACGTGTTTTTCCAAAGTTATTAACACTTTTATGTTTGGCGTTCCGAAACCCACCTTATCTCAGGCTGAAAAGCGTTTTTGTGCATTGTGCCATAACTTTTCAGGGAAGCTTCAGAACATGAAATTTTAACCTCCCACTATAGCAGAAAGGGTCTTTCTAGTAGTTGCACATCAAATCTAAACTGTCTGAAGTGTTTTTCCAAAGTTATCAACACTTTTATGTTTGGCGTTCCGAAACCCACCTTATCTCAGGCTGAAAAGCGTTTTTACGCATTGTGCCATAACTTTTCAGGGAAGCTTCAGAACATGAAATTTTAACCTCCCACTATAGCAGAAAGGGTCTTTCTAGTAGGTGCACATCAAATCTAAGCTCTCTGAAGTGTTTTTCGAAAGTTATCAACACTTTTATGTTTGGCGTTCCGAAACCCACCTTATCTCAGGCTGAAAAGCGTTTTTGTGCATTGTGCCATAACTTTTCAGGAAAGCTTCAGAACATGAAATTTTAACCTCCCACTATAGCAGAAAGGGTCTTTCTAGTAGTTGCACATCAAATCTAAACTGTCTGAAGTGTTTTTCCAAAGTTATTAACACTTTTATGTTTGGCGTTCCGAAACCCACCTTATCTCAGGCTGAAAAGCGTTTTTGTGCATTGTGCCATAACTTTTCAGGGAAGCTTCAGAACATGAAATTTTAACCTCCCACTATAGCAGAAAGGGTCTTTCTAGTAGTTGCACATCAAATCTAAACTGTCTGAAGTGTTTTTCCAAAGTTATCAACACTTTTATGTTTGGCGTTCCGAAACCCACCTTATCTCAGGCTGAAAAGCTTTTTTACGCATTGTGCCATAACTTTTCAGGGAAGCTTCAGAACATGAAATTTTAACCTCCCACTATAGCAGAAAGGGTCTTTCTAGTAGGTGCACATCAAATCTAAGCTGTCTGAAGTGTTTTTCGAAAGTTATCAACACTTTTATGTTTGGCGTTCCGAAACCCACCTTATCTCAGGCTGAAAAGCGTTTTTGTGCATTGTGCCATAACTTTTCAGGGAAGCTTCAGAACATGAAATTTTAACCTCCCACTATAGCAGAAAGGGTCTTTCTAGTAGTTGCACATCAAATCTAAACTGTCTGAAGTGTTTTTCCAAAGTTATCAACACTTTTATGTTTGGCGTTCCGAAACCCACCTTATCTCAGGCTGAAAAGCGTTTTTACGCATTGTGCCATAACTTTTCAGGGAAGCTTCAGAACATGAAATTTTAACCTCCCACTATAGCAGAAAGGGTCTTTCTAGTAGGTGCACATCAAATCTAAGCTCTCTGAAGTGTTTTTCGAAAGTTATCAACACTTTTATGTTTGGCGTTCCGAAACCCACCTTATCTCAGGCTGAAAAGCGTTTTTGTGCATTGTGCCATAACTTTTCAGGGAAGCTTCAGAACATGAAATTTTAACCTCCCACTATAGCAGAAAGGGTCTTTCTAGTAGTTGCACATCAAATCTAAACTGTCTGAAGTGTTTTTCCAAAGTTATCAACACTTTTATGTTTGGCGTTCCGAAACCCACCTTATCTCAGGCTGAAAAGCGTTTTTGTGCATTGTGCCATAACTTTTCAGGGAAGCTTCAGAACATGAAATTTTAACCTCCCACTATAGCAGAAAGGGTCTTTCTAGTAGTTGCACATCAAATCTAAGCTGTCTGAAGTGTTTTTCAAAAGTTATCAACACTTTTATGTTTGGCGTTCCGAAACCCACCTTATCTCAGGCTGAAAAGCGTTTTTGTGCATTGTGCCATAACTTTTCAGGAAAGCTTCAGAACATGAAATTTTAACCTCCCACTATAGCAGAAAGGGTCTTTCTAGTAGTTGCACATCAAATCTAAACTGTCTGAAGTGTTTTTCCAAAGTTATCAACACTTTTATGTTTGGCGTTCCGAAACCCACCTTATCTCAGGCTGAAAAGCGTTTTTACGCATTGTGCCATAACTTTTCAGGGAAGCTTCAGAACATGAAATTTTAACCTCCCACTATAGCAGAAAGGGTCTTTCTAGTAGGTGCACATCAAATCTAAGCTCTCTGAAGTGTTTTTCGAAAGTTATCAACACTTTTATGTTTGGCGTTCCGAAACCCACCTTATCTCAGGCTGAAAAGCGTTTTTGTGCATTGTGCCATAACTTTTCAGGAAAGTTTCAGAACATGAAATTTTAACCTCCCACTATAGCAGAAAGGGTCTTTCTAGTAGTTGCACATCAAATCTAAACTGTCTGAAGTGTTTTTCCAAAGTTATTAACACTTTTATGTTTGGCGTTCCGAAACCCACCTTATCTCAGGCTGAAAAGCGTTTTTGTGCATTGTGCCATAACTTTTCAGGGAAGCTTCAGAACATGAAAATTTAACCTCCCACTATAGCAGAAAGGGTCTTTCTAGTAGTTGCACATCAAATCTAAACTGTCTGAAGTGTTTTTCCAAAGTTATTAACACTTTTATGTTTGGCGTTCCGAAACCCACCTTATCTCAGGCTGAAAAGCGTTTTTGTGCATTGTGCCATAACTTTTCAGGGAAGCTTCAGAACATGAAATTTTAACCTCCCACTATAGCAGAAAGGGTCTTTCTAGTAGTTGCACATCAAATCTAAACTGTCTGAAGTGTTTTTCCAAAGTTATCAACACTTTTATGTTTGGCGTTCCGAAACCCACCTTATCTCAGGCTGAAAAGCGTTTTTACGCATTGTGCCATAACTTTTCAGGGAAGCTTCAGAACATGAAATTTTAACCTCCCACTATAGCAGAAAGGGTCTTTCTAGTAGGTGCACATCAAATCTAAGCTGTCTGAAGTGTTTTTCGAAAGTTATCAACACTTTTATGTTTGGCGTTCCGAAACCCACCTTATCTCAGGCTGAAAAGCGTTTTTGTGCATTGTGCCATAACTTTTCAGGGAAGCTTCAGAACATGAAATTTTAACCTCCCACTATAGCAGAAAGGGTCTTTCTAGTAGTTGCACATCAAATCTAAGCTGTCTGAAGTGTTTTTCCAAAGTTATCAACACTTTTATGTTTGGCGTTCCGAAACCCACCTTATCTCAGGCTGAAAAGCGTTTTTGTGCATTGTGCCATAACTTTTCAGGAAAGCTTCAGAACATGAAATTTTAACCTCCCACTGTAGCAGAAAGGGTCTTTCTAGTAGTTGCACATCAAATCTAAACTGTCTGAAGTGTTTTTCCAAAGTTATCAACACTTTTATGTTTGGCGTTCCGAAACCCACCTTATCTCAGGCTGAATAGCGTTTTTACGCATTGTGCCATAACTTTTCAGGGAAGCTTCAGAACATGAAATTTTAACCTCCCACTATAGCAGAAAGGGTCTTTCTAGTAGGTGCACATCAAATCTAAGCTCTCTGAAGTGTTTTTCGAAAGTTATCAACACTTTTATGTTTGGCGTTCCGAAACCCACCTTATCTCAGGCTGAAAAGCGTTTTTGTGCATTGTGCCATAACTTTTCAGGAAAGCTTCAGAACATGAAATTTTAACCTCCCACTATAGCAGAAAGGGTCTTTCTAGTAGTTGCACATCAAATATAAACTGTCTGAAGGGTTTTTCCAAAGTTATTAACACTTTTATGTTTGGCGTTCCGAAACCCACCTTATCTCAGGCTGAAAAGCGTTTTTGTGCATTGTGCCATAACTTTTCAGGGAAGCTTCAGAACATGAAATTTTAACCTCCCACTATAGCAGAAAGGGTCTTTCTAGTAGTTGCACATCAAATCTAAACTGTCTGAAGTGTTTTTCCAAAGTTATTAACACTTTTATGTTTGGCGTTCCGAAACCCACCTTATCTCAGGCTGAAAAGCGTTTTTGTGCATTGTGCCATAACTTTTCAGGGAAGCTTCAGAACATGAAATTTTAACCTCCCACTATAGCAGAAAAGGTCTTTCTAGTAGTTGCACATCAAATCTAAACTGTCTGAAGTGTTTTTCCAAAGTTATCAACACTTTTATGTTTGGCGTTCCGAAACCCACCTTATCTCAGGCTGAAAAGCGTTTTTACGCATTGTGCCATAACTTTTCAGGGAAGCTTCAGAACATGAAATTTTAACCTCCCACTATAGCAGAAAGGGTTTTTCTAGTAGGTGCACATCAAATCTAAGCTGTCTGAAGTGTTTTTCGAAAGTTATCAACACTTTTATGTTTGGCGTTCCGAAACCCACCTTATCTCAGGCTGAAAAGCGTTTTTGTGCATTGTGCCATAACTTTTCAGGGAAGCTTCAGAACATGAAATTTTAACCTCCCACTATAGCAGAAAGGGTCTTTCTAGTAGTTGCACATCAAATCTAAACTGTCTGAAGTGTTTTTCCAAAGTTATTAACACTTTTATGTTTGGCGTTCCGAAACCCACCTTATCTCAGGCTGAAAAGCGTTTTTGTGCATTGTGCCATAACTTTTCAGGGAAGCTTCAGAACATGAAATTTTAACCTCCCACTATAGCAGAAAGGGTCTTTCTAGTAGTTGCACATCAAATCTAAACTGTCTGAAGTGTTTTTCCAAAGTTATTAACACTTTTATGTTTGGCGTTCCCAAACCCACCTTATCTCAGGCTGAAAAGCGTTTTTGTGCATTGTGCCATAACTTTTCAGGGAAGCTTCAGAACATGAAATTTTAACCTCCCACTATAGCAGAAAGGGTCTTTCTAGTAGTTGCACATCAAATCTAAACTGTCTGAAGTGTTTTTCGAAAGTTATCAACACTTTTATGTTTGGCGTTCCGAAACCCACCTTATCTCAGGCTGAAAAGCGTTTTTACGCATTGTGCCATAACTTTTCAGGGAAGCTTCAGAACATGAAATTTTAACCTCCCACTATAGCAGAAAGGGTCTTTCTAGTAGGTGCACATCAAATCTAAGCTGTCTGAAGTGTTTTTCGAAAGTTATCAACACTTTTATGTTTGGCGTTCCGAAACCCACCTTATCTCAGGCTGAAAAGCGTTTTTGTGCATTGTGCCATAACTTTTCAGGGAAGCTTCAGAACATGAAATTTTAACCTCCCACTATAGCAGAAAGGGTCTTTCTAGTAGTTGCACATCAAATCTAAGCTGTCTGAAGTGTTTTTCAAAAGTTATCAACACTTTTATGTTTGGCGTTCCGAAACCCACGTTATCTCAGGCTGAAAAGCGTTTTTGTGCATTGTGCCATAACTTTTCAGGAAAGCTTCAGAACATGAAATTTTAACCTCCCACTATAGCAGAAAGGGTCTTTCTAGTAGTTGCACATCAAATCTAAACTGTCTGAAGTGTTTTTCCAAAGTTATCAACACTTTTATGTTTGGCGTTCCGAAACCCACCTTATCTCAGGCTGAAAAGCGTTTTTACGCATTGTGCCATAACTTTTCAGGGAAGCTTCAGAACATGAAATTTTAACCTCCCACTATAGCAGAAAGGGTCTTTCTAGTAGGTGCACATCAAATCTAAGCTCTCTGAAGTGTTTTTCGAAAGTTATCAACACTTTTATGGTTGGCGTTCCGAAACCCACCTTATCTCAGGCTGAAAAGCGTTTTTGTGCATTGTGCCATAACTTTTCAGGAAAGCTTCAGAACATGAAATTTTAACCTCCCACTATAGCAGAAAGGGTCTTTCTAGTAGTTGCACATCAAATCTAAACTGTCTGAAGTGTTTTTCCAAAGTTATTAACACTTTTATACTTGGGGTTCCGAAACCCACCTTATCTCAGGCTGAAAAGCGTTTTTGTGCATTGTGCCATAACTTTTCAGGGAAGCTTCAGAACATGAAATTTTAACCTCCCACTATAGCAGAAAGGGTCTTTCTAGTAGTTGCACATCAAATCTAAACTGTCTGAAGTGTTTTTCCAAAGTTATCAACACTTTTATGTTTGGCGTTCCGAAACCCACCTTATCTCAGGCTGAAAAGCGTTTTTACGCATTGTGCCATAACTTTTCAGGGAAGCTTCAGAACATGAAATTTTAACCTCCCACTATAGCAGAAAGGGTCTTTCTAGTAGTTGCACATCAAATCTAAACTGTCTGAAGTGTTTTTCCAAAGTTATCAACACTTTTATGTTTGGCGTTCCGAAACCCACCTTATCTCAGGCTGAAAAGCGTTTTTACGCATTGTGCCATAACTTTTCAGGGAAGCTTCAGAATATGACATTTTAACCTCCCACTATAGCAGAAAGGGTCTTTCTAGTAGGTGCACATCAAATCTAAGCTGTCTGAAGTGTTTTTCGAAAGTTATCAACACTTTCATGTTTGGCGTTCCGAAACCCACCTTATCTCAGGCTGAAAAGCGTTTTTGTGCATTGTGCCATAACTTTTCAGGGAAGCTTCAGAACATGAAATTTTAACCTCCCACTATAGCAGAAAGGGTCTTTCTAGTAGTTGCACATCAAATCTAAGCTGTCTGAAGTGTTTTTCAAAAGTTATCAACACTTTTATGTTTGGCGTTCCGAAACCCACCTTATCTCAGGCTGAAAAGCGTTTTTGTGCATTGTGCCATAACTTTTCAGGAAAGCTTCAGAACGTGAAATTTTAACCTCCCACTATAGCAGAAAGGGTCTTTCTAGTAGTTGCACATCAAATCTAAACTGTCTGAAGTGTTTTTCCAAAGTTATCAACACTTTTATGTTT
Source organism: Synchiropus splendidus (assembly GCF_027744825.2). Taxonomy (NCBI): domain Eukaryota; kingdom Metazoa; phylum Chordata; class Actinopteri; order Syngnathiformes; family Callionymidae; genus Synchiropus; species Synchiropus splendidus. Next base: position 67,543 of record NW_026527065.1, read on the forward strand.
GGCGTTCCGAAACCCACCTTATCTCAGGCTGAAAAGCGTTTTTACGCATTGTGCCATAACTTTTCAGGGAAGCTTCAGAACATGAAATTTTAACCTCCCACTATAGCAGAAAGGGTCTTTCTAGTAGGTGCACATCAAATCTAAGCTCTCTGAAGTGTTTTTCGAAAGTTATCAACACTTTTATGTTTGGCGTTCCGAAACCCACCTTATCTCAGGCTGAAAAGCGTTTTTGTGCATTGTGCCATAACTTTTCAGGAAAGCTTCAGAACATGAAATTTTAACCTCCCACTATAGCAGAAAGGGTCTTTCTAGTAGTTGCACATCAAATCTAAACTGTCTGAAGGGTTTTTCCAAAGTTATTAACACTTTAATGTTTGGCGTTCCGAAACCCACCTTATCTCAGGCTGAAAAGCGTTTTTGTGCATTGTGCCATAACTTTTCAGGGAAGCTTCAGAACATGAAATGTTAACCTCCCACTATAGCAGAAAGGGTCTTTCTAGTAGTTGCACATTAAATCTAAACGGTCTGAAGTGTTTTTCGAAAGTTATCAACACTTTTATGTTTGGCGTTCCGAAACCCACCTTATCTCAGGCTGAAAAGCGTTTTTACGCATTGTGCCATAACTTTTCAGGGAAGCTTCAGAACATGAAATTTTAACCTCCCACTATAGCAGAAAGGGTCTTTCTAGTAGGTGCACATCAAATCTAAGCTGTCTGAAGTGTTTTTCGAAAGTTATCAACACTTTTATGTTTGGAGTTCCGAAACCCACCTTATCTCAGGCTGAAAAGCGTTTTTGTGCATTGTGCCATAACTTTTCAGGGAAGCTTCAGAACATGAAATTTTAACCTCCCACTACAGCAGAAAGGGTCTTTCTAGTAGTTGCACATCAAATCTAAGCTGTCTGAAGTGTTTTTCAAAAGTTATCAACACTTTTATGTTTGGCGTTCCGAAACCCACCTTATCTCAGGCTGAAAAGCGTTTTTGTGCATTGTGCCATAACTTTTCAGGAAAGCTTCAGAACATGAAATTTTAACCTCCCACTATAGCAGAAAGGGTCTTTCTAGTAGTTGCACATCAAATCTAAACTGTCTGAAGTGTTTTTCCAAAGTTATCAACACTTTTATGTTTGGCGTTCCGAAACCCACCTTATCTCAGGCTGAAAAGCGTTTTTACGCATTGTGCCATAACTTTTCAGGGAAGCTTCAGAACATGAAATTTTAACCTCCCACTATAGCAGAAAGGGTCTTTCTAGTAGGTGCACATCAAATCTAAGCTCTCTGAAGTGTTTTTCGAAAGTTATCAACACTTTTATGTTTGGCGTTCCGAAACCCACCTTATCTCAGGCTGAAAAGCGTTTTTGTGCATTGTGCCATAACTTTTCAGGAAAGCTTCAGAACATGAAATTTTAACCTCCCACTATAGCAGAAAGGGTCTTTCTAGTAGTTGCACATCAAATCTAAACTGTCTAAAGTGTTTTTCCAAAGTTATTAACACTTTTATGTTTGGCGTTCCGAAACCCACCTTTTCTCAGGCTGAAAAGCGTTTTTGTGCATTGTGCCATAACTTTTCAGGGAAGCTTCAGAACATGAAATTTTAACCTCCCACTATAGCAGAAAGGGTCTTTCTAGTAGTTGCACATCAAATCTAAACTGTCTGAAGTGTTTTTCCAAAGTTATCAACACTTTTATGTTTGGCGTTCCGAAACCCACCTTATCTCAGGCTGAAAAGCGTTTTTACGCATTGTGCCATAACTTTTCAGGGAAGCTTCAGAACATGAAATTTTAACCTCCCACTATAGCAGAAAGGGTCTTTCTAGTAGGTGCACATCAAATCTAAGCTGTCTGAAGTGTTTTTCGAAAGTTATCAACACTTTTATGTTTGGCGTTCCGAAACCCACCTTATCTCAGGCTGAAAAGCGTTTTTGTGCATTGTGCCATAACTTTTCAGGGAAGCTTCAGAACATGAAATTTTAACCTCCCACTATAGCAGAAAGGGTCTTTCTAGTAGTTGCACATCAAATCTAAACTGTCTGAAGTGTTTTTCCAAAGTTATCAACACTTTTATGTTTGGCGTTCCGAAACCCACCTTATCTCAGGCTGAAAAGCGTTTTTACGCATTGTGCCATAACTTTTCAGGGAAGCTTCAGAACATGAAATTTTAACCTCCCACTATAGCAGAAAGGGTCTTTCTAGTAGGTGCACATCAAATCTAAGCTCTCTGAAGTGTTTTTCGAAAGTTATCAACACTTTTATGTTTGGCGTTCCGAAACCCACCTTATCTCAGGCTGAAAAGCGTTTTTGTGCATTGTGCCATAACTTTTCAGGAAAGCTTCAGAACATGAAATTTTAACCTCCCACTATAGCAGAAAGGGTCTTTCTAGTAGTTGCACATCAAATCTAAACTGTCTGAAGTGTTTTTCCAAAGTTATTAACACTTTTATGTTTGGCGTTCCGAAACCCACCTTATCTCAGGCTGAAAAGCGTTTTTGTGCATTGTGCCATAACTTTTCAGGGAAGCTTCAGAACATGAAATTTTAACCTCCCACTATAGCAGAAAGGGTCTTTCTAGTAGTTGCACATCAAATCTAAACTGTCTGAAGTGTTTTTCCAAAGTTATCAACACTTTTATGTTTGGCGTTCCGAAACCCACCTTATCTCAGGCTGAAAAGCGTTTTTACGCATTGTGCCATAACTTTTCAGGGAAGCTTCAGAACATGAAATTTTAACCTCCCACTATAGCAGAAAGGGTCTTTCTAATAGTTGCACATCAAATCTAAGCTGTCTGAAGTGTTTTTCAAAAGTTATCAACACTTTTATGTTTGGCGTTCCGAAACCCACCTTATCTCAGGCTGAAAAGCGTTTTTGTGCATTGTGCCATAACTTTTCAGGAAAGCTTCAGAACATGAAATTTTAACCTCCCACTATAGCAGAAAGGGTCTTTCTAGTAGTTGCACATCAAATCTAAACTGTCTGAAGTGTTTTTCCAAAGTTATCAACACTTTTATGTTTGGCGTTCCGAAACCCACCTTATCTCAGGCTGAAAAGCGTTTTTACGCATTGTGCCATAACTTTTCAGGGAAGCTTCAGAACATGAAATTTTAACCTCCCACTATAGCAGAAAGGGTCTTTCTAGTAGGTGCACATCAAATCTAAGCTCTCTGAAGTGTTTTTCGAAAGTTATCAACACTTTTATGTTTGGCGTTCCGAAACCCACCTCATCTCAGGCTGAAAAGCGTTTTTGTGCATTGTGCCATAACTTTTCAGGGAAGCTTCAGAACATGAAATTTTAACCTCCCACTATAGCAGAAAGGGTATTTCTAGTAGTTGCACATCAAATCTAAACTGTCTGAAGTGTTTTTCCAAAGTTATTAACACTTTTATGTTTGGCGTTCCGAAACCCACCTTATCTCAGGCTGAAAAGCGTTTTTGCGCATTGTGCCATAACTTTTCAGGGAAGCTTCAGAACATGAAATTTTAACCTCCCACTATAGCAGAAAGGGTCTTTCTAGTAGTTTCACATCAAATCTAAACTGTCTGAAGTGTTTTTCCAAAGTTATCAACACTTTTATGTTTGGCGTTCCGAAACCCACCTTATCTCAGGCTGAAAAGCGTTTTTGTGCATTGTGCCATAACTTTTCAGGGAAGCTTCAGAACATGAAATTTTAACCTCCCACTATAGCAGAAAGGGTCTTTCTAGTAGTTGCACATCAAATCTAAGCTGTCTGAAGTGTTTTTCAAAAGTTATCAACACTTTTATGTTTGGCGTTCCGAAACCCACCTTATCTCAGGCTGAAAAGCGTTTTTGTGCATTGTGCCATAACTTTTCAGGAAAGCTTCAGAACATGAAATTTTAACCTCCCACTATAGCAGAAAGGGTCTTTCTAGAAGTTGCACATCAAATCTAAACTGTCTGAAGTGTTTTTCCAAAGTTATCAACACTTTTATGTTTGGCGTTCCGAAACCCACCTTATCTCAGGCTGAAAAGCGTTTTTACGCATTGTGCCATAACTTTTCAGGGAAGCTTCAGAACATGAAATTTTAACCTCCCACTATAGCAGAAAGGGTCTTTCTAGTAGGTGCACATCAAATCTAAGCTCTCTGAAGTGTTTTTCGAAAGTTATCAACACTTTTATGGTTGGCGTTCCGAAACCCACCTTATCTCAGGCTGAAAAGCGTTTTTGTGCATTGTGCCATAACTTTTCAGGAAAGCTTCAGAACATGAAATTTTAACCTCCCACTATAGCAGAAAGGGTCTTTCTAGTAGTTGCACATCAAATCTAAACTGTCTGAAGTGTTTTTCCAAAGTTATTAACACTTTTATACTTGGGGTTCCGAAACCCACCTTATCTCAGGCTGAAAAGCGTTTTTGTGCATTGTGCCATAACTTTTCAGGGAAGCTTCAGAACATGAAATTTTAACCTCCCACTATAGCAGAAAGGGTCTTTCTAGTAGTTGCACATCAAATCTAAACTGTCTGAAGTGTTTTTCCAAAGTTATCAACACTTTTATGTTTGGCGTTCCGAAACCCACCTTATCTCAGGCTGAAAAGCGTTTTTACGCATTGTGCCATAACTTTTCAGGGAAGCTTCAGAACATGAAATTTTAACCTCCCACTATAGCAGAAAGGGTCTTTCTAGTAGTTGCACATCAAATCTAAACTGTCTGAAGTGTTTTTCCAAAGTTATCAACACTTTTATGTTTGGCGTTCCGAAACCCACCTTATCTCAGGCTGAAAAGCGTTTTTACGCATTGTGCCATAACTTTTCAGGGAAGCTTCAGAATATGACATTTTAACCTCCCACTATAGCAGAAAGGGTCTTTCTAGTAGGTGCACATCAAATCTAAGCTGTCTGAAGTGTTTTTCGAAAGTTATCAACACTTTCATGTTTGGCGTTCCGAAACCCACCTTATCTCAGGCTGAAAAGCGTTTTTGTGCATTGTGCCATAACTTTTCAGGGAAGCTTCAGAACATGAAATTTTAACCTCCCACTATAGCAGAAAGGGTCTTTCTAGTAGTTGCACATCAAATCTAAGCTGTCTGAAGTGTTTTTCAAAAGTTATCAACACTTTTATGTTTGGCGTTCCGAAACCCACCTTATCTCAGGCTGAAAAGCGTTTTTGTGCATTGTGCCATAACTTTTCAGGAAAGCTTCAGAACGTGAAATTTTAACCTCCCACTATAGCAGAAAGGGTCTTTCTAGTAGTTGCACATCAAATCTAAACTGTCTGAAGTGTTTTTCCAAAGTTATCAACACTTTTATGTTTGGCGTTCCGAAACCCACCTTATCTCAGGCTGAAAAGCGTTTTTACGCATTGTGCCATAACTTTTCAGGGAAGCTTCAGAACATGAAATTTTAACCTCCCACTATAGCAGAAAGGGTCTTTCTAGTAGGTGCACATCAAATCTAAGCTCTCTGAAGTGTTTTTCGAAAGTTATCAACACTTTTATGTTTGGCGTTCCGAAACCCACCTTATCTCAGGCTGAAAAGCGTTTTTGTGCATTGTGCCATAACTTTTCAGGAAAGCTTCAGAACATGAAATTTTAACCTCCCACTATAGCAGAAAGGGTCTTTCTAGTAGTTGCACATCAAATCTAAACTGTCTGAAGGGTTTTTCCAAAGTTATTAACACTTTAATGTTTGGCGTTCCGAAACCCACCTTATCTCAGGCTGAAAAGCGTTTTTGTGCATTGTGCCATAACTTTTCAGGGAAGCTTCAGAACATGAAATGTTAACCTCCCACTATAGCAGAAAGGGTCTTTCTAGTAGTTGCACATTAAATCTAAACGGTCTGAAGTGTTTTTCGAAAGTTATCAACACTTTTATGTTTGGCGTTCCGAAACCCACCTTATCTCAGGCTGAAAAGCGTTTTTACGCATTGTGCCATAACTTTTCAGGGAAGCTTCAGAACATGAAATTTTAACCTCCCACTATAGCAGAAAGGGTCTTTCTAGTAGGTGCACATCAAATCTAAGCTGTCTGAAGTGTTTTTCGAAAGTTATCAACACTTTTATGTTTGGAGTTCCGAAACCCACCTTATCTCAGGCTGAAAAGCGTTTTTGTGCATTGTGCCATAACTTTTCAGGGAAGCTTCAGAACATGAAATTTTAACCTCCCACTACAGCAGAAAGGGTCTTTCTAGTAGTTGCACATCAAATCTAAGCTGTCTGAAGTGTTTTTCAAAAGTTATCAACACTTTTATGTTTGGCGTTCCGAAACCCACCTTATCTCAGGCTGAAAAGCGTTTTTGTGCATTGTGCCATAACTTTTCAGGAAAGCTTCAGAACATGAAATTTTAACCTCCCACTATAGCAGAAAGGGTCTTTCTAGTAGTTGCACATCAAATCTAAACTGTCTGAAGTGTTTTTCCAAAGTTATCAACACTTTTATGTTTGGCGTTCCGAAACCCACCTTATCTCAGGCTGAAAAGCGTTTTTACGCATTGTGCCATAACTTTTCAGGGAAGCTTCAGAACATGAAATTTTAACCTCCCACTATAGCAGAAAGGGTCTTTCTAGTAGGTGCACATCAAATCTAAGCTCTCTGAAGTGTTTTTCGAAAGTTATCAACACTTTTATGTTTGGCGTTCCGAAACCCACCTTATCTCAGGCTGAAAAGCGTTTTTGTGCATTGTGCCATAACTTTTCAGGAAAGCTTCAGAACATGAAATTTTAACCTCCCACTATAGCAGAAAGGGTCTTTCTAGTAGTTGCACATCAAATCTAAACTGTCTAAAGTGTTTTTCCAAAGTTATTAACACTTTTATGTTTGGCGTTCCGAAACCCACCTTTTCTCAGGCTGAAAAGCGTTTTTGTGCATTGTGCCATAACTTTTCAGGGAAGCTTCAGAACATGAAATTTTAACCTCCCACTATAGCAGAAAGGGTCTTTCTAGTAGTTGCACATCAAATCTAAACTGTCTGAAGTGTTTTTCCAAAGTTATCAACACTTTTATGTTTGGCGTTCCGAAACCCACCTTATCTCAGGCTGAAAAGCGTTTTTACGCATTGTGCCATAACTTTTCAGGGAAGCTTCAGAACATGAAATTTTAACCTCCCACTATAGCAGAAAGGGTCTTTCTAGTAGGTGCACATCAAATCTAAGCTGTCTGAAGTGTTTTTCGAAAGTTATCAACACTTTTATGTTTGGCGTTCCGAAACCCACCTTATCTCAGGCTGAAAAGCGTTTTTGTGCATTGTGCCATAACTTTTCAGGGAAGCTTCAGAACATGAAATTTTAACCTCCCACTATAGCAGAAAGGGTCTTTCTAGTAGTTGCACATCAAATCTAAACTGTCTGAAGTGTTTTTCCAAAGTTATCAACACTTTTATGTTTGGCGTTCCGAAACCCACCTTATCTCAGGCTGAAAAGCGTTTTTACGCATTGTGCCATAACTTTTCAGGGAAGCTTCAGAACATGAAATTTTAACCTCCCACTATAGCAGAAAGGGTCTTTCTAGTAGGTGCACATCAAATCTAAGCTCTCTGAAGTGTTTTTCGAAAGTTATCAACACTTTTATGTTTGGCGTTCCGAAACCCACCTTATCTCAGGCTGAAAAGCGTTTTTGTGCATTGTGCCATAACTTTTCAGGAAAGCTTCAGAACATGAAATTTTAACCTCCCACTATAGCAGAAAGGGTCTTTCTAGTAGTTGCACATCAAATCTAAACTGTCTGAAGTGTTTTTCCAAAGTTATTAACACTTTTATGTTTGGCGTTCCGAAACCCACCTTATCTCAGGCTGAAAAGCGTTTTTGTGCATTGTGCCATAACTTTTCAGGGAAGCTTCAGAACATGAAATTTTAACCTCCCACTATAGCAGAAAGGGTCTTTCTAGTAGTTGCACATCAAATCTAAACTGTCTGAAGTGTTTTTCCAAAGTTATCAACACTTTTATGTTTGGCGTTCCGAAACCCACCTTATCTCAGGCTGAAAAGCGTTTTTACGCATTGTGCCATAACTTTTCAGGGAAGCTTCAGAACATGAAATTTTAACCTCCCACTATAGCAGAAAGGGTCTTTCTAATAGTTGCACATCAAATCTAAGCTGTCTGAAGTGTTTTTCAAAAGTTATCAACACTTTTATGTTTGGCGTTCCGAAACCCACCTTATCTCAGGCTGAAAAGCGTTTTTGTGCATTGTGCCATAACTTTTCAGGAAAGCTTCAGAACATGAAATTTTAACCTCCCACTATAGCAGAAAGGGTCTTTCTAGTAGTTGCACATCAAATCTAAACTGTCTGAAGTGTTTTTCCAAAGTTATCAACACTTTTATGTTTGGCGTTCCGAAACCCACCTTATCTCAGGCTGAAAAGCGTTTTTACGCATTGTGCCATAACTTTTCAGGGAAGCTTCAGAACATGAAATTTTAACCTCCCACTATAGCAGAAAGGGTCTTTCTAGTAGGTGCACATCAAATCTAAGCTCTCTGAAGTGTTTTTCGAAAGTTATCAACACTTTTATGTTTGGCGTTCCGAAACCCACCTCATCTCAGGCTGAAAAGCGTTTTTGTGCATTGTGCCATAACTTTTCAGGGAAGCTTCAGAACATGAAATTTTAACCTCCCACTATAGCAGAAAGGGTATTTCTAGTAGTTGCACATCAAATCTAAACTGTCTGAAGTGTTTTTCCAAAGTTATTAACACTTTTATGTTTGGCGTTCCGAAACCCACCTTATCTCAGGCTGAAAAGCGTTTTTGCGCATTGTGCCATAACTTTTCAGGGAAGCTTCAGAACATGAAATTTTAACCTCCCACTATAGCAGAAAGGGTCTTTCTAGTAGTTTCACATCAAATCTAAACTGTCTGAAGTGTTTTTCCAAAGTTATCAACACTTTTATGTTTGGCGTTCCGAAACCCACCTTATCTCAGGCTGAAAAGCGTTTTTGTGCATTGTGCCATAACTTTTCAGGGAAGCTTCAGAACATGAAATTTTAACCTCCCACTATAGCAGAAAGGGTCTTTCTAGTAGTTGCACATCAAATCTAAGCTGTCTGAAGTGTTTTTCAAAAGTTATCAACACTTTTATGTTTGGCGTTCCGAAACCCACCTTATCTCAGGCTGAAAAGCGTTTTTGTGCATTGTGCCATAACTTTTCAGGAAAGCTTCAGAACATGAAATTTTAACCTCCCACTATAGCAGAAAGGGTCTTTCTAGAAGTTGCACATCAAATCTAAACTGTCTGAAGTGTTTTTCCAAAGTTATCAAAACTTTTATGTTTGGCGTTCCGAAACCCACCTTATCTCAGGCTGAAAAGCGTTTTTACGCATTGTGCCATAACTTTTCAGGGAAGCTTCAGAACATGAAATTTTAACCTCCCACTATAGCAGAAAGGGTCTTTCTAGTAGGTGCACATCAAATCTAAGCTCTCTGAAGTGTTTTTCGAAAGTTATCAACACTTTTATGTTTGGCGTTCCGAAACCCACCTTATCTCAGGCTGAAAAGCGTTTTTGTGCATTGTGCCATAACTTTTCAGGAAAGCTTCAGAACATGAAATTTTAACCTCCCACTATAGCAGAAAGGGTCTTTCTAGTAGTTGCACATCAAATCTAAACTGTCTGAAGTGTTTTTCCAAAGTTATTAACACTTTTATGTTTGGCGTTCCGAAACCCACCTTATCTCAGGCTGAAAAGCGTTTTTGTGCATTGTGCCATAACTTTTCAGGGAAGCTTCAGAACATGAAATTTTAACCTCCCACTATAGCAGAAAGGGTCTTTCTAGTAGTTGCACATCAAATCTAAGCTGTCTGAAGTGTTTTTTCAAAAGTTATCAACACTTTTATGTTTGGCGTTCCGAAACCCACCTTATCTCAGGCTGAAAAGCGTTTTTGTGCATTGTGCCATAACTTTTCAGGAAAGCTTCAGAACATGAAATTTTAACCTCCCACTATAGCAGAAAGGGTCTTTCTAGTAAATGCACATCAAATCTAAACTGTCTGAAGTGTTTTTCCAAAGTTATCAACACTTTTATGTTTGGCGTTCCGAAACCCACCTTATCTCAGGCTGAAAAGCGTTTTTACGCATTGTGCCATAACTTTTCAGGGAAGCTTCAGAACATGAAATTTTAACCTCCCACTATAGCAGAAAGGGTCTTTCTAGTAGGTGCACATCAAATCTAAGCTGTCTGAAGTGTTTTTCGAAAGTTATCAACACTTTTATGTTTGGCGTTCCGAAACCCACCTTATCTCTGGCTGAAAAGCGTTTTTGTGCATTGTGCCATAACTTTTCAGGGAAGCTTCAGAACATGAAATTTTCACCTCCCACTATAGCAGAAAGGGTCTTTCTAGTAGTTGCACATCAAATCTAAGCTGTCTGAAGTGTTTTTCAAAAGTTATCAACACTTTTATGTTTGGCGTTCCGAAACCCACCTTATCTCAGGCTGAAAAGCGTTTTTGTGCATTGTGCCATAACTTTTCAGGAAAGCTTCAGAACATGAAATTTTAACCTCCCACTATAGCAGAAAGGGTCTTTCTAGTAGTTGCACATCAAATCTAAACTGTCTGAAGTGTTTTTCCAAAGTTATCAACACTTTTATGTTTGGCGTTCCGAAACCCACCTTATCTCAGGCTGAAAAGCGTTTTTACGCATTGTGCCATAACTTTTCAAGGAAGCTTCAGAACATGAAATTTTAACCTCCCACTATAGCAGAAAGGGTCTTTCTAGTAGGTGCACATCAAATCTAAGCTCTCTGAAGTGTTTTTCGAAAGTTATCAACACTTTTATGTTTGGCGTTCCGAAACCCACCTTATCTCAGGCTGAAAAGCGTTTTTGTGCATTGTGCCATAACTTTTCAGGGAAGCTTCAGAACATGAAATTTTAACCTCCCACTATAGCAGAAAGGGTCTTTCTAGTAGTTGCACATCAAATCTAAACTGTCTGAAGTGTTTTTCCAAAGTTATTAACACTTTTATGTTTGGCGTTCCGAAACCCACCTTACCTCAGGCTGAAAAGCTTTTTTGTGCATTGTGCCATAACTTTTCAGGGAAGCTTCAGAACATGAAATTTTAACCTCCCACTATAGCAGAAAGGGTCTTTCTAGTAGTTGCACATCAAATCTAAACTGTCTGAAGTGTTTTTCCGAAGTTATCAACACTTTTATGTTTGGCGTTCCGAAACCCACCTTATCTCAGGCTGAAAAGCGTTTTTGTGCATTGTGCCATAACTTTTCAGGGAAGCTCCAGAACATGAAATTTTAACCTCCCACTATAGCAGAAAGGGTCTTTCTAGTAGTTGCACATCAAATCTAAGCTGTCTGAAGTGTTTTTCAAAAGTTATCAACACTTTTATGTTTGGCGTTCCGAAACCCACCTTATCTCAGGCTGAAAAGCGTTTTTGTGCATTGTGCCATAACTTTTCAGGAAAGCTTCAGAACATGAAATTTTAACCTCCCACTATAGCAGAACGGGTCTTTCTAGTAGTTGCACATCAAATCTAAACTGTCTGAAGTGTTTTTCCAAAGTTATCAACACTTTTATGTTTGGCGTTCCGAAACCCACCTTATCTCAGGCTGAAAAGCGTTTTTGTGCATTGTGCCATAACTTTTCAGGGAAGCTTCAGAACATGAAATTTTAACCTCCCACTATAGCAGAAAGGGTCTTTCTAGTAGTTGCACATCAAATCTAAGCTGTCTGAAGTGTTTTTCCAAAGTTATCAACACTTTTATGTTTGGCGTTCCGAAACCCACCTTATCTCAGGCTGAAAAGCGTTTTTGTGCATTGTGCCATAACTTTTCAGGAAAGCTTCAGAACATGAAATTTTAACCTCCCACTATAGCAGAAAGGGTCTTTCTAGTAGTTGCACATCAAATCTAAACTGTCTGAAGTGTTTTTCCAAAGTTATCAACACTTTTATGTTTGGCGTTCCGAAACCCACCTTATCTCAGGCTGAAAAGCGTTTTTACGCATTGTGCCATAACTTTTCAGGGAAGCTTCAGAACATGAAATTTTAACCTCCCACTATAGCAGAAAGGGTCTTTCTAGTAGGCGCACATCAAATCTAAGCTCTCTGAAGTGTTTTTCGAAAGTTATCAACACTTTTATGTTTGGCGTTCCGAAACCCACCTTATCTCAGGCTGAAAAGCGTTTTTGTGCATTGTGCCATAACTTTTCAGGGAAGCTTCAGAACATGAAATTTTAACCTCCCACTATAGCAGAAAGGGTCTTTCTAGTAGTTGCACATCAAATCTAAACTGTCTGAAGTGTTTTTCCAAAGTTATTAACACTTTTATGTTTGGCGTTCCGAAACCCACCTTATCTCAGGCTGAAAAGCGTTTTTGTGCATTGTGCCATAACTTTTCAGGGAAGCTTCAGAACATGAAATTTTAACCTCCCACTATAGCAGAAAGGGTCTTTCTAGTAGTTGCACATCAAATCTAAACTGTCTGAAGTGTTTTTCCAAAGTTATTAACACTTTTATGTTTGGCGTTCCGAAACCCACCTTACCTCAGGCTGAAAAGCTTTTTTGTGCATTGTGCCATAACTTTTCAGGGAAGCTTCAGAACATGAAATTTTAACCTCCCACTATAGCAGAAAGGGTCTTTCTAGTAGTTGCACATCAAATCTAAACTGTCTGAAGTGTTTTTCCAAAGTTATCAACACTTTTATGTTTGGCGTTCCGAAACCCACCTTATCTCAGGCTGAAAAGCGTTTTTGTGCATTGTGCCATAACTTTTCAGGCAAGCTCCAGAACATGAAATTTTAACCTCCCACTATAGCAGAAAGGGTCTTTCTAGTAGTTGCACATCAAATCTAAGCTGTCTGAAGTGTTTTTCAAAAGTTATCAACACTTTTATGTTTGGCGTTCCGAAACCCACCTTATCTCAGGCTGAAAAGCGTTTTTGTGCATTGTGCCATAACTTTTCAGGAAAGCTTCAGAACATGAAATTTTAACCTCCCACTATAGCAGAACGGGTCTTTCTAGTAGTTGCACATCAAATCTAAACTGTCTGAAGTGTTTTTCCAAAGTTATCAACACTTTTATGTTTGGCGTTCCGAAACCCACCTTATCTCAGGCTGAAAAGCGTTTTTGTGCATTGTGCCATAACTTTTCAGGGAAGCTTCAGAACTTGAAATTTTAACCTCCCACTATAGCAGAAAGGGTCTTTCTAGTAGTTGCACATCAAATCTAAGCTGTCTGAAGTGTTTTTCAAAAGTTATCAACACTTTTATGTTTGGCGTTCCGAAACCCACCTTATCTCAGGCTGAAAAGCGTTTTTGTGCATTGTGCCATAACTTTTCAGGAAAGCTTCAGAACATGAAATTTTAACCTCCCACTATAGCAGAAAGGGTCTTTCTAGTAGTTGCACATCAAATCTAAACTGTCTGAAGTGTTTTTCCAAAGTTATCAACACTTTTATGTTTGGCGTTCCGAAACCCACCTTATCTCAGGCTGAAAAGCGTTTTTACGCATTGTGCCATAACTTTTCAGGAAAGCTTCAGAACATGAAATTTTAACCTCCCACTATAGCAGAAAGGGTCTTTCTAGTAGGCGCACATCAAATCTAAGCTCTCTGAAGTGTTTTTCGAAAGTTATCAACACTTTTATGTTTGGCGTTCCGAAACCCACCTTATCTCAGGCTGAAAAGCGTTTTTGTGCATTGTGCCATAACTTTTCAGGGAAGCTTCAGAACATGAAATTTTAACCTCCCACTATAGCAGAAAGGGTCTTTCTAGTAGTTGCACATCAAATCTAAACTGTCTGAAGTGTTTTTCCAAAGTTATTAACACTTTTATGTTTGGCGTTCCGAAACCCACCTTATCTCAGGCTGAAAAGCGTTTTTGTGCATTGTGCCATAACTTTTCAGGGAAGCTTCAGAACATGAAATTTTAACCTCCCACTATAGCAGAAAGGGTCTTTCTAGTAGGTGCACATCAAATCTAAGCTCTCTGAAGTGTTTTTCGAAAGTTATCAACACTTTTATGTTTGGCGTTCCGAAACCCACCTCATCTCAGGCTGAAAAGCGTTTTTGTGCATTGTGCCATAACTTTTCAGGGAAGCTTCAGAACATGAAATTTTAACCTCCCACTATAGCAGAAAGGGTCTTTCTAGTAGTTGCACATCAAATCTAAACTGTCTGAAGTGTTTTTCCAAAGTTATTAACACTTTTATGTTTGGCGTTCCGAAACCCACCTTATCTCAGGCTGAAAAGCGTTTTTGTGCATTGTGCCATAACTTTTCAGGGAAGCTTCAGAACATGAAATTTTAACCTCCCACTATAGCAGAAAGGGTCTTTCTAGTAGTTGCACATCAAATCTAAACTGTCTGAAGTGTTTTTCCAAAGTTATCAACACTTTTATGTTTGGCGTTCCGAAACCCACCTTATCTCAGGCTGAAAAGCGTTTTTGTGCATTGTGCCATAACTTTTCAGGGAAGCTTCAGAACATGAAATTTTAACCTCCCACTATAGCAGAAAGGGTCTTTCTAGTAGGTGCACATCAAATCTAAGCTCTCTGAAGTGTTTTTCGAAAGTTATCAACACTTTTATGTTTGGCGTTCCGAAACCCACCTTATCTCAGGGTGAAAAGCGTTTTTGTGCATTGTGCCATAACTTTTCAGGAAAGCTTCAGAACATGAAATTTTAACCTCCCACTATAGCAGAAAGGGTCTTTCTAGTAGTTGCACATCAAATCTAAACTGTCTGAAGTGTTTTTCCAAAGTTATTAACACTTTTATGTTTGGCGTTCCGAAACCCACCTTATCTCAGGCTGAAAAGCGTTTTTGTGCATTGTGCCATAACTTTTCAGGGAAGCTTCAGAACATGAAATTTTAACTTCCCACTATAGCAGAAAGGGTCTTTCTAGTAGTTGCACATCAAATCTAAACTGTCTGAAGTGTTTTTCCAAAGTTATTAACACTTTTATGTTTGGCGTTCCGAAACCCACCTTATCTCAGGCTGAAAAGCGTTTTTGTGCATTGTGCCATAACTTTTCAGGGAAGCTTCAGAACATGAAATTTTAACCTCCCACTATAGCAGAAAGGGTCTTTCTAGTAGTTGCACATCAAATCTAAACTGTCTGGTGTTTTTCCAAAGTTATCAACACTTTTATGTTTGGCGTTCCGAAACCCACCTTATCTCAGGCTGAAAAGCGTTTTTACGCATTGTGCCATAACTTTTCAGGGAAGCTTCAGAACATGAAATTTTAACCTCCCACTATAGCAGAAAGGGTCTTTCTAGTAGGTGCACATCAAATCTAAGCTGTCTGAAGTGTTTTTCGAAAGTTATCAACACTTTTATGTTTGGCGTTCCGAAACCCACCTAATCTCAGGCTGAAAAGCGTTTTTGTGCATTGTGCCATAACTTTTCAGGGAAGCTTCAGAACATGAAATTTTCACCTCCCACTACAGCAGAAAGGGTCTTTCTAGTAGTTGCACATCAAATCTAAGCTGTCTGAAGTGTTTTTCAAAAGTTATCAACACTTTTATGTTTGGCGTTCCGAAACCCACCTTATCTCAGGCTGAAAAGCGTTTTTGTGCATTGTGCCATAACTTTTCAGGAAAGCTTCAGAACATGAAATTTTAACCTCCCACTATAGCAGAAAGGGTCTTTCTAGTAGTTGCACATCAAATCTAAACTGTCTGAAGTGTTTTTCCAAAGTTATCAACACTTTTATGTTTGGCGTTCCGAAACCCACCTTATCTCAGGCTGAAAAGCGTTTTAACGCATTGTGCCATAACTTTTCAGGGAAGCTTCAGAACATGAAATTTTAACCTCCCACTATAGCAGAAAGGGTCTTTCTAATAGTTGCACATCAAATCTAAGCTGTCTGAAGTGTTTTTCAAAAGTTATCAACACTTTTATGTTTGGCGTTCCGAAACCCACCTTATCTCAGGCTGAAAAGCGTTTTTGTGCATTGTGCCATAACTTTTCAGGAAAGCTTCAGAACATGAAATTTTAACCTCCCACTATAGCAGAAAGGGTCTTTCTAGTAGTTGCACATCAAATCTAAACTGTCTGAAGTGTTTTTCCAAAGTTATCAACACTTTTATGTTTGGCGTTCCGAAACCCACCTTATCTCAGGCTGAAAAGCGTTTTTACGCATTGTGCCATAACTTTTCAGGGAAGCTTCAGAACATGAAATTTTAACCTCCCACTATAGCAGAAAGGGTCTTTCTAGTAGGTGCACATCAAATCTAAGCTCTCTGAAGTGTTTTTCGAAAGTTATCAACACTTTTATGTTTGGCGTTCCGAAACCCACCTCATCTCAGGCTGAAAAGCGTTTTTGTGCATTGTGCCATAACTTTTCAGGGAAGCTTCAGAACATGAAATTTTAACCTCCCACTATAGCAGAAAGGGTCTTTCTAGTAGTTGCACATCAAATCTAAACTGTCTGAAGTGTTTTTCCAAAGTTATTAACACTTTTATGTTTGGCGTTCCGAAACCCACCTTATCTCAGGCTGAAAAGCGTTTTTGTGCATTGTGCCATAACTTTTCAGGGAAGCTTCAGAACATGAAATTTTAACCTCCCACTATAGCAGAAAGGGTCTTTCTAGTAGTTGCACATCAAATCTAAACTGTCTGAAGTGTTTTTCCAAAGTTATCAACACTTTTATGTTTGGCGTTCCGAAACCCACCTTATCTCAGGCTGAAAAGCGTTTTTGTGCATTGTGTCATAACTTTTCAGGGAAGCTTCAGAACATGAAATTTTAACCTCCCACTATAGCAGAAAGGGTCTTTCTAGTAATTGCACATCAAATCTAAGCTGTCTGAAGTGTTTTTCAAAAGTTATCAACACTTTTATGTTTGGCGTTCCGAAACCCACCTTATCTCAGGCTGAAAAGCGTTTTTGTGCATTGTGCCATAACTTTTCAGGAAAGCTTCAGAACATGAAATTTTAACCTCCCACTATAGCAGAAAGGGTCTTTCTAGTAGTTGCACATCAAATCTAAACTGTCTGTAGTGTTTTTCCAAAGTTATCAAAACTTTTATGTTTGGCGTTCCGAAACCCACCTTATCTCAGGCTGAAAAGCGTTTTTACGCATTGTGCCATAACTTTTCAGGGAAGCTTCAGAACATGAAATTTTAACCTCCCACTATAGCAGAAAGGGTCTTTCTAGTAGTTGCACATCAAATCTAAACTGTCTGAAGTGTTTTTCCAAAGTTATCAACACTTTTATGTTTGGCGTTCCGAAACCCACCTTATCTCAGGCTGAAAAGCGTTTTTACGCATTGTGCCATAACTTTTCAGGGAAGCTTCAGAACATGAAATTTTAACCTCCCACTATAGCAGAAAGGGTCTTTCTAGTAGGTGCACATCAAATCTAAGCTCTCTGAAGTGTTTTTCGAAAGTTATCAACACTTTTATGTTTGGCGTTCCGAAACCCACCTCATCTCAGGCTGAAAAGCGTTTTTGTGCATTGTGCCATAACTTTTCAGGGAAGCTTCAGAACATGAAATTTTAACCTCCCACTATAGCAGAAAGGGTCTTTCTAGTAGTTGCACATCAAATCTAAACTGTCTGAAGTGTTTTTCCAAAGTTATTAACACTTTTATGTTTGGCGTTCCGAAACCCACCTTATCTCAGGCTGAAAAGCGTTTTTGTGCATTGTGCCATAACTTTTCAGGGAAGCTTCAGAACATGAAATTTTAACCTCCCACTATAGCAGAAAGGGTCTTTCTAGTAGTTGCACATCAAATCTAAACTGTCTGAAGTGTTTTTCCAAAGTTATCAACACTTTTATGTTTGGCGTTCCGAAACCCACCTTATCTCAGGCTGAAAAGCGTTTTTGTGCATTGTGTCATAACTTTTCAGGGAAGCTTCAGAACATGAAATTTTAACCTCCCACTATAGCAGAAAGGGTCTTTCTAGTAGTTGCACATCAAATCTAAGCTGTCTGAAGTGTTTTTCAAAAGTTATCAACACTTTTATGTTTGGCGTTCCGAAACCCACCTTATCTCAGGCTGAAAAGCGTTTTTGTGCATTGTGCCATAACTTTTCAGGAAAGCTTCAGAACATGAAATTTTAACCTCCCACTATAGCAGAAAGGGTCTTTCTAGTAGTTGCACATCAAATCTAAACTGTCTGTAGTGTTTTTCCAAAGTTATCAAAACTTTTATGTTTGGCGTTCCGAAACCCACCTTATCTCAGGCTGAAAAGCGTTTTTACGCATTGTGCCATAACTTTTCAGGGAAGCTTCAGAACATGAAATTTTAACCTCCCACTATAGCAGAAAGGGTCTTTCTAGTAGGTGCACATCAAATCTAAGCTCTCTGAAGTGTTTTTCGAAAGTTATCAACACTTTTATGTTTGGCGTTCCGAAACCCACCTTATCTCAGGCTGAAAAGCGTTTTTGTGCATTGTGCCATAACTTTTCAGGAAAGCTTCAGAACATGAAATTTTAACCTCCCACTATAGCAGAAAGGGTCTTTCTAGTAGTTGCACATCAAATCTAAACTGTCTGAAGTGTTTTTCCAAAGTTATTAACACTTTTATGTTTGGCGTTCCGAAACCCACCTTATCTCAGGCTGAAAAGCGTTTTTGTGCATTGTGCCATAACTTTTCAGGGAAGCTTCAGAACATGAAATTTTAACTTCCCACTATAGCAGAAAGGGTCTTTCTAGTAGTTGCACATCAAATCTAAACTGTCTGAAGTGTTTTTCCAAAGTTATTAACACTTTTATGTTTGGCGTTCCGAAACCCACCTTATCTCAGGCTGAAAAGCGTTTTTGTGCATTGTGCCATAACTTTTCAGGAAAGCTTCAGAACATGAAATTTTAACCTCCCACTATAGCAGAAAGGGTCTTTCTAGTAGTTGCACATCAAATCTAAACTGTCTGAAGTGTTTTTCCAAAGTTATCAACACTTTTATGTTTGGCGTTCCGAAACCCACCTTATCTCAGGCTGAAAAGCGTTTTTACGCATTGTGCCATAACTTTTCAGGGAAGCTTCAGAACATGAAATTTTAACCTCCCACTATAGCAGAAAGGGTCTTTCTAGTAGGTGCACATCAAATCTAAGCTGTCTGAAGTGTTTTTCGAAAGTTATCAACACTTTTATGTTTGGCGTTCCGAAACCCACCTTATCTCAGGCTGAAAAGCGTTTTTGTGCATTGTGCCATAACTTTTCAGGGAAGCTTCAGAACATGAAATTTTCACCTCCCACTATAGCAGAAAGGGTCTTTCTAGTAGTTGCACATCAAATCTAAGCTGTCTGAAGTGTTTTTCAAAAGTTATCAACACTTTTATGTTTGGCGTTCCGAAACCCACCTTATCTCAGGCTGAAAAGCGTTTTTGTGCATTGTGCCATAACTTTTCAGGAAAGCTTCAGAACATGAAATTTTAACCTCCCACTATAGCAGAAAGGGTCTTTCTAGTAGTTGCACATCAAATCTAAACTGTCTGAAGTGTTTTTCCAAAGTTATCAACACTTTTATGTTTGGCGTTCCGAAACCCACCTTATCTCAGGCTGAAAAGCGTTTTTACGCATTGTGCCATAACTTTTCAAGGAAGCTTCAGAACATGAAATTTTAACCTCCCACTATAGCAGAAAGGGTCTTTCTAGTAGGTGCACATCAAATCTAAGCTCTCTGAAGTGTTTTTCGAAAGTTATCAACACTTTTATGTTTGGCGTTCCGAAACCCACCTTATCTCAGGCTGAAAAGCGTTTTTGTGCATTGTGCCATAACTTTTCAGGGAAGCTTCAGAACATGAAATTTTAACCTCCCACTATAGCAGAAAGGGTCTTTCTAGTAGTTGCACATCAAATCTAAACTGTCTGAAGTGTTTTTCCAAAGTTATTAACACTTTTATGTTTGGCGTTCCGAAACCCACCTTACCTCAGGCTGAAAAGCTTTTTTGTGCATTGTGCCATAACTTTTCAGGGAAGCTTCAGAACATGAAATTTTAACCTCCCACTATAGCAGAAAGGGTCTTTCTAGTAGTTGCACATCAAATCTAAACTGTCTGAAGTGTTTTTCCAAAGTTATCAACACTTTTATGTTTGGCGTTCGGAAACCCACCTTATCTCAGGCTGAAAAGCGTTTTTGTGCATTGTGCCATAACTTTTCAGGGAAGCTCCAGAACATGAAATTTTAACCTCCCACTATAGCAGAAAGGGTCTTTCTAGTAGTTGCACATCAAATCTAAGCTGTCTGAAGTGTTTTTCAAAAGTTATCAACACTTTTATGTTTGGCGTTCCGAAACCCACCTTATCTCAGGCTGAAAAGCGTTTTTGTGCATTGTGCCATAACTTTTCAGGAAAGCTTCACAACATGAAATTTTAACCTCCCACTATAGCAGAACGGGTCTTTCTAGTAGTTGCACATCAAATCTAAACTGTCTGAAGTGTTTTTCCAAAGTTATCAACACTTTTATGTTTGGCGTTCCGAAACCCACCTTATCTCAGGCTGAAAAGCGTTTTTGTGCATTGTGCCATAACTTTTCAGGGAAGCTTCAGAACATGAAATTTTAACCTCCCACTATAGCAGAAAGGGTCTTTCTAGTAGTTGCACATCAAATCTAAGCTGTCTGAAGTGTTTTTCAAAAGTTATCAACACTTTTATGTTTGGCGTTCCGAAACCCACCTTATCTCAGGCTGAAAAGCGTTTTTGTGCATTGTGCCATAACTTTTCAGGAAAGCTTCAGAACATGAAATTTTAACCTCCCACTATAGCAGAAAGGGTCTTTCTAGTAGTTGCACATCAAATCTAAACTGTCTGAAGTGTTTTTCCAAAGTTATCAACACTTTTATGTTTGGCGTTCCGAAACCCACCTTATCTCAGGCTGAAAAGCGTTTTTACGCATTGTGCCATAACTTTTCAGGGAAGCTTCAGAACATGAAATTTTAACCTCCCACTATAGCAGAAAGGGTCTTTCTAGTAGGCGCACATCAAATCTAAGCTCTCTGAAGTGTTTTTCGAAAGTTATCAACACTTTTATGTTTGGCGTTCCGAAACCCACCTTATCTCAGGCTGAAAAGCGTTTTTGTGCATTGTGCCATAACTTTTCAGGGAAGCTTCAGAACATGAAATTTTAACCTCCCACTATAGCAGAAAGGGTCTTTCTAGTAGTTGCACATCAAATCTAAACTGTCTGAAGTGTTTTTCCAAAGTTATTAACACTTTTATGTTTGGCGTTCCGAAACCCACCTTATCTCAGGCTGAAAAGCGTTTTTGTGCATTGTGCCATAACTTTTCAGGGAAGCTTCAGAACATGAAATTTTAACCTCCCACTATAGCAGAAAGGGTCTTTCTAGTAGGTGCACATCAAATCTAAGCTCTCTGAAGTGTTTTTCGAAAGTTATCAACACTTTTATGTTTGGCGTTCAGAAACCCACCTCATCTCAGGCTGAAAAGCGTTTTTGTGCATTGTGCCATAACTTTTCAGGGAAGCTTCAGAACATGAAATTTTAACCTCCCACTATAGCAGAAAGGGTCTTTCTAGTAGTTGTACATCAAATCTAAACTGTCTGAAGTGTTTTTCCAAAGTTATTAACACTTTTATGTTTGGCGTTCCGAAACCCACCTTATCTCAGGCTGAAAAGCGTTTTTGTGCATTGTGCCATAACTTTTCAGGGAAGCTTCAGAACATGAAATTTTAACCTCCCACTATAGCAGAAAGGGTCTTTCTAGTAGTTGCACATCAAATCTAAACTGTCTGAAGTGTTTTTCCAAAGTTATCAACACTTTTATGTTTGGCGTTCCGAAACCCACCTTATCTCAGGCTGAAAAGCGTTTTTGTGCATTGTGCCATAACTTTTCAGGGAAGCTTCAGAACATGAAATTTTAACCTCCCACTATAGCAGAAAGGGTCTTTCTAGTAGTTGCACATCAAATCTAAGCTGTCTGAAGTGTTTTTCAAAAGTTATCAACACTTTTATGTTTGGCGTTCCGAAACCCACCTTATCTCAGGCTGAAAAGCGTTTTTGTGCATTGTGCCATAACTTTTCAGGAAAGCTTCAGAACATGAAATTTTAACCTCCCACTATAGCAGAAAGGGTCTTTCTAGTAGTTGCACGTCAAATCTAAACTGTCTGAAGTGTTTTTCCAAAGTTATCAACACTTTTATGTTTGGCGTTCCGAAACCCACCTTATCTCAGGCTGAAAAGCGTTTTTACGCATTGTGCCATAACTTTTCAGGGAAGCTTCAGAACATGAAATTTTAACCTCCCACTATAGCAGAAAGGGTCTTTCTAGTAGGTGCACATCAAATCTAAGCTCTCTGAAGTGTTTTTCGAAAGTTATCAACACTTTTATGTTTGGCGTTCCGAAACCCACCTTATCTCTGGGTGAAAAGCGTTTTTGTGCATTGTGCCATAACTTTTCAGGAAAGCTTCAGAACATGAAATTTTAACCTCCCACTATAGCAGAAAGGGTCTTTCTAGTAGTTGCACATCAAATCTAAACTGTCTGAAGTGTTTTTCCAAAGTTATTAACACTTTTATGTTTGGCGTTCCGAAACCCACCTTATCTCAGGCTGAAAAGCGTTTTTGTGCATTGTGCCATAACTTTTCAGGGAAGCTTCAGAACATGAAATTTTAACTTCCCACTATAGCAGAAAGGGTCTTTCTAGTAGTTGCACATCAAATCTAAACTGTCTGAAGTGTTTTTCCAAAGTTATTAACACTTTAATGTTTTGCGTTCCGAAACCCACCTTATCTCAGGCTGAAAAGCGTTTTTGTGCATTGTGCCATAACTTTTCAGGGAAGCTTCAGAACATGAAATTTTAACCTCCCACTATAGCAGAAAGGGTCTTTCTAGTAGTTGCACATCAAATCTAAACTGTCTGAAGTGTTTTTCCAAAGTTATCAACACTTTTATGTTTGGCGTTCCGAAACCCACCTTATCTCAGGCTGAAAAGCGTTTTTGTGCATTGTGCCATAACTTTTCAGGGAAGCTTCAGAACATGAAATTTTCACCTCCCACTATAGCAGAAAGGGTCTTTCTAGTAGTTGCACATCAAATCTAAGCTGTCTGAAGTGTTTTTCAAAAGTTATCAACACTTTTATGTTTGGCGTTCCGAAACCCACCTTATCTCAGGCTGAAAAGCGTTTTTGTGCATTGTGCCATAACTTTTCAGGGAAGCTCCAGAACATGAAATTTTAACCTCCCACTATAGCAGAAAGGGTCTTTCTAGTAGTTGCACATCAAATCTAAGCTGTCTGAAGTGTTTTTCAAAAGTTATCAACACTTTTATGTTTGGCGTTCCGAAACCCACCTTATCTCAGGCTGAAAAGCGTTTTTGTGCATTGTGCCATAACTTTTCAGGAAAGCTTCAGAACATGAAATTTTAACCTCCCACTATAGCAGAACGGGTCTTTCTAGTAGTTGCACATCAAATCTAAACTGTCTGAAGTGTTTTTCCAAAGTTATCAACACTTTTATGTTTGGCGTTCCGAAACCCACCTTATCTCAGGCTGAAAAGCGTTTTTGTGCATTGTGCCATAACTTTTCAGGGAAGCTTCAGAACATGAAATTTTAACCTCCCACTATAGCAGAAAGGGTCTTTCTAGTAGTTGCACATCAAATCTAAGCTGTCTGAAGTGTTTTTCAAAAGTTATCAACACTTTTATGTTTGGCGTTCCGAAACCCACCTTATCTCAGGCTGAAAAGCGTTTTTGTGCATTGTGCCATAACTTTTCAGGAAAGTTTCAGAACATGAAATTTTAACCTCCCACTATAGCAGAAAGGGTCTTTCTAGTAGTTGCACATCAAATCTAAACTGTCTGAAGTGTTTTTCCAAAGTTATCAACACTTTTATGTTTGGCGTTCCGAAACCCACCTTATCTCAGGCTGAAAAGCGTTTTTACGCATTGTGCCATAACTTTTCAGGGAAGCTTCAGAACATGAAATTTTAACCTCCCACTATAGCAGAAAGGGTCTTTCTAGTAGGTGCACATCAAATCTAAGCTCTCTGAAGTGTTTTTCGAAAGTTATCAACACTTTTATGTTTGGCGTTCCGAAACCCACCTTATCTCAGGCTGAAAAGCGTTTTTACGCATTGTGCCATAACTTTTCAGGGAAGCTTCAGAACATGAAATTTTAACCTCCCACTATAGCAGAAAGGGTCTTTCTAGTAGTTGCACATCAAATCTAAACTGTCTGAAGTGTTTTTCCAAAGTTATTAACACTTTTATGTTTGGCGTTCCGAAACCCACCTTATCTCAGGCTGAAAAGCGTTTTTGTGCATTGTGCCATAACTTTTCAGGGAAGCTTCAGAACATGAAATTTTAACCTCCCACTATAGCAGAAAGGGTCTTTCTAGTAGTTGCACATCAAATCTAAACTGTCTGAAGTGTTTTTCCAAAGTTATTAACACTTTAATGTTTGGCGTTCCGAAACCCACCTTATCTCAGGCTGAAAAGCGTTTTTGTGCATTGTGCCATAACTTTTCAGGGAAGCTTCAGAACATGAAATTTTAACCTCCCACTATAGCAGAAAGGGTCTTTCTAGTAGTTGCACATCAAATCTAAACTGTCTGAAGTGTTTTTCCAAAGTTATCAACACTTTTATGTTTGGCGTTCCGAAACCCACCTTATCTCAGGCTGAAAAGAGTTTTTGTGCATTGTGCCATAACTTTTCAGGGAAGCTTCAGAACATGAAATTTTAACCTCCCACTATAGCAGAAAGGGTCTTTCTAGTAGGTGCACATCAAATCTAAGCTGTCTGAAGTGTTTTTCGAAAGTTATCAACACTTTTATGTTTGGCGTTCCGAAACCCACCTTATCTCAGGCTGAAAAGCGTTTTTACGCATTGTGCCATAACTTTTCAGGGAAGCTTCAGAACATGAAATTTTAACCTCCCACTATAGCAGAAAGGGTCTTTCTAGTAGTTGCACATCAAATCTAAACTGTCTGAAGTGTTTTTCCAAAGTTATTAACACTTTTATGTTTGGCGTTCCGAAACCCACCTTATCTCAGGCTGAAAAGCGTTTTTGTGCATTGTGCCATAACTTTTCAGGGAAGCTTCAGAACATGAAATTTTAACCTCCCACTATAGCAGAAAGGGTCTTTCTAGTAGTTGCACATCAAATCTAAACTGTCTGAAGTGTTTTTCCAAAGTTATCAACACTTTTATGTTTGGCGTTCCGAAACCCACCTTATCTCAGGCTGAAAAGCGTTTTTACGCATTGTGCCATAACTTTTCAGGGAAGCTTCAGAAAATGAAATTTTAACCTCCCACTATAGCAGAAAGGGTCTTTCTAGTAGGTGCACATCAAATCTAAACTGTCTGAAGTGTTTTTCCAAAGTTATTAACACTTTTATGTTTGGCGTTCCGAAACCCACCTTATCTCAGGCTGAAAAGCGTTTTTACGCATTGTGCCATAACTTTTCAGGGAAGCTTCAGAAAATGAAATTTTAACCTCCCACTATAGCAGAAAGGGTCTTTCTAGTAGGTGCACATCAAATCTAAACTGTCTGAAGTGTTTTTCCAAAGTTATTAACACTTTTATGTTTGGCGTTCCGAAACCCACCTTATCTCAGGCTGAAAAGCGTTTTTGTGCATTGTGCCATAACTTTTCAGGGAAGCTTCAGAACATGAAATTTTAACCTCCCACTATAGCAGAAAGGGTCTTTCTAGTAGTTGCACATCAAATCTAAACTGTCTGAAGTGTTTTTCCAAAGTTATCAACACTTTTATGTTTGGCGTTCCGAAACCCACCTTATCTCAGGCTGAAAAGAGTTTTTGTGCATTGTGCCATAACTTTTCAGGGAAGCTTCAGAACATGAAATTTTAACCTCCCACTATAGCAGAAAGGGTCTTTCTAGTAGGTGCACATCAAATCTAAGCTGTCTGAAGTGTTTTTCGAAAGTTATCAACACTTTTATGTTTGGCGTTCCGAAACCCACCTTATCTCAGGCTGAAAAGCGTTTTTGTGCATTGTGCCATAACTTTTCAGGGAAGCTTCAGAACATGAAATTTTAACCTCCCACTATCGCAGAAAGGGTCTTTCTAGTAGTTGCACATCAAATCTAAGCTGTCTGAAGTGTTTTTCAAAAGTTATCAACACTTTTATGTTTGGCGTTCCGAAACCCACCTTATCTCAGGCTGAAAAGCGTTTTTGTGCATTGTGCCATAACTTTTCAGGAAAGCTTCAGAACATGAAATTTTAACCTCCCACTATAGCAGAAAGGGTCTTTCTAGTAGTTGCACATCAAATCTAAACTGTCTGAAGTGTTTTTCCAAAGTTATCAACACTTTTATGTTTGGCGTTCCGAAACCCACCTTATCTCAGGCTGAAAAGCGTTTTTACGCATTGTGCCATAACTTTTCAGGGAAGCTTCAGAACATGAAATTTTAACCTCCCACTATAGCAGAAAGGGTCTTTCTAGTAGGTGCACATCAAATCTAAGCTCTCTGAAGTGTTTTTCGAAAGTTATCAACACTTTTATGTTTTGCTTTCCGAAACCCACCTTATCTCAGGCTGAAAAGCGTTTTTGTGCATTGTGCCATAACTTTTCAGGAAAGCTTCAGAACATGAAATTTTAACCTCCCACTATAGCAGAAAGGGTCTTTCTAGTAGTTGCACATCAAATCTAAACTGTCTGAAGTGTTTTTCCAAAGTTATTAACACTTTTATGTTTGGCGTTCCGAAACCCACCTTATCTCAGGCTGAAAAGCGTTTTTGTGCATTGTGCCATAACTTTTCAGGGAAGATTCAGAACATGAAATTTTAAACTCCCACTATAGCAGAAAGGGTCTTTCTAGTAGTTGCACATCAAATCTAAACTGTCTGAAGTGTTTTTCCAAAGTTATTAACACTTTTATGTTTGGCGTTCCGAAACCCACCTTATCTCAGGCTGAAAAGCGTTTTTGTGCATTGTGCCATAACTTTTCAGGGAAGCTTCAGAACATGAAATTTTAACCTCCCACTATAGCAGAAAGGGTCTTTCTTGTAGTTGCACATCAAATCTAAACTATCTGAAGTGTTTTTCCAAAGTTATCAACACTTTTATGTTTGGCGTTCCGAAACCCACCTTATCTCAGGCTGAAAAGCGTTTTTACGCATTGTGCCATAACTTTTCAGGGAAGCTTCAGAACATGAAATTTTAACCTCCCACTATAGCAGAAAGGGTCTTTCTAGTAGGTGCACATCAAATCTAAGCTGTCTGAAGTGTTTTTCGAAAGTTATCAACACTTTTATGTTTGGCGTTCCGAAACCCACCTTATCTCAGGCTGAAAAGCGTTTTTACGCATTGTGCCATAACTTTTCAGGGAAGCTTCAGAACATGAAATTTTAACCTCCCACTATAGCAGAAAGGGTCTTTCTAGTAGGTGCACATCAAATCTAAGCTCTCTCTAGTGTTTTTCGAAAGTTATCAACACTTTTATGTTTGGCGTTCCGAAACCCACCTTATCTCAGGCTGAAAAGCGGTTTTGTGCATTGTGCCATAACTTTTCAGGAAAGCTTCAGAACATGAAATTTTAACCTCCCACTATAGCAGAAAGGGTCTTTCTAGTAGTTGCACATCAAATCTAAACTGTCTGAAGTGTTTTTCCAAAGTTATCAACACTTTTATGTTTGGCGTTCCGAAACCCACCTTATCTCAGGCTGAAAAGCGTTTTTACGCATTGTGCCATAACTTTTCAGGGAAGCTTCAGAACATGAAATTTTAACCTCCCACTATAGCAGAAAGGGTCTTTCTAGTAGGTGCACATCAAATCTAAGCTCTCTGAACTGTTTTTCGAAAGTTATCAACACTTTTATGTTTGGCGTTCCGAAACCCACCTTATCTCAGGCTGAAAAGCGTTTTTGTGCATTGTGCCATAACTTTTCAGGAAAGCTTCAGAACATGAAATTTTAACCTCCCACTATAGCAGAAAGGGTCTTTCTAGTAGTTGCACATCAAATCTAAACTGTCTGAAGTGTTTTTCCAAAGTTATTAACACTTTTATGTTTGGCGTTCCGAAACCCACCTTATCTCAGGCTGAAAAGCGTTTTTGTGCATTGTGCCATAACTTTTCAGGGAAGCTTCAGAACATGAAATTTTAACCTCCCACTATAGCAGAAAGGGTCTTTCTTGTAGTTGCACATCAAATCTAAACTGTCTGAAGTGTTTTTCCAAAGTTATCAACACTTTTATGTTTGGCGTTCCGAAACCCACCTTATCTCAGGCTGAAAAGCGTTTTTGTGCATTGTGCCATAACTTTTCAGGGAAGCTTCAGAACATGAAATTTTAACCTCCCACTATAGCAGAAAGGGTCTTTCTAGTAGGTGCACATCAAATCTAAGCTGTCTGAAGTGTTTTTCGAAAGTTATCAACACTTTTATGTTTGGCGTTCCGAAACCCACCTTATCTCAGGCTGAAAAGCGTTTTTGTGCATTGTGCCATAACTTTTCAGGAAAGCTTCAGAACATGAAATTTTAACCTCCCACTATAGCAGAAAGGGTCTTTCTAGTAGTTGCACATCAAATCTAAACTGTCTGAAGTGTTTTTCCAAAGTTATCAACACTTTTATGTTTGGCGTTCCGAAACCCACCTTATCTCAGGCTGAAAAGCGTTTTTACGCATTGTGCCATAACTTTTCAGGGAAGCTTCAGAACATGAAATTTTAACCTCCCACTATAGCAGAAAGGGTCTTTCTAGTAGGTGCACATCAAATCTAAGCTCTCTGAAGTGTTTTTCGAAAGTTATCAACACTTTTATGTTTGGCGTTCCAAAACCCACCTTATCTCAGGCTGAAAAGCGTTTTTGTGCATTGTGCCATAACTTTTCAGGAAAGCTTCAGAACATGAAATTTTAACCTCCCACTATAGCAGAAAGGGTCTTTCCAGTAGTTGCACATCAAATCTAAGCTGTCTGAAGTGTTTTTCAAAAGTTATCAACACTTTTATGTTTGGCGTTCCGAAACCCACCTTATCTCAGGCTGAAAAGCGTTTTTGTGCATTGTGCCATAACTTTTCAGGAAAGCTTCAGAACATGAAATTTTAACCTCCCACTATAGCAGAAAGGGTCTTTCTAGTAGTTGCACATCAAATCTAAACTGTCTGAAGTGTTTTTCCAAAGTTATCAACACTTTTATGTTTGGCGTTCCGAAACCCACCTTATCTCAGGCTGAAAAGCGTTTTTACGCATTGTGCCATAACTTTTCAGGGAAGCTTCAGAACATGAAATTTTAACCTCCCACTATAGCAGAAAGGGTCTTTCTAGTAGGTGCACATCAAATCTAAGCTCTCTGAAGTGTTTTTCGAAAGTTATCAACACTTTTATGTTTGGCGTTCCGAAACCCACCTTATCTCAGGCTGAAAAGCGTTTTTGTGCATTGTGCCATAACTTTTCAGGAAAGCTTCAGAACATGAAATTTTAACCTCCCACTATAGCAGAAAGGGTCTTTCTAGTAGTTGCACATCAAATCTAAACTGTCTGAAGTGTTTTTCCAAAGTTATTAACACTTTTATGTTTGGCGTTCCGAAACCCACCTTATCTCAGGCTGAAAAGCGTTTTTGTGCATTGTGCCATAACTTTTCAGGGAAGATTCAGAACATGAAATTTTAAACTCCCACTATAGCAGAAAGGGTCTTTCTAGTAGTTGCACATCAAATCTAAACTGTCTGAAGTGTTTTTCCAAAGTTATTAACACTTTTATGTTTGGCGTTCCGAAACCCACCTTATCTCAGGCTGAAAAGCGTTTTTGTGCATTGTGCCATAACTTTTCAGGGAAGCTTCAGAACATGAAATTTTAACCTCCCACTATAGCAGAAAGGGTCTTTCTTGTAGTTGCACATCAAATCTAAACTGTCTGAAGTGTTTTTCCAAAGTTATCAACACTTTTATGTTTGGCGTTCCGAAACCCACCTTATCTCAGGCTGAAAAGCGTTTTTACGCATTGTGCCATAACTTTTCAGGGAAGCTTCAGAACATGAAATTTTAACCTCCCACTATAGCAGAAAGGGTCTTTCTAGTAGGTGCACATCAAATCTAAGCTGTCTGAAGTGTTTTTCGAAAGTTATCAACACTTTTATGTTTGGCGTTCCGAAACCCACCTTATCTCAGGCTGAAAAGCGTTTTTACGCATTGTGCCAT
Organism: Synchiropus splendidus; assembly: GCF_027744825.2. Classification (NCBI taxonomy): domain Eukaryota; kingdom Metazoa; phylum Chordata; class Actinopteri; order Syngnathiformes; family Callionymidae; genus Synchiropus; species Synchiropus splendidus. Next base: position 97,491 of record NW_026527065.1, read on the forward strand.
AACTTTTCAGGGAAGCTTCAGAACATGAAATTTTAACCTCCCACTATAGCAGAAAGGGTCTTTCTAGTAGGTGCACATCAAATCTAAGCTCTCTCTAGTGTTTTTCGAAAGTTATCAACACTTTTATGTTTGGCGTTCCGAAACCCACCTTATCTCAGGCTGAAAAGCGGTTTTGTGCATTGTGCCATAACTTTTCAGGAAAGCTTCAGAACATGAAATTTTAACCTCCCACTATAGCAGAAAGGGTCTTTCTAGTAGTTGCACATCAAATCTAAACTGTCTGAAGTGTTTTTCCAAAGTTATCAACACTTTTATGTTTGGCGTTCCGAAACCCACCTTATCTCAGGCTGAAAAGCGTTTTTACGCATTGTGCCATAACTTTTCAGGGAAGCTTCAGAACATGAAATTTTAACCTCCCACTATAGCAGAAAGGGTCTTTCTAGTAGGTGCACATCAAATCTAAGCTCTCTGAACTGTTTTTCGAAAGTTATCAACACTTTTATGTTTGGCGTTCCGAAACCCACCTTATCTCAGGCTGAAAAGCGTTTTTGTGCATTGTGCCATAACTTTTCAGGAAAGCTTCAGAACATGAAATTTTAACCTCCCACTATAGCAGAAAGGGTCTTTCTAGTAGTTGCACATCAAATCTAAACTGTCTGAAGTGTTTTTCCAAAGTTATTAACACTTTTATGTTTGGCGTTCCGAAACCCACCTTATCTCAGGCTGAAAAGCGTTTTTGTGCATTGTGCCATAACTTTTCAGGGAAGCTTCAGAACATGAAATTTTAACCTCCCACTATAGCAGAAAGGGTCTTTCTTGTAGTTGCACATCAAATCTAAACTGTCTGAAGTGTTTTTCCAAAGTTATCAACACTTTTATGTTTGGCGTTCCGAAACCCACCTTATCTCAGGCTGAAAAGCGTTTTTGTGCATTGTGCCATAACTTTTCAGGGAAGCTTCAGAACATGAAATTTTAACCTCCCACTATAGCAGAAAGGGTCTTTCTAGTAGGTGCACATCAAATCTAAGCTGTCTGAAGTGTTTTTCGAAAGTTATCAACACTTTTATGTTTGGCGTTCCGAAACCCACCTTATCTCAGGCTGAAAAGCGTTTTTGTGCATTGTGCCATAACTTTTCAGGAAAGCTTCAGAACATGAAATTTTAACCTCCCACTATAGCAGAAAGGGTCTTTCTAGTAGTTGCACATCAAATCTAAACTGTCTGAAGTGTTTTTCCAAAGTTATCAACACTTTTATGTTTGGCGTTCCGAAACCCACCTTATCTCAGGCTGAAAAGCGTTTTTACGCATTGTGCCATAACTTTTCAGGGAAGCTTCAGAACATGAAATTTTAACCTCCCACTATAGCAGAAAGGGTCTTTCTAGTAGGTGCACATCAAATCTAAGCTCTCTGAAGTGTTTTTCGAAAGTTATCAACACTTTTATGTTTGGCGTTCCAAAACCCACCTTATCTCAGGCTGAAAAGCGTTTTTGTGCATTGTGCCATAACTTTTCAGGAAAGCTTCAGAACATGAAATTTTAACCTCCCACTATAGCAGAAAGGGTCTTTCCAGTAGTTGCACATCAAATCTAAGCTGTCTGAAGTGTTTTTCAAAAGTTATCAACACTTTTATGTTTGGCGTTCCGAAACCCACCTTATCTCAGGCTGAAAAGCGTTTTTGTGCATTGTGCCATAACTTTTCAGGAAAGCTTCAGAACATGAAATTTTAACCTCCCACTATAGCAGAAAGGGTCTTTCTAGTAGTTGCACATCAAATCTAAACTGTCTGAAGTGTTTTTCCAAAGTTATCAACACTTTTATGTTTGGCGTTCCGAAACCCACCTTATCTCAGGCTGAAAAGCGTTTTTACGCATTGTGCCATAACTTTTCAGGGAAGCTTCAGAACATGAAATTTTAACCTCCCACTATAGCAGAAAGGGTCTTTCTAGTAGTTGCACATTAAATCTAAACTGTCTGAAGTGTTTTTCCAAAGTTATTAACACTTTTATGTTTGGCGTTCCGAAACCCACCTTATCTCAGGCTGAAAAGCGTTTTTGTGGATTGTGCCATAACTTTTCAGGGAAGCTTCAGAACATGAAATTTTAACCTCCCACTATAGCAGAAAGGGTCTTTCTAGTAGTTGCACATCAAATCTAAACTGTCTGAAGTGTTTTTCCAAAGTTATTAACACTTTTATGTTTGGCGTTCCGAAACCCACCTTATCTCAGGCTGAAAAGCGTTTTTGTGCATTGTGCCATAACTTTTCAGGGAAGCTTCAGAACATGAAATTTTAACCTCCCACTATAGCAGAAAGGGTCTTTCTAGTAGTTGCACATCAAATCTAAACTGTCTGAAGTGTTTTTCCAAAGTTATCAACACTTTTATGTTTGGCGTTCCGAAACCCACCTTATCTCAGGCTGAAAAGAGTTTTTGTGCATTGTGCCATAACTTTTCAGGGAAGCTTCAGAACATGAAATTTTAACCTCCCACTATAGCAGAAAGGGTCTTTCTAGTAGGTGCACATCAAATCTAAGCTGTCTGAAGTGTTTTTCGAAAGTTATCAACACTTTTATGTTTGGCGTTCCGAAACCCACCTTATCTCAGGCTGAAAAGCGTTTTTACGCATTGTGCCATAACTTTTCAGGGAAGCTTCAGAACATGAAATTTTAACCTCCCACTATAGCAGAAAGGGTCTTTCTAGTAGGTGCACATCAAATCTAAGCTCTCTGAAGTGTTTTTCGAAAGTTATCAACACTTTTATGTTTGGCGTTCCGAAACCCACCTTATCTCAGGCTGAAAAGCGTTTTTGTGCATTGTGCCATAACTTTTCAGGGAAGCTTCAGAACATGAAATTTTAACCTCCCACTATAGCAGAAAGGGTCTTTCTAGTAGTTGCACATCAAATCTAAACTGTCTGAAGTGTTTTTCCAAAGTTATCAACACTTTTATGTTTGGCGTTCCGAAACCCACCTTATCTCAGGCTGAAAAGCGTTTTTACGCATTGTGCCATAACTTTTCAGGGAAGCTTCAGAAAATGAAATTTTAACCTCCCACTATAGCAGAAAGGGTCTTTCTAGTAGGTGCACATCAAATCTAAACTGTCTGAAGTGTTTTTCCAAAGTTATTAACACTTTTATGTTTGGCGTTCCGAAACCCACCTTATCTCAGGCTGAAAAGCGTTTTTGTGCATTCTGCCATAACTTTTCAGGGAAGCTTCAGAACATGAAATTTTAACCTCCCACTATAGCAGAAAGGGTCTTTCTAGTAGTTGCACATCAAGTCTAAACTGTCTGAAGTGTTTTTCCAAAGTTATCAACACTTTTATGTTTGGCGTTCCGAAACCCACCTTATCTCAGGCTGAAAAGAGTTTTTGTGCATTGTGCCATAACTTTTCAGGGAAGCTTCAGAACATGAAATTTTAACCTCCCACTATAGCAGAAAGGGTCTTTCTAGTAGGTGCACATCAAATCTAAGCTGTCTGAAGTGTTTTTCGAAAGTTATCAACACTTTTATGTTTGGCGTTCCGAAACCCACCTTATCTCAGGCTGAAAAGCGTTTTTGTGCATTGTGCCATAACTTTTCAGGGAAGCTTCAGAACATGAAATTTTAACCTCCCACTATAGCAGAAAGGGTCTTTCTAGTAGTTGCACATCAAATCTAAGCTGTCTGAAGTGTTTTTCAAAAGTTATCAACACTTTTATGTTTGGCGTTCCGAAACCCACCTTATCTCAGGCTGAAAAGCGTTTTTGTGCATTGTGCCTTAACTTTTCAGGGAAGCTTCAGAACATGAAATTTTAACCTCCCACTATAGCAGAAAGGGTCTTTCTAGTAGTTGCACATCAAATCTAAACTGTCTGAAGTGTTTTTCCAAAGTTATCAACACTTTTATGTTTGGCGTTCCGAAACCCACCTTATCTCAGGCTGAAAAGAGTTTTTGTGCATTGTGCCATAACTTTTCAGGGAAGCTTCAGAACATGAAATTTTAACCTCCCACTATAGCAGAAAGGGTCTTTCTAGTAGGTGCACATCAAATCTAAGCTGTCTGAAGTGTTTTTCGAAAGTTATCAACACTTTTATGTTTGGCGTTCCGAAACCCACCTTATCTCAGGCTGAAAAGCGTTTTTACGCATTGTGCCATAACTTTTCAGGGAAGCTTCAGAACATGAAATTTTAACCTCCCACTATAGCAGAAAGGGTCTTTCTAGTAGGTGCACATCAAATCTAAGCTCTCTGAAGTGTTTTTCGAAAGTTATCAACACTTTTATGTTTGGCGTTCCGAAACCCACCTTATCTCAGGCTGAAAAGCGTTTTTGTGCATTGTGCCATAACTTTTCAGGGAAGCTTCAGAACATGAAATTTTAACCTCCCACTATAGCAGAAAGGGTCTTTCTAGTAGTTGCACATCAAATCTAAACTGTCTGAAGTGTTTTTCCAAAGTTATCAACACTTTTATGTTTGGCGTTCCGAAACCCACCTTATCTCAGGCTGAAAAGCGTTTTTACGCATTGTGCCATAACTTTTCAGGGAAGCTTCAGAAAATGAAATTTTAACCTCCCACTATAGCAGAAAGGGTCTTTCTAGTAGGTGCACATCAAATCTAAACTGTCTGAAGTGTTTTTCCAAAGTTATTAACACTTTTATGTTTGGCGTTCCGAAACCCACCTTATCTCAGGCTGAAAAGCGTTTTTGTGCATTCTGCCATAACTTTTCAGGGAAGCTTCAGAACATGAAATTTTAACCTCCCACTATAGCAGAAAGGGTCTTTCTAGTAGTTGCACATCAAGTCTAAACTGTCTGAAGTGTTTTTCCAAAGTTATCAACACTTTTATGTTTGGCGTTCCGAAACCCACCTTATCTCAGGCTGAAAAGAGTTTTTGTGCATTGTGCCATAACTTTTCAGGGAAGCTTCAGAACATGAAATTTTAACCTCCCACTATAGCAGAAAGGGTCTTTCTAGTAGGTGCACATCATATCTAAGCTGTCTGAAGTGTTTTTCGAAAGTTATCAACACTTTTATGTTTGGCGTTCCGAAACCCACCTTATCTCAGGCTGAAAAGCGTTTTTGTGCATTGTGCCATAACTTTTCAGGGAAGCTTCAGAACATGAAATTTTAACCTCCCACTATAGCAGAAAGGGTCTTTCTAGTAGTTGCACATCAAATCTAAGCTGTCTGAAGTGTTTTTCAAAAGTTATCAACACTTTTATGTTTGGCGTTCCGAAACCCACCTTATCTCAGGCTGAAAAGCGTTTTTGTGCATTGTGCCTTAACTTTTCAGGAAAGCTTCAGAACATGAAATTTTAACCTCCCACTATAGCAGAAAGGGTCTTTCTAGTAGTTGCACATCAAATCTAAACTGTCTGAAGTGTTTTTCCAAAGTTATCAACACTTTTATGTTTGGCGTTCCGAAACCCACCTTATCTCAGGCTGAAAAGCGTTTTTACGCATTGTGCCATAACTTTTCAGGGAAGATTCAGAACATGAAATTTTAACCTCCCACTATAGCAGAAAGGGTCTTTCTAGTAGGTGCACATCAAATCTAAGCTCTCTGAAGTGTTTTTCGAAAGTTATCAACACTTTTATGTTTGGCGTTCCGAAACCCACCTTATCTCAGGCTGAAAAGCGTTTTTGTGCATTGTGCCATAACTTTTCAGGGAAGCTTCAGAACATGAAATTTTTACCTCCCACTATAGCAGAAAGGGTCTTTCTAGTAGTTGCACATCAAATCTAAACTGTCTGAAGTGTTTTTCCAAAGTTATTAACACTTTTATGTTTGGCGTTCCGAAACCCACCTTATCTCAGGCTGAAAAGCGTTTTTGTGCATTGTGCCATAACTTTTCAGGGAAGATTCAGAACATGAAATTTTAACCTCCCACTATAGCAGAAAGGGTCTTTCTAGTAGTTGCACATCAAATCTAAACTGTCTGAAGTGTTTTTCCAAAGTTATCAACACTTTTATGTTTGGCGTTCCGAAACCCACCTTATCTCAGGCTGAAAAGCGTTTTTACGCATTGTGCCATAACTTTTCAGGGAAGCTTCAGAACATGAAATTTTAACCTCCCACTATAGCAGAAAGGGTCTTTCTAGTAGGTGCACATCAAATCTAAGCTGTCTGAAGTGTTTTTCGAAAGTTATCAACACTTTTATGTTTGGCGTTCCGAAACCCACCTTATCTCAGGCTGAAAAGCGTTTTTTTGCATTGTGCCATAACTTTTCAGGGAAGCTTCAGAACACGAAATTTTAACCTCCCACTATAGCAGAAAGGGTCTTTCTAGTAGTTGCACATCAAATCTAAGCTGTCTGAAGTGTTTTTCAAAAGTTATCAACACTTTTATGTTTGGCGTTCCGAAACCCACCTTATCTCAGGCTGAAAAGCGTTTTTACGCATTGTGCCATAACTTTTCCGGGAAGCTTCAGAACATGAAATTTTAACCTCCCACTATAGCAGAAAGGGTCTTTCTAGTAGTTGCACATCAAATCTAAACTGTCTGAAGTGTTTTTCCAAAGTTATCAACACTTTTATGTTTGGCGTTCCGAAACCCACCTTATCTCAGGCTGAAAAGAGTTTTTGTGCATTGTGCCATAACTTTTCAGGGAAGCTTCAGAAAAATGAAATTTTAACCTCCCACTATAGCAGAAAGGGTCTTTCTAGTAGGTGCACATCAAATCTAAGCTGTCTGAAGTGTTTTTCGAAAGTTATCAACACTTTTATGTTTGGCGTTCCGAAACCCACCTTATCTCAGGCTGAAAAGCGTTTTTGTGCATTGTGCCATAACTTTTCAGGAAAGCTTCAGAACATGAAATTTTAACCTCCCACTATAGCAGAAAGGGTCTTTCTAGTAGTTGCACATCAAATCTAAACTGTCTGAAGTGTTTTTCCAAAGTTATCAACACTTTTATGTTTGGCGTTCCGAAACCCACCTTATCTCAGGCTGAAAAGCGTTTTTACGCATTGTGCCATAACTTTTCAGGGAAGCTTCAGAACATGAAATTTTAACCTCCCACTATAGCAGAAAGGGTCTTTCTAGTAGTTGCACATCAAATCTAAGCTGTCTGAAGTGTTTTTCAAAAGTTATCAACACTTTTATGTTTGGCGTTCCGAAACCCACCTTATCTCAGGCTGAAAAGCGTTTTTGTGCATTGTGCCATAACTTTTCAGGAAAGCTTCAGAACATGAAATTTTAACCTCCCACTATAGCAGAAAGGGTCTTTCTAGTAGTTGCACATCAAATCTAAACTGTCTGAAGTGTTTTTCCAAAGTTATCAACACTTTTATGTTTGGCGTTCCGAAACCCACCTTATCTCAGGCTGAAAAGCGTTTTTACGCATTGTGCCATAACTTTTCAGGGAAGCTTCAGAACATGAAATTTTAACCTCCCACTATAGCAGAAAGGGTCTTTCTAGTAGGTGCACATCAAATCTAAGCTCTCTGAAGTGTTTTTCGAAAGTTATCAACACTTTTATGTTTGGCGTTCCGAAACCCACCTTATCTCAGGCTGAAAAGCGTTTTTGTGCATTGTGCCATAACTTTTCAGGAAAGCTTCAGAACATGAAATTTTAACCTCCCACTATAGCAGAAAGGGTCTTTCTAGTAGTTGCACATCAAATCTAAACTGTCTGAAGTGTTTTTCCAAAGTTATTAACACTTTTATGTTTGGCGTTCCGAAACCCACCTTATCTCAGGCTGAAAAGCGTTTTTGTGCATTGTGCCATAACTTTTCAGGGAAGCTTCAGAACATGAAATTTTAAACTCCCACTATAGCAGAAAGGGTCCTTCTAGTAGTTGCACATCAAATCTAAACTGTCTGAAGTGTTTTTCCAAAGTTATTAACACTTTTATGTTTGGCGTTCCGAAACCCACCTTATCTCAGGCTGAAAAGCGTTTTTGTGCATTGTGCCATAACTTTTCAGGGAAGCTTCAGAACATGAAATTTTAACCTCCCACTATAGCAGAAAGGGTCTTTCTTGTAGTTGCACATCAAATCTAAACTGTCTGAAGTGTTTTTCCAAAGTTATCAACACTTTTATGTTTGGCGTTCCGAAACCCACCTTATCTCAGGCTGAAAAGCGTTTTTACGCATTGTGCCATAACTTTTCAGGGAAGCTTCAGAACATGAAATTTTAACCTCCCACTATAGCAGAAAGGGTCTTTCTAGTAGGTGCACATCAAATCTAAGCTGTCTGAAGTGTTTTTCGAAAGTTATCAACACTTTTATGTTTGGCGTTCCGAAACCCACCTTATCTCAGGCTGAAAAGCGTTTTTGTGCATTGTGCCATAACTTTTCAGGGAAGCTTCAGAACATGAAATTTTAACCTCCCACTATAGCAGAAAGGGTCTTTCTAGTAGTTGCACATCAAATCTAAGCTGTCTGAAGTGTTTTTCAAAAGTTATCAACACTTTTATGTTTGGCGTTCCGAAACCCACCTTATCTCAGGCTGAAAAGCGTTTTTGTGCATTGTGCCATAACTTTTCAGGAAAGCTTCAGAACATGAAATTTTAACCTCCCACTATAGCAGGAAGGGTCTTTCCAGTAGTTGCACATCAAATCTAAACTGTCTGAAGTGTTTTTCCAAAGTTATCAACACTTTTATGTTTGGCGTTCTGAAACCCACCTTATCTCAGGCTGAAAAGCGTTTTTACGCATTGTGCCATAACTTTTCAGGGAAGCTTCAGAACATGAAATTTTAACCTCCCACTATAGCAGAAAGGGTCTTTCTAGTAGGTGCACATCAAATCTAAGCTCTCTCCAGTGTTTTTCGAAAGTTATCAACACTTTTATGTTTGGCGTTCCGAAACCCACCTTATCACAGGCTGAAAAGCGGTTTTGTGCATTGTGCCATAACTTTTCAGGAAAGCTTCAGAACATGAAATTTTAACCTCCCACTATAGCAGAAAGGGTCTTTCTAGTAGTTGCACATCAAATCTAAACTGTCTGAAGTGTTTTTCCAAAGTTATCAACACTTTTATGTTTGGCGTTCCGAAACCCACCTTATCTCAGGCTGAAAAGCGTTTTTACGCATTGTGCCATAACTTTTCAGGGAAGCTTCAGAACATGAAATTTTAACCTCCCACTATAGCAGAAAGGGTCTTTCTAGTAGGTGCACATCAAATCTAAGCTCTCTGAACTGTTTTTCGAAAGTTATCAACACTTTTATGTTTGGCGTTCCGAAACCCACCTTATCTCAGGCTGAAAAGCGTTTTTGTGCATTGTGCCATAACTTTTCAGGAAAGCTTCAGAACATGAAATTTTAACCTCCCACTATAGCAGAGAGGGTCTTTCTAGTAGTTGCACATCAAATCTAAACTGTCTGAAGTGTTTTTCCAAAGTTATTAACACTTTTATGTTTGGCGTTCCGAAACCCACCTTATCTCAGGCTGAAAAGCGTTTTTGTGCATTGTGCCATAACTTTTCAGGGAAGCTTCAGAACATGAAATTTTAAACTCCCACTATAGCAGAAAGGGTCTTTCTAGTAGTTGCACATCAAATCTAAACTGTCTGAAGTGTTTTTCCAAAGTTATCAACACTTTTATGTTTGGCGTTCCGAAACCCACCTTATCTCAGGCTGAAAAGCGTTTTTGTGCATTGTGCCATAACTTTTCAGGGAAGCTTCAGAACATGAAATTTTAACCTCCCACTATAGCAGAAAGGGTCTTTCTAGTAGGTGCACATCAAATCTAAGCTGTCTGAAGTGTTTTTCGAAAGTTATCAACACTTTTATGTTTGGCGTTCCGAAACCCACCTTATCTCAGGCTGAAAAGCGTTTTTGTGCATTGTGCCATAACTTTTCAGGGAAGCTTCAGAACATGAAATTTTAACCTCCCACTATAGCAGAAAGGGTCTTTCTAGTAGTTGCACATCAAATCTAAGCTGTCTGAAGTGTTTTTCAAAAGTTATCAACACTTTTATGTTTGGCGTTCCGAAACCCACCTTAACTCAGGCTGAAAAGCGTTTTTACGCATTGTGCCATAACTTTTCAGGGAAGCTTCAGAACATGAAATTTTAACCTCCCACTATAGCAGAAAGGGTCTTTCTAGTAGGTGCACATCAAATCTAAGCTCTCTGAAGTGTTTTTCGAAAGTTATCAACACTTTTATGTTTGGCGTTCCGAAACCCACCTTATCTCAGGCTGAAAAGCGTTTTTGTGCATTGTGCCATAACTTTTCAGGGAAGCTTCAGAACATGAAATTTTAACCTCCCACTATAGCAGAAAGGGTCTTTCTAGTAGTTGCACATCAAATCTAAACTGTCTGAAGTGTTTTTCCAAAGTTATTAACACTTTTATGTTTGGCGTTCCGAAACCCACCTTATCTCAGGCTGAAAAGCGTTTTTGTGCATTGTGCCATAACTTTTCAGGGAAGCTTCAGAACATGAAATTTTAACCTCCCACTATAGCAGAAAGGGTCTTTCTAGTAGTTGCACATCAAATCTAAGCTGTCTGAAGTGTTTTTCAAAAGTTATCAACACTTTTATGTTTGGCGTTCCGAAACCCACCTTATCTCAGGCTGAAAAGCGTTTTTGTGCATTGTGCCATAACTTTTCAGGAAAGATTCAGAACATGAAATTTTAACCTCCCACTATAGCAGAAAGGGTCGTTCTAGTAGTTGCACATCAAATCTAAACTGTCTGAAGTGTTTTTCCAAAGTTATCAACACTTTTATGTTTGGCGTTCCGAAACCCACCTTATCTCAGGCTGAAAAGCGTTTTTGTGCATTGTGCCGTAACTTTTCAGGGAAACTTCAGAACATGAAATTTTAACCTCCCACTATAGCAGAAAGGGTCTTTCTAGTAGTTGCACATCAAATCTAAGCTGTCTGAAGTGTTTTTCAAAAGTTATCAACACTTTTATGTTTGGCGTTCCGAAACCCACCTTATCTCAGGCTGAAAAGCGTTTTTACGCATTGTGCCATAACTTTTCAGGGAAGCTTCAGAACATGAAATTTTAACCTCCCACTATAGCAGAAAGGGTCTTTCTAGTAGGTGCACATCAAATCTAAGCTCTCTGAAGTGTTTTTCGAAAGTTATCAACACTTTTATGTTTGGCGTTCCGAAACCCACCTAATCTCAGGCTGAAAAGCGTTTTTGTGCATTGTGCCATAACTTTTCAGGGAAGCTTCAGAACATGAAATTTTAACTTCCCACTATAGCAGAAAGGGTCTTTCTAGTAGTTGCACATCAAATCTAAACTGTCTGAAGTGTTTTTCCAAAGTTATTAACACTTTTATGTTTGGCGTTCCGAAACCCACCTTATCTCAGGCTGGATAGCGTTTTTGTGCATTGTGCCATAACTTTTCAGGGAAGCTTCAGAACATGAAATTTTAACCTCCCACTATAGCAGAAAGGGTCTTTCTAGTAGTTGCACATCAAATCTAAACTGTCTGAAGTGTTTTTCCAAAGTTATCAACACTTTTATGTTTGGCGTTCCGAAACCCACCTTATCTCAGGCTGAAAAGCGTTTTTGTGCATTGTGCCATAACTTTTCAGGGAAGCTTCAGAACATGAAATTTTAACCTCCCACTATAGCAGAAAGGGTCTTTCTAGTAGTTGCACATCAAATCTAAGCTGTCTGAAGTGTTTTTCAAAAGTTATCAACACTTTTATGTTTGGCGTTCCGAAACCCACCTTATCTCAGGCTGAAAAGCGTTTTTGTGCATTGTGCCATAACTTTTCAGGAAAGCTTCAGAACATGAAATTTTAACCTCCCACTATAGCAGAAAGGGTCTTTCTAGTAGTTGCACATCAAATCTAAACTGTCTGAAGTGTTTTTCCAAAGTTATTAACACTTTTATGTTTGGCGTTCCGAAACCCACCTTATCTCAGGCTGAAAAGCGTTTTTGTGCATTGTGCCATAACTTTTCAGGGAAGCTTCAGAACATGAAATTTTAACCTCCCACTATAGCAGAAAGGGTCTTTCTTGTAGTTGCACATCAAATCTAAACTGTCTGAAGTGTTTTTCCAAAGTTATCAACACTTTTATGTTTGGCGTTCCGAAACCCACCTTATCTCAGGCTGAAAAGCGTTTTTGTGCATTGTGCCATAACTTTTCAGGGAAGCTTCAGAACATGAAATTTTAACCTCCCACTATAGCAGAAAGGGTCTTTCTAGTAGGTGCACATCAAATCTAAGCTGTCTGAAGTGTTTTTCGAAAGTTATCAACACTTTTATGTTTGGCGTTCCGAAACCCACCTTATCTCAGGCTGAAAAGCTTTTTTACGCATTGTGCCATAACTTTTCAGGGAAGCTTCAGAACATGAAATTTTAACCTCCCACTATAGCAGAAAGGGTCTTTCTAGTAGTTGCACATCAAATCTAAGCTGTCTGAAGTGTTTTTCAAAAGTTATCAACACTTTTATGTTTGGCGTTCCGAAACCCACCTTATCTCAGGCTGAAAAGCGTTTTTGTGCATTGTGCCATAACTTTTCAGGAAAGCTTCAGAACATGAAATTTTAACCTCCCACTATAGCAGAAAGGGTCTTTCTAGTAGTTGCACATCAAATCTAAACTGTCTGAAGTGTTTTTCCAAAGTTATCAACACTTTTATGTTTGGCGTTCCGAAACCCACCTTAACTCAGGCTGAAAAGCGTTTTTACGCATTGTGCCATAACTTTTCAGGGAAGCTTCAGAACATGAAATTTTAACCTCCCACTATTGCAGAAAGGGTCTTTCTAGTAGGTGCACATCAAATCTAAGCTCTCTGAAGTGTTTTTCGAAAGTTATCAACACTTTTATGTTTGGCGTTCCGAAACCCACCTTATCTCAGGCTGAAAAGCGTTTTTGTGCATTGTGCCATAACTTTTCAGGGAAGCTTCAGAACATGAAATTTTAACCTCCCACTATAGCAGAAAGGGTCTTTCTAGTAGTTGCACATCAAATCTAAACTGTCTGAAGTGTTTTTCCAAAGTTATTAACACTTTTATGTTTGGCGTTCCGAAACCCACCTTATCTCAGGCTGAAAAGCGTTTTTGTGCATTGTGCCATAACTTTTCAGGGAAGCTTCAGAACATGAAATTTTAACCTCCCACTATAGCAGAAAGGGTCTTTCTAGTAGTTGCACATCAAATCTAAACTGTCTGAAGTGTTTTTCCAAAGTTATCAACACTTTTATGTTTGGCGTTCCGAAACCCACCTTATCTCAGGCTGAAAAGCGTTTTTGTGCATTGTGCCATAACTTTTCAGGGAAGCTTCAGAACATGAAATTTTAACCTCCCACTATAGCAGAAAGGGTCTTTCTAGTAGTTGCACATCAAATCTAAGCTGTCTGAAGTGTTTTTCAAAAGTTATCAACACTTTTATGTTTGGCGTTCCGAAACCCACCTTATCTCAGGCTGAAAAGCGTTTTTGTGCATTGTGCCATAACTTTTCAGGAAAGATTCAGAACATGAAATTTTAACCTCCCACTATAGCAGAAAGGGTCGTTCTAGTAGTTGCACATCAAATCTAAACTGTCTGAAGTGTTTTTCCAAAGTTATCAACACTTTTATGTTTGGCGTTCCGAAACCCACCTTATCTCAGGCTGAAAAGCGTTTTTGTGCATTGTGCCGTAACTTTTCAGGGAAGCTTCAGAACATGAAATTTTAACCTCCCACTATAGCAGAAAGGGTCTTTCTAGTAGTTGCACATCAAATCTAAGCTGTCTGAAGTGTTTTTCAAAAGTTATCAACACTTTTATGTTTGGCGTTCCGAAACCCACCTTATCTCAGGCTGAAAAGCGTTTTTACGCATTGTGCCATAACTTTTCAGGGAAGCTTCAGAACATGAAATTTTAACCTCCCACTATAGCAGAAAGGGTCTTTCTAGTAGGTGCACATCAAATCTAAGCTCTCTGAAGTGTTTTTCGAAAGTTATCAACACTTTTATGTTTGGCGTTCCGAAACCCACCTAATCTCAGGCTGAAAAGCGTTTTTGTGCATTGTGCCATAACTTTTCAGGGAAGCTTCAGAACATGAAATTTTAACTTCCCACTATAGCAGAAAGGGTCTTTCTAGTAGTTGCACATCAAATCTAAACTGTCTGAAGTGTTTTTCCAAAGTTATTAACACTTTTATGTTTGGCGTTCCGAAACCCACCTTATCTCAGGCTGGATAGCGTTTTTGTGCATTTTGCCATAACTTTTCAGGGAAGCTTCAGAACATGAAATTTTAACCTCCCACTATAGCAGAAAGGGTCTTTCTAGTAGTTGCACATCAAATCTAAACTGTCTGAAGTGTTTTTCCAAAGTTATCAACACTTTTATGTTTGGCGTTCCGAAACCCACCTTATCTCAGGCTGAAAAGCGTTTTTGTGCATTGTGCCATAACTTTTCAGGGAAGCTTCAGAACATGAAATTTTAACCTCCCACTATAGCAGAAAGGGTCTTTCTAGTAGTTGCACATCAAATCTAAGCTGTCTGAAGTGTTTTTCAAAAGTTATCAACACTTTTATGTTTGGCGTTCCGAAACCCACCTTATCTCAGGCTGAAAAGCGTTTTTGTGCATTGTGCCATAACTTTTCAGGAAATCTTCAGAACATGAAATTTTAACCTCCCACTATAGCAGAAAGGGTCTTTCTAGTAGTTGCACATCAAATCTAAACTGTCTGAAGTGTTTTTCCAAAGTTATCAACACTTTTATGTTTGGCGTTCCGAAACCCACCTTATCTCAGGCTGAAAAGCGTTTTTACGCATTGTGCCATAACTTTTCAGGGAAGCTTCAGAACATGAAATTTTAACCTCCCACTATAGCAGAAAGGGTCTTTCTAGTAGTTGCACATCAAATCTAAACTGTCTGAAGTGTTTTTCCAAAGTTATTAACACTTTTATGTTTGGCGTTCCGAAACCACCTTATCTCAGGCTGAAAAGCGTTTTTGTGCATTGTGCCATAACTTTTCAGGGAAGCTTCAGAACATGAAATTTTAACCTCCCACTATAGCAGAAAGGGTCTTTCTAGTAGTTGCACATCAAATCTAAACTGTCTGAAGTGTTTTTCCAAAGTTATTAACACTTTTATGTTTGGCGTTCCGAAACCCACCTTATCTCAGGCTGGATAGCGTTTTTGTGCATTTTGCCATAACTTTTCAGGGAAGCTTCAGAACATGAAATTTTAACCTCCCACTATAGCAGAAAGGGTCTTTCTAGTAGTTGCACATCAAATCTAAACTGTCTGAAGTGTTTTTCCAAAGTTATCAACACTTTTATGTTTGGCGTTCCGAAACCCACCTTATCTCAGGCTGAAAAGCGTTTTTGTGCATTGTGCCATAACTTTTCAGGGAAGCTTCAGAACATGAAATTTTAACCTCCCACTATAGCAGAAAGGGTCTTTCTAGTAGTTGCACATCAAATCTAAGCTGTCTGAAGTGTTTTTCAAAAGTTATCAACACTTTTATGTTTGGCGTTCCGAAACCCACCTTATCTCAGGCTGAAAAGCGTTTTTGTGCATTGTGCCATAACTTTTCAGGAAATCTTCAGAACATGAAATTTTAACCTCCCACTATAGCAGAAAGGGTCTTTCTAGTAGTTGCACATCAAATCTAAACTGTCTGAAGTGTTTTTCCAAAGTTATCAACACTTTTATGTTTGGCGTTCCGAAACCACCTTATCTCAGGCTGAAAAGCGTTTTTGTGCATTGTGCCATAACTTTTCAGGGAAGCTTCAGAACATGAAATTTTAACCTCCCACTATAGCAGAAAGGGTCTTTCTAGTAGTTGCACATCAAATCTAAACTGTCTGAAGTGTTTTTCCAAAGTTATCAACACTTTTATGTTTGGCGTTCCGAAACCCACCTTATCTCAGGCTGAAAAGCGTTTTTACGCATTGTGCCATAACTTTTCAGGGAAGCTTCAGAACATGAAATTTTAACCTCCCACTATAGCAGAAAGGGTCTTTCTAGTAGGTGCACATCAAATCTAAGCTGTCTGAAGTGTTTTTCGAAAGTTATCAACACTTTTATGTTTGGCGTTCCGAAACCCACCTTATCTCAGGCTGAAAAGCGTTTTTGTGCATTGTGCCATAACTTTTCAGGGAAGCTTCAGAACATGAAATTTTAACCTCCCACTATAGCAGAAAGGGTCTTTCTAGTAGTTGCACATCAAATCTAAGCTGTCTGAAGTGTTTTTCCAAAGTTATCAACACTTTTATGTTTGGCGTTCCGAAACCCACCTTATCTCAGGCTGAAAAGCGTTTTTGTGCATTGTGCCATAACTTTTCAGGAAAGCTTCAGAACATGAAATTTTAACCTCCCACTATAGCAGAAAGGGTCTTTCTAGTAGTTGCACATCAAATCTAAACTGTCTGAAGTGTTTTTCCAAAGTTATCAACACTTTTATGTTTGGCGTTCCGAAACCCACCTTATTTCAGGCTGAAAAGCGTTTTTACGCATTGTGCCATAACTTTTCAGGGAAGCTTCAGAACATGAAATTTTAAACTCCCACTATAGCAGAAAGGGTCTTTCTAGTCGTTGCACATCAAATCTAAACTGTCTGAAGTGTTTTTCCAAAGTTATTAACACTTTTATGTTTGGCGTTCCGAAACCCACCTTATCTCAGGCTGAAAAGCGTTTTTGTGCATTGTGCCATAACTTTTCAGGGAAGCTTCAGAACATGAAATTTTAACCTCCCACTATAGCAGAAAGGGTCTTTCTTGTAGTTGCACATCAAATCTAAACTGTCTGAAGTGTTTTTCCAAAGTTATCAACACTTTTATGTTTGGCGTTCCGAAACCCACCTTATCTCAGGCTGAAAAGCGTTTTTACGCATTGTGCCATAACTTTTCAGGGAAGCTTCAGAACATGAAATTTTAACCTCCCACTATAGCAGAAAGGGTCTTTCTAGTAGGTGCACATCAAATCTAAGCTGTCTGAAGTGTTTTTCGAAAGTTATCAACACTTTTATGTTTGGCGTTCCGAAACCCACCTTATCTCAGGCTGAAAAGCGTTTTTGTGCATTGTGCCATAACTTTTCAGGGAAGCTTCAGAACATGAAATTTTAACCTCCAACTATAGCAGAAAGGGTCTTTCTAGTAGTTGCTCATCAAATCTAAGCTGTCTGAAGTGTTTTTCAAAAGTTATCAACACTTTTATGTTTGGCGTTCCGAAACCCACCTTATCTCAGGCTGAAAAGCGTTTTTGTGCATTGTGCCATAACTTTTCAGGAAAGCTTCAGAACATGAAATTTTAACCTCCCACTATAGCAGAAAGGGTCTTTCTAGTAGGTGCACATCAAATCTAAGCTGTCTGAAGTGTTTTTCGAAAGTTATCAACACTTTTATGTTTGGCGTTCCGAAACCCACCTTATCTCAGGCTGAAAAGCGTTTTTGTGCATTGTGCCATAACTTTTCAGGGAAGCTTCAGAACATGAAATTTTAACCTCCCACTATAGCAGAAAGGGTCTTTCTAGTAGTTGCACATCAAATCTAAGCTGTCTGAAGTGTTTTTCAAAAGTTATCAACACTTTTATGTTTGGCGTTCCGAAACCCACCTTATCTCAGGCTGAAAAGCGTTTTTGTGCATTGTGCCATAACTTTTCAGGAAAGCTTCAGAACATGAAATTTTAACCTCCCACTATAGCAGAAAGGGTCTTTCTAGTAGTTGCACATCAAATCTAAACTGTCTGAAGTGTTTTTCCAAAGTTATCAACACTTTTATGTTTGGCGTTCCGAAACCCACCTTATCTCAGGCTGAAAAGCGTTTTTACGCATTGTGCCATAACTTTTCAGGGAAGCTTCAGAACATGAAATTTTAACCTCCCACTATAGCAGAAAGGGTCTTTCTAGTAGGTGCACATCAAATCTAAGCTGTCTGAAGTGTTTTTCGAAAGTTATCAACACTTTTATGTTTGGCGTTCCGAAACCCACCTTATCTCAGGCTGAAAAGCGTTTTTGTGCATTGTGCCATAACTTTTCAGGGAAGCTTCAGAACATGAAATTTTAACCTCCAACTATAGCAGAAAGGGTCTTTCTAGTAGTTGCTCATCAAATCTAAGCTGTCTGAAGTGTTTTTCAAAAGTTATCAACACTTTTATGTTTGGCGTTCCGAAACCCACCTTATCTCAGGCTGAAAAGCGTTTTTGTGCATTGTGCCATAACTTTTCAGGAAAGCTTCAGAACATGAAATTTTAACCTCCCACTATAGCAGAAAGGGTCTTTCTAGTAGGTGCACATCAAATCTAAGCTCTCTGAAGTGTTTTTCGAAAGTTATCAACACTTTTATGTTTGGCGTTCCGAAACCCACCTTATCTCAGGCTGAAAAGCGTTTTTGTGCATTGTGCCATAACTTTTCAGGGAAGCTTCAGAACATGAAATTTTAACCTCCCACTATAGCAGAAAGGGTCTTTCTAGTAGTTGCACATCAAATCTAAGCTGTCTGAAGTGTTTTTCAAAAGTTATCAACACTTTTATGTTTGGCGTTCCGAAACCCACCTTATCTCAGGCTGAAAAGCGTTTTTGTGCATTGTGCCATAACTTTTCAGGAAAGCTTCAGAACATGAAATTTTAACCTCCCACTATAGCAGAAAGGGTCTTTCTAGTAGTTGCACATCAAATCTAAACTGTCTGAAGTGTTTTTCCAAAGTTATCAACACTTTTATGTTTGGCGTTCCGAAACCCACCTTATTTCAGGCTGAAAAGCGTTTTTACGCATTGTGCCATAACTTTTCAGGGAAGCTTCAGAACATGAAATTTTAACCTCCCACTATAGCAGAAAGGGTCTTTCTAGTAGGTGCACATCAAATCTAAGCTCTCTGAAGTGTTTTTCGAAAGTTATCAACACTTTTATGTTTGGCGTTCCGAAACCCACCTTATCTCAGGCTGAAAAGCGTTTTTGTGCATTGTGCCGTAACTTTTCAGGGAAGCTTCAGAACATGAAATTTTAACCTCCCACTATAGCAGAAAGGGTCTTTCTAGTAGTTGCACATCAAATCTAAGCTGTCTGAAGTGTTTTTCAAAAGTTATCAACACTTTTATGTTTGGCGTTCCGAAACCCACCTTATCTCAGGCTGAAAAGCGTTTTTACGCATTGTGCCATAACTTTTCAGGGAAGCTTCAGAACATGAAATTTTAACCTCCCACTATAGCAGAAAGGGTCTTTCTAGTAGGTGCACATCAAATCTAAGCTCTCTGAAGTGTTTTTCGAAAGTTATCAACACTTTTATGTTTGGCGTTCCGAAACCCACCTAATCTCAGGCTGAAAAGCGTTTTTGTGCATTGTGCCATAACTTTTCAGGGAAGCTTCAGAACATGAAATTTTAACTTCCCACTATAGCAGAAAGGGTCTTTCTAGTAGTTGCACATCAAATCTAAACTGTCTGAAGTGTTTTTCCAAAGTTATTAACACTTTTATGTTTGGCGTTCCGAAACCCACCTTATCTCAGGCTGGATAGCGTTTTTGTGCATTGTGCCATAACTTTTCAGGGAAGCTTCAGAACATGAAATTTTAACCTCCCACTATAGCAGAAAGGGTCTTTCTAGTAGTTGCACATCAAATCTAAACTGTCTGAAGTGTTTTTCCAAAGTTATCAACACTTTTATGTTTGGCGTTCCGAAACCCACCTTATCTCAGGCTGAAAAGCGTTTTTGTGCATTGTGCCATAACTTTTCAGGGAAGCTTCAGAACATGAAATTTTAACCTCCCACTATAGCAGAAAGGGTCTTTCTAGTAGTTGCACATCAAATCTAAACTGTCTGAAGTGTTTTTCCAAAGTTATCAACACTTTTATGTTTGGCGTTCCGAAACCCACCTTATCTCAGGCTGAAAAGCGTTTTTGTGCATTGTGCCATAACTTTTCAGGAAAGCTTCAGAACATGAAATTTTAACCTCCCACTATAGCAGAAAGGGTCTTTCTAGTAGTTGCACATCAAATCTAAACTGTCTGAAGTGTTTTTCCAAAGTTATTAACACTTTTATGTTTGGCGTTCCGAAACCCACCTTATCTCAGGCTGAAAAGCGTTTTTGTGCATTGTGCCATAACTTTTCAGGGAAGCTTCAGAACATGAAATTTTAACCTCCCACTATAGCAGAAAGGGTCTTTCTAGTAGTTGCACATCAAATCTAAACTGTCTGAAGTGTTTTTCCAAAGTTATTAACACTTTTATGTTTGGCGTTCCGAAACCCACCTTATCTCAGGCTGGATAGCGTTTTTGTGCATTTTGCCATAACTTTTCAGGGAAGCTTCAGAACATGAAATTTTAACCTCCCACTATAGCAGAAAGGGTCTTTCTAGTAGTTGCACATCAAATCTAAACTGTCTGAAGTGTTTTTCCAAAGTTATCAACACTTTTATGTTTGGCGTTCCGAAACCCACCTTATCTCAGGCTGAAAAGCGTTTTTGTGCATTGTGCCATAACTTTTCAGGGAAGCTTCAGAACATGAAATTTTAACCTCCCACTATAGCAGAAAGGGTCTTTCTAGTAGTTGCACATCAAATCTAAGCTGTCTGAAGTGTTTTTCAAAAGTTATCAACACTTTTATGTTTGGCGTTCCGAAACCCACCTTATCTCAGGCTGAAAAGCGTTTTTGTGCATTGTGCCATAACTTTTCAGGAAATCTTCAGAACATGAAATTTTAACCTCCCACTATAGCAGAAAGGGTCTTTCTAGTAGTTGCACATCAAATCTAAACTGTCTGAAGTGTTTTTCCAAAGTTATCAACACTTTTATGTTTGGCGTTCCGAAACCACCTTATCTCAGGCTGAAAAGCGTTTTTGTGCATTGTGCCATAACTTTTCAGGGAAGCTTCAGAACATGAAATTTTAACCTCCCACTATAGCAGAAAGGGTCTTTCTAGTAGTTGCACATCAAATCTAAACTGTCTGAAGTGTTTTTCCAAAGTTATCAACACTTTTATGTTTGGCGTTCCGAAACCCACCTTATCTCAGGCTGAAAAGCGTTTTTACGCATTGTGCCATAACTTTTCAGGGAAGCTTCAGAACATGAAATTTTAACCTCCCACTATAGCAGAAAGGGTCTTTCTAGTAGGTGCACATCAAATCTAAGCTGTCTGAAGTGTTTTTCGAAAGTTATCAACACTTTTATGTTTGGCGTTCCGAAACCCACCTTATCTCAGGCTGAAAAGCGTTTTTGTGCATTGTGCCATAACTTTTCAGGGAAGCTTCAGAACATGAAATTTTAACCTCCAACTATAGCAGAAAGGGTCTTTCTAGTAGTTGCTCATCAAATCTAAGCTGTCTGAAGTGTTTTTCAAAAGTTATCAACACTTTTATGTTTGGCGTTCCGAAACCCACCTTATCTCAGGCTGAAAAGCGTTTTTGTGCATTGTGCCATAACTTTTCAGGAAAGCTTCAGAACATGAAATTTTAACCTCCCACTATAGCAGAAAGGGTCTTTCTAGTAGGTGCACATCAAATCTAAGCTGTCTGAAGTGTTTTTCGAAAGTTATCAACACTTTTATGTTTGGCGTTCCGAAACCCACCTTATCTCAGGCTGAAAAGCGTTTTTGTGCATTGTGCCATAACTTTTCAGGGAAGCTTCAGAACATGAAATTTTAACCTCCCACTATAGCAGAAAGGGTCTTTCTAGTAGTTGCACATCAAATCTAAGCTGTCTGAAGTGTTTTTCAAAAGTTATCAACACTTTTATGTTTGGCGTTCCGAAACCCACCTTATCTCAGGCTGAAAAGCGTTTTTGTGCATTGTGCCATAACTTTTCAGGAAAGCTTCAGAACATGAAATTTTAACCTCCCACTATAGCAGAAAGGGTCTTTCTAGTAGTTGCACATCAAATCTAAACTGTCTGAAGTGTTTTTCCAAAGTTATCAACACTTTTATGTTTGGCGTTCCGAAACCCACCTTATCTCAGGCTGAAAAGCGTTTTTACGCATTGTGCCATAACTTTTCAGGGAAGCTTCAGAACATGAAATTTTAACCTCCCACTATAGCAGAAAGGGTCTTTCTAGTAGTTGCACATCAAATCTAAACTGTCTGAAGTGTTTTTCCAAAGTTATCAACACTTTTATGTTTGGCGTTCCGAAACCCACCTTATCTCAGGCTGAAAAGCGTTTTTGTGCATTGTGCCATAACTTTTCAGGAAAGCTTCAGAACATGAAATTTTAACCTCCCACTATAGCAGAAAGGGTCTTTCTAGTAGTTGCACATCAAATCTAAACTGTCTGAAGTGTTTTTCCAAAGTTATTAACACTTTTATGTTTGGCGTTCCGAAACCCACCTTATCTCAGGCTGAAAAGCGTTTTTGTGCATTGTGCCATAACTTTTCAGGGAAGCTTCAGAACATGAAATTTTAACCTCCCACTATAGCAGAAAGGGTCTTTCTAGTAGTTGCACATCAAATCTAAACTGTCTGAAGTGTTTTTCCAAAGTTATTAACACTTTTATGTTTGGCGTTCCGAAACCCACCTTATCTCAGGCTGGATAGCGTTTTTGTGCATTTTGCCATAACTTTTCAGGGAAGCTTCAGAACATGAAATTTTAACCTCCCACTATAGCAGAAAGGGTCTTTCTAGTAGTTGCACATCAAATCTAAACTGTCTGAAGTGTTTTTCCAAAGTTATCAACACTTTTATGTTTGGCGTTCCGAAACCCACCTTATCTCAGGCTGAAAAGCGTTTTTGTGCATTGTGCCATAACTTTTCAGGGAAGCTTCAGAACATGAAATTTTAACCTCCCACTATAGCAGAAAGGGTCTTTCTAGTAGTTGCACATCAAATCTAAGCTGTCTGAAGTGTTTTTCAAAAGTTATCAACACTTTTATGTTTGGCGTTCCGAAACCCACCTTATCTCAGGCTGAAAAGCGTTTTTGTGCATTGTGCCATAACTTTTCAGGAAATCTTCAGAACATGAAATTTTAACCTCCCACTATAGCAGAAAGGGTCTTTCTAGTAGTTGCACATCAAATCTAAACTGTCTGAAGTGTTTTTCCAAAGTTATCAACACTTTTATGTTTGGCGTTCCGAAACCACCTTATCTCAGGCTGAAAAGCGTTTTTGTGCATTGTGCCATAACTTTTCAGGGAAGCTTCAGAACATGAAATTTTAACCTCCCACTATAGCAGAAAGGGTCTTTCTAGTAGTTGCACATCAAATCTAAACTGTCTGAAGTGTTTTTCCAAAGTTATCAACACTTTTATGTTTGGCGTTCCGAAACCCACCTTATCTCAGGCTGAAAAGCGTTTTTACGCATTGTGCCATAACTTTTCAGGGAAGCTTCAGAACATGAAATTTTAACCTCCCACTATAGCAGAAAGGGTCTTTCTAGTAGGTGCACATCAAATCTAAGCTGTCTGAAGTGTTTTTCGAAAGTTATCAACACTTTTATGTTTGGCGTTCCGAAACCCACCTTATCTCAGGCTGAAAAGCGTTTTTGTGCATTGTGCCATAACTTTTCAGGGAAGCTTCAGAACATGAAATTTTAACCTCCAACTATAGCAGAAAGGGTCTTTCTAGTAGTTGCTCATCAAATCTAAGCTGTCTGAAGTGTTTTTCAAAAGTTATCAACACTTTTATGTTTGGCGTTCCGAAACCCACCTTATCTCAGGCTGAAAAGCGTTTTTGTGCATTGTGCCATAACTTTTCAGGAAAGCTTCAGAACATGAAATTTTAACCTCCCACTATAGCAGAAAGGGTCTTTCTAGTAGTTGCACATCAAATCTAAACTGTCTGAAGTGTTTTTCCAAAGTTATCAACACTTTTATGTTTGGCGTTCCGAAACCCACCTTATTTCAGGCTGAAAAGCGTTTTTACGCATTGTGCCATAACTTTTCAGGGAAGCTTCAGAACATGAAATTTTAACCTCCCACTATAGCAGAAAGGGTCTTTCTAGTAGGTGCACATCAAATCTAAGCTCTCTGAAGTGTTTTTCGAAAGTTATCAACACTTTTATGTTTGGCGTTCCGAAACCCACCTTATCTCAGGCTGAAAAGCGTTTTTGTGCATTGTGCCGTAACTTTTCAGGGAAGCTTCAGAACATGAAATTTTAACCTCCCACTATAGCAGAAAGGGTCTTTCTAGTAGTTGCACATCAAATCTAAGCTGTCTGAAGTGTTTTTCAAAAGTTATCAACACTTTTATGTTTGGCGTTCCGAAACCCACCTTATCTCAGGCTGAAAAGCGTTTTTACGCATTGTGCCATAACTTTTCAGGGAAGCTTCAGAACATGAAATTTTAACCTCCCACTATAGCAGAAAGGGTCTTTCTAGTAGGTGCACATCAAATCTAAGCTCTCTGAAGTGTTTTTCGAAAGTTATCAACACTTTTATGTTTGGCGTTCCGAAACCCACCTAATCTCAGGCTGAAAAGCGTTTTTGTGCATTGTGCCATAACTTTTCAGGGAAGCTTCAGAACATGAAATTTTAACTTCCCACTATAGCAGAAAGGGTCTTTCTAGTAGTTGCACATCAAATCTAAACTGTCTGAAGTGTTTTTCCAAAGTTATTAACACTTTTATGTTTGGCGTTCCGAAACCCACCTTATCTCAGGCTGGATAGCGTTTTTGTGCATTGTGCCATAACTTTTCAGGGAAGCTTCAGAACATGAAATTTTAACCTCCCACTATAGCAGAAAGGGTCTTTCTAGTAGTTGCACATCAAATCTAAACTGTCTGAAGTGTTTTTCCAAAGTTATCAACACTTTTATGTTTGGCGTTCCGAAACCCACCTTATCTCAGGCTGGATAGCGTTTTTGTGCATTTTGCCATAACTTTTCAGGGAAGCTTCAGAACATGAAATTTTAACCTCCCACTATAGCAGAAAGGGTCTTTCTAGTAGTTGCACATCAAATCTAAACTGTCTGAAGTGTTTTTCCAAAGTTATCAACACTTTTATGTTTGGCGTTCCGAAA
This sequence comes from Synchiropus splendidus, assembly GCF_027744825.2. Classification (NCBI taxonomy): domain Eukaryota; kingdom Metazoa; phylum Chordata; class Actinopteri; order Syngnathiformes; family Callionymidae; genus Synchiropus; species Synchiropus splendidus. The sequence continues at coordinate 122,259 of NW_026527065.1, forward strand.
CCCACCTTATCTCAGGCTGAAAAGCGTTTTTGTGCATTGTGCCATAACTTTTCAGGGAAGCTTCAGAACATGAAATTTTAACCTCCCACTATAGCAGAAAGGGTCTTTCTAGTAGTTGCACATCAAATCTAAGCTGTCTGAAGTGTTTTTCAAAAGTTATCAACACTTTTATGTTTGGCGTTCCGAAACCCACCTTATCTCAGGCTGAAAAGCGTTTTTGTGCATTGTGCCATAACTTTTCAGGAAATCTTCAGAACATGAAATTTTAACCTCCCACTATAGCAGAAAGGGTCTTTCTAGTAGTTGCACATCAAATCTAAACTGTCTGAAGTGTTTTTCCAAAGTTATCAACACTTTTATGTTTGGCGTTCCGAAACCCACCTTATCTCAGGCTGAAAAGCGTTTTTACGCATTGTGCCATAACTTTTCAGGGAAGCTTCAGAACATGAAATTTTAACCTCCCACTATAGCAGAAAGGTTCTTTCTAGTAGTTGCAGATCAAATCTAAACTGTCTGAAGTGTTTTTCCAAAGTTATTAACACTTTTATGTTTGGCGTTCCGAAACCACCTTATCTCAGGCTGAAAAGCGTTTTTGTGCATTGTGCCATAACTTTTCAGGGAAGCTTCAGAACATGAAATTTTAACCTCCCACTATAGCAGAAAGGGTCTTTCTAGTAGTTGCACATCAAATCTAAACTGTCTGAAGTGTTTTTCCAAAGTTATCAACACTTTTATGTTTGGCGTTCCGAAACCCACCTTATCTCAGGCTGAAAAGCGTTTTTACGCATTGTGCCATAACTTTTCAGGGAAGCTTCAGAACATGAAATTTTAACCTCCCACTATAGCAGAAAGGGTCTTTCTAGTAGGTGCACATCAAATCTAAGCTGTCTGAAGTGTTTTTCGAAAGTTATCAACACTTTTATGTTTGGCGTTCCGAAACCCACCTTATCTCAGGCTGAAAAGCGTTTTTGTGCATTGTGCCATAACTTTTCAGGGAAGCTTCAGAACATGAAATTTTAACCTCCCACTATAGCAGAAAGGGTCTTTCTAGTAGTTGCACATCAAATCTAAGCTGTCTGAAGTGTTTTTCAAAAGTTATCAACACTTTTATGTTTGGCGTTCCGAAACCCACCTTATCTCAGGCTGAAAAGCGTTTTTGTGCATTGTGCCATAACTTTTCAGGAAAGCTTCAGAACATGAAATTTTAACCTCCCACTATAGCAGAAAGGGTCTTTCTAGTAGTTGCACATCAAATCTAAACTGTCTGAAGTGTTTTTCCAAAGTTATCAACACTTTTATGTTTGGCGTTCCGAAACCCACCTTATTTCAGGCTGAAAAGCGTTTTTACGCATTGTGCCATAACTTTTCAGGGAAGCTTCAGAACATGAAATTTTAAACTCCCACTATAGCAGAAAGGGTCTTTCTAGTCGTTGCACATCAAATCTAAACTGTCTGAAGTGTTTTTCCAAAGTTATTAACACTTTTATGTTTGGCGTTCCGAAACCCACCTTATCTCAGGCTGAAAAGCGTTTTTGTGCATTGTGCCATAACTTTTCAGGGAAGCTTCAGAACATGAAATTTTAACCTCCCACTATAGCAGAAAGGGTCTTTCTTGTAGTTGCACATCAAATCTAAACTGTCTGAAGTGTTTTTCCAAAGTTATCAACACTTTTATGTTTGGCGTTCCGAAACCCACCTTATCTCAGGCTGAAAAGCGTTTTTACGCATTGTGCCATAACTTTTCAGGGAAGCTTCAGAACATGAAATTTTAACCTCCCACTATAGCAGAAAGGGTCTTTCTAGTAGGTGCACATCAAATCTAAGCTGTCTGAAGTGTTTTTCGAAAGTTATCAACACTTTTATGTTTGGCGTTCCGAAACCCACCTTATCTCAGGCTGAAAAGCGTTTTTGTGCATTGTGCCATAACTTTTCAGGGAAGCTTCAGAACATGAAATTTTAACCTCCAACTATAGCAGAAAGGGTCTTTCTAGTAGTTGCACATCAAATCTAAGCTGTCTGAAGTGTTTTTCAAAAGTTATCAACACTTTTATGTTTGGCGTTCCGAAACCCACCTTATCTCAGGCTGAAAAGCGTTTTTGTGCATTGTGCCATAACTTTTCAGGAAAGCTTCAGAACATGAAATTTTAACCTCCCACTATAGCAGAAAGGGTCTTTCTAGTCGGTGCACATCAAATCTAAGCTGTCTGAAGTGTTTTTCGAAAGTTATCAACACTTTTATGTTTGGCGTTCCGAAACCCACCTTATCTCAGGCTGAAAAGCGTTTTTGTGCATTGTGCCATAACTTTTCAGGGAAGCTTCAGAACATGAAATTTTAACCTCCCACTATAGCAGAAAGGGTCTTTCTAGTAGTTGCACATCAAATCTAAGCTGTCTGAAGTGTTTTTCAAAAGTTATCAACACTTTTATGTTTGGCGTTCCGAAACCCACCTTATCTCAGGCTGAAAAGCGTTTTTGTGCATTGTGCCATAACTTTTCAGGAAAGCTTCAGAACATGAAATTTTAACCTCCCACTATAGCAGAAAGAGTCTTTCTAGTAGTTGCACATCAAATCTAAACTGTCTGAAGTGTTTTTCCAAAGTTATCAACACTTTTATGTTTGGCGTTCCGAAACCCACCTTATTTAAGGCTGAAAAGCGTTTTTACGCATTGTGCCATAACTTTTCAGGGAAGCTTCAGAACATGAAATTTTAACCTCCCACTATCGCAGAAAGGGTCTTTCTAGTAGGTGCACATCAAATCTAAGCTCTCTGAAGTGTTTTTCGAAAGTTATCAACACTTTTATGTTTGGCGTTCCGAAACCCACCTTATCTCAGGCTGAAAAGCGTTTTTGTGCATTGTGCCATAACTTTTCAGGGAAGCTTCAGAACATGAAATTTTAACCTCCCACTATAGCAGAAAGGGTCTTTCTCGTAGTGGCACATCAAATCTAAACTGTCTGAAGTGTTTTTCCAAAGTTATTAACACTTTTATGTTTGGCGTTCCGAAACCCACCTTATCTCAGGCTGAAAAGCGTTTTTGTGCATTGTGCCATAACTTTTCAGGGAAGCTTCAGAACATGAAATTTTAACCTCCCACTATAGCAGAAAGGGTCTTTCTAGTAGTTGCACATCAAATCTAAACTGTCTGAAGTGTTTTTCCAAAGTTATCAACACTTTTCTGTTTGGCGTTCCGAAACCCACCTTATCTCAGGCTGAAAAGCGTTTTTGTGCATTGTGCCATAACTTTTCAGGGAAGTTTCAGAACATGAAATTTTAACCTCCCACTATAGCAGAATGGGTCTTTCTAGTAGTTGCACATCAAATCTAAGCTGTCTGAAGTGTTTTTCAAAAGTTATCAACACTTTTATGTTTGGCGTTCCGAAACCCACCTTATCTCAGGCTGAAAAGCGTTTTTGTGCATTGTGCCATAACTTTTCAGGAAAGCTTCAGAACATGAAATTTTAACCTCCCACTATAGCAGAAAGGGTCTTTCTCGTAGTTGCACATCAAATCTAAACTGTCTGAAGTGTTTTTCCAAAGTTATCAACACTTTTATGTTTGGCGTTCCGAAACCCACCTTATCTCAGGCTGAAAAGCGTTTTTACGCATTGTGCCATAACTTTTCAGGGAAGCTTCAGAACATGAAATTTTAACCTCCCACTATAGCAGAAAGGGTCTTTCAAGTAGGTGCACATCAAATCTAAGCTCTCTGAAGTGTTTTTCGAAAGTTATCAACACTTTTATGTTTGGCGTTCCGAAACCCACCTTATCTCAGGCTGAAAAGCGTTTTTGTGCATTGTGCCATAACTTTTCAGGAAAGCTTCAGAACATGAAATTTTAACCTCCCACTATAGCAGAAAGGGTCTTTCTAGTAGTTGCACATCAAATCTAAGCTGTCTGAAGTGTTTTTCAAAAGTTATCAACACTTTTATGTTTGGCGTTCCGAAACCCACCTTATCTCAGGCTGAAAAGCGTTTTTGTGCATTGTGCCATAACTTTTCAGGAAAGCTTCAGAACATGAAATTTTAACCTCCCACTATAGCAGAAAGGGTCTTTCTAGTAGTTGCACATCAAATCTAAACTGTCTGAAGTGTTTTTCCAAAGTTATCAACACTTTTATGTTTGGCGTTCCGAAACCCACCTTATCTCAGGCTGAAAAGCGTTTTTACGCATTGTGCCATAACTTTTCAGGGAAGCTTCAGAACATGAAATTTTAACTTCCCACTATAGCAGAAAGGGTCTTTCTAGTAGTTGCACATCAAATCTAAGCTGTCTGAAGTGTTTTTCAAAAGTTATCAACACTTTTATGTTTGGCGTTCCGAAACCCACCTTATCTCAGGCTGAAAAGCGTTTTTGTGCATTGTGCCATAACTTTTCAGGAAAGCTTCAGAACATGAAATTTTAACCTCCCACTATAGCAGAAAGGGTCTTTCTAGTAGTTGCACATCAAATCTAAACTGTCTGAAGTGTTTTTCCAAAGTTATCAACACTTTTATGTTTGGCGTTCCGAAACCCACCTTATCTCAGGCTGAAAAGCGTTTTTACGCATTGTGCCATAACTTTTCAGGGAAGCTTCAGAACATGAAATTTTAACCTCCCACTATAGCAGAAAGGGTCTTTCTAGTAGTTGCACATCAAATCTAAACTGTCTGAAGTGTTTTTCCAAAGTTATTAACACTTTTATGTTTGGCGTTCCGAAACCCACCTTATCTCAGGCTGAAAAGCGTTTTTGTGCATTGTGCCATAACTTTTCAGGGAAGCTTCAGAACATGAAATTTTAACCTCCCACTATAGCAGAAAGGGTCTTTCTAGTAGTTGCACATCAAATCTAAACTGTCTGAAGTGTTTTTCCAAAGTTATTAACACTTTTATGTTTGGCGTTCCGAAACCCACCTTATCTCAGGCTGAAAAGCGTTTTTGTGCATTGTGCCATAACTTTTCAGGGAAGCTTCAGAACATGAAATTTTAACCTCCCACTATAGCAGAAAGGGTCTTTCTAGTAGTTGCACATCAAATCTAAACTGTCTGAAGTGTTTTTCCAAAGTTATCAACACTTTTATGTTTGGCGTTCCGAAACCCACCTTATCTCAGGCTGAAAAGAGTTTTTGTGCATTGTGTCATAACTTTTCAGGGAAGCTTCAGAACATGAAATTTTAACCTCCCACTATAGCAGAAAGGGTCTTTCTAGTAGGTGCACATCAAATCTAAGCTGTCTGAAGTGTTTTTCGAAAGTTATCAACACTTTTATGTTTGGCGTTCCGAAACCCACCTTATCTCAGGCTGAAAAGCGTTTTTGTGCATTGTGCCATAACTTTTCAGGGAAGCTTCAGAACATGAAATTTTAACCTCCCACTATAGCAGAAAGGGTCTTTCTAGTAGTTGCACATCAAATCTAAGCTGTCTGAAGTGTTTTTCAAAGGTTATCAACACTTTTATGTTTGGCGTTCCGAAACCCACCTTATCTCAGGCTGAAAAGCGTTTTTGTGCATTGTGCCATAACTTTTCAGGAAAGCTTCAGAACATGAAATTTTAACCTCCCACTATAGCAGAAAGGGTCTTTCTAGTAGTTGCACATCAAATCTAAACTGTCTGAAGTGTTTTTCCAAAGTTATCAACACTTTTATGTTTGGCGTTCCGAAACCCACCTTATCTCAGGCTGAAAAGCGTTTTTACGCATTGTGCCATAACTTTTCAGGGAAGCTTCAGAACATGAAATTTTAACTTCCCACTATAGCAGAAAGGGTCTTTCTAGTAGTTGCACATCAAATCTAAGCTGTCTGAAGTGTTTTTCAAAAGTTATCAAAACTTTTATGTTTGGCGTTCCGAAACGCACCTTATCTCAGGCTGAAAAGCGTTTTTGTGCATTGTGCCATAACTTTTCAGGGAAGCTTCAGAACATGAAATTTTAACCTACCACTATAGCAGAAAGGGTCTTTCTAGTAGTTGCACATCAAATCTAAACTGTCTGAAGTGTTTTTCCAAAGTTATCAACACTTTTATGTTTGGCGTTCCGAAACCCACCTTATCTCAGGCTGAAAAGCGTTTTTACGCATTGTGCCATAACTTTTCAGGGAAGCTTCAGAACATGAAATTTTAACCTCCCACTATAGCAGAAAGGGTCTTTCTAGTAGTTGCACATCAAATCTAAACTGTCTGAAGTGTTTTTCCAAAGTTATTAACACTTTTATGTTTGGCGTTCCGAAACCCACCTTATCTCAGGCTGAAAAGCGTTTTTGTGCATTGTGCCATAACTTTTCAGGAAAGCTTCAGAACATGAAATTTTAACCTCCCACTATAGCAGAAAGGGTCTTTCTAGTAGTTGCACATCAAATCTAAACTGTCTGAAGTGTTTTTCCAAAGTTATTAACACTTTTATGTTTGGCGTTCCGAAACCCACCTTATCTCAGGCTGAAAAGCGTTTTTGTGCATTGTGCCATAACTTTTCAGGGAAGCTTCAGAACATGAAATTTTAACCTCCCACTATAGCAGAAAGGGTCTTTCTAGTAGTTGCACATCAAATCAAAGCTGTCTGAAGTGTTTTTCAAAAGTTATCAACACTTTTATGTTTGGCGTTCCGAAACCCACCTTATCTCAGGCTGAAAAGCGTTTTTGTGCATTGTGCCATAACTTTTCAGGAAAGCTTCAGAACATGAAATTTTAACCTCCCACTATAGCAGAAAGGGTCTTTCTAGTAGTTGCACATCAAATCTAAACTGTCTGAAGTGTTTTTCCAAAGTTATCAACACTTTTATGTTTGGCGTTCCGAAACCCACCTTATCTCAGGCTGAAAAGCGTTTTTAAGCATTGTGCAATAACTTTTCAGGGAAGCTTCAGAACATGAACTTTTAACCTCCCACTATAGCAGAAAGGGTCTTTCTAGTAGGTGCACATCAAATCTAAGCTCTCTGAAGTGTTTTTCGAAAGTTATCAACACTTTTATGTTTGGCGTTCCGAAACCCACCTTATCTCAGGCTGAAAAGCGTTTTTGTGCATTGTGCCATAACTTTTCAGGGAAGCTTCAGAACATGAAATTTTAACCTCCCACTATAGCAGAAAGGGTCTTTCTAGTTGTTGCACATCAAATCTAAACTGTCTGAAGTGTTTTTCCAAAGTTATTAACACTTTTATGTTTGGCGTTCCGAAACCCACCTTATCTCAGGCTGAAAAGCGTTTTTGTGCATTGTGCCATAACTTTTCAGGGAAGCTTCAGAACATGAAATTTTAACCTCCCACTATAGCAGAAAGGGTCTTTCTAGTAGTTGCACATCAAATCTAAACTGTCTGAAGTGTTTTTCCAAAGTTATCAACACTTTTATGTTTGGCGTTCCGAAACCCACCTTATCTCAGGCTGAAAAGCGTTTTTACGCATTGTGCCATAACTTTTCAGGGAAGCTTCAGAACATGAAATTTTAACCTCCCACTATAGCAGAAAGGGTCTTTCTAGTAGGTGCACATCAAATCTAAACTGTCTGAAGTGTTTTTCCAAAGTTATTAACACTTTTATGTTTGGCGTTCCGAAACCCACCTTATCTCAGGCTGAAAAGCGTTTTTGTGCATTGTGCCATAACTTTTCAGGGAAGCTTCAGAACATGAAATTTTAACCTCCCACTATAGCAGAAAGGGTCTTTCTAGTAGTTGCACATCAAATCTAAACTGTCTGAAGTGTTTTTCCAAAGTTATCAACACTTTTATGTTTGGCGTTCCGAAACCCACCTTATCTCAGGCTGAAAAGAGTTTTTGTGCATTGTGCCATAACTTTTCAGGGAAGCTTCAGAACATGAAATTTTAACCTCCCACTATAGCAGAAAGGGTCTTTCTAGTAGGTGCACATCAAATCTAAGCTGTCTGAAGTGTTTTTCGAAAGTTATCAACACTTTTATGTTTGGCGTTCCGAAACCCACCTTATCTCAGGCTGAAAAGCGTTTTTGTGCATTGTGCCATAACTTTTCAGGGAAGCTTCAGAACATGAAATTTTAACCTCCCACTATAGCAGAAAGGGTCTTTCTAGTAGTTGCACATCAAATCTAAGCTGTCTGAAGTGTTTTTCAAAAGTTATCAACACTTTTATGTTTGGCGTTCCGAAACCCACCTTATCTCAGGCTGAAAAGCGTTTTTGTGCATTGTGCCATAACTTTTCAGGAAAGCTTCAGAACATGAAATTTTAACCTCCCACTATAGCAGAAAGGGTCTTTCTAGTAGTTGCACATCAAATCTAAACTGTCTGAAGTGTTTTTCCAAAGTTATCAACACTTTTATGTTTGGCGTTCCGAAACCCACCTTATTTCAGGCTGAAAAGCGTTTTTACGCATTGTGCCATAACTTTTCAGGGAAGCTTCAGAACATGAAATTTTAAACTCCCACTATAGCAGAAAGGGTCTTTCTAGTAGTTGCACATCAAATCTAAACTGTCTGAAGTGTTTTTCCAAAGTTATTAACACTTTTATGTTTGGCGTTCCGAAACCCACCTTATCTCAGGCTGAAAAGCGTTTTTGTGCATTGTGCCATAACTTTTCAGGGAAGCTTCAGAACATGAAATTTTAACCTCCCACTATAGCAGAAAGGGTCTTTCTTGTAGTTGCACATCAAATCTAAACTGTCTAAAGTGTTTTTCCAAAGCTATTAACACTTTTATGTTTGGCGTTCCGAAACCCACCTTATCTCAGGCTGAAAAGCGTTTTTGTGCATTGTGCCATAACTTTTCAGGGAAGCTTCAGAACATGAAATTTTAACCTCCCACTATAGCAGAAAGGGTCTTTCTAGTAGTTGCACATCAAATCTAAACTGTCTGAAGTGTTTTTCCAAAGTTATCAACACTTTTATGTTTGGCGTTCCGAAACCCACCTTATCTCAGGCTGAAAAGCGTTTTTGTGCATTGTGCCATAACTTTTCAGGGAAGCTTCAGAACATGAAATTTTAACCTCCCACTATAGCAGAAAGGGTCTTTCTAGTAGTTGCACATCAAATCTAAGCTGTCTGAAGTGTTTTTCAAAAGTTATCAACACTTTTATGTTTGGCGTTCCGAAACCCACCTTATCTCAGGCTGAAAAGCGTTTTTGTGCATTGTGCCATAACTTTTCAGGAAAGCTTCAGAACATGAAATTTTAACCTCCCACTATAGCAGAAAGGGTCGTTCTAGTAGTTGCACATCAAATCTAAACTGTCTGAAGTGTTTTTCCAAAGTTATCAACACTTTTATGTTTGGCGTTCCGAAACCCACCTTATCTCAGGCTGAAAAGCGTTTTTACGCATTGTGCCATAACTTTTCAGGGACGCTTCAGAACATGAAATTTTAACCTCCCACTATAGCAGAAAGGGTCTTTCTAGTAGGTGCACATCAAATCTAAGCTCTCTGAAGTGTTTTTCGAAAGTTATCAACACTTTTATGTTTGGCGTTCCGAAACCCACCTTATCTCAGGCTGAAAAGCGTTTTTACGCATTGTGCCATAACTTTTCAGGGACGCTTCAGAACATGAAATTTTAACCTCCCACTATAGCAGAAAGGGTCTTTCTAGTAGGTGCACATCAAATCTAAGCTCTCTGAAGTGTTTTTCGAAAGTTATCAACACTTTTATGTTTGGCGTTCCGAAACCCACCTAATCTCAGGCTGAAAAGCGTTTTTGTGCATTGTGCCATAACTTTTCAGGGAAGCTTCAGAACATGAAATTTTAACCTCCCACTATAGCAGAAAGGGTCTTTCTAGTAGTTGCACATCAAATCTAAACTGTCTGAAGTGTTTTTCCAAAGTTATTAACACTTTTATGTTTGGCGTTCCGAAACCCACCTTATCTCAGGCTGAAAAGCGTTTTTGTGCATTGTGCCATAACTTTTCAGGGAAGCTTCAGAACATGAAATTTTAACCTCCCACTATAGCAGAAAGGGTCTTTCTAGTAGTTGCGCATCAAATCTAAACTGTCTGAAGTGTTTTTCCAAAGTTATCAACACTTTTATGTTTGGCGTTCCGAAACCCACCTTATCTCAGGCTGAAAAGCGTTTTTGTGCATTGTGCCATAACTTTTCAGGGAAGCTTCAGAACATGAAATTTTAACCTCCCACTATAGCTGAAAGGGTCTTTCTAGTAGTTGCACATCAAATCTAAGCTGTCTGAAGTGTTTTTCAAAAGTTATCAACACTTTTATGTTTGGCGTTCCGAAACCCACCTTATCTCAGGCTGAAAAGCGTTTTTGTGCATTGTGCCATAACTTTTCAGGAAAGCTTCAGAACATGAAATTTTAACCTCCCACTATAGCAGAAAGGGTCTTTCTAGTAGTTGCACATCAAATCTAAACTGTCTGAAGTGTTTTTCCAAAGTTATCAACACTTTTATGTTTGGCGTTCCGAAACCCACCTTATCTCAGGCTGAAAAGCGTTTTTACGCATTGTGCCATAACTTTTCAGGGAAGCTTCAGAACATGAAATTTTAACCTCCCACTATAGCAGAAAGGGTCTTTCTAGTAGTTGCACATCAAATCTAAGCTGTCTGAAGTGTTTTTCAAAAGTTATCAACACTTTTATGTTTGGCGTTCCGAAACCCACCTTATCTCAGGCTGAAAAGCGTTTTTGTGCATTGTGCCATAACTTTTCAGGAAAGCTTCAGAAAATGAAATTTTAACCTCCCACTATAGCAGAAAGGGTCTTTCTAGTAGTTGCACATCAAATCTAAACTGTCTGAAGTGTTTTTCGAAAGTTATCAACACTTTTATGTTTGGCGTTCCGAAACCCACCTTATCTCAGGCTGAAAAGCGTTTTTACGCATTGTGCCTTAACTTTTCAGGGAAGCTTCAGAACATGAAATTTTAACCTCCCACTATAGCAGAAAGGGTCTTTCTAGTAGGTGCACATCAAATCTAAGCTCTCTGAAGTGTTTTTCGAAAGTTATCAACACTTTTATGTTTGGCGTTCCGAAACCCACCTTATCTCAGGCTGAAAAGCGTTTTTGTGCATTGTGCCATAACTTTTCAGGAAAGCTTCAGAACATGAAATTTTAACCTCCCACTATAGCAGAAAGGGTCTTTCTAGTAGTTGCACATCAAATCTAAACTGTCTGAAGTGTTTTTCCAAAGTTATTAACACTTTTATGTTTGGCGTTCCGAAACCCACCTTATCTCAGGCTGAAAAGCGTTTTTGTGCATTGTGCCATAACTTTTCAGGGAAGCTTCAGAACATGAAATTTTAACCTCCCACTATAGCAGAAAGGGTCTTTCTAGTAGTTGCACATCAAATCTAAACTGTCTGAAGTGTTTTTCCAAAGTTATTAACACTTTTATGTTTGGCGTTCCGAAACCCACCTTATCTCAGGCTGAAAAGCGTTTTTGTGCATTGTGCCATAACTTTTCAGGGAAGCTTCAGAACATGAAATTTTAACCTCCCACTATAGCAGAAAGGGTCTTTCTAGTAGTTGCACATCAAATCTAAACTGTCTGAAGTGTTTTTCCAAAGTTATCAACACTTTTATGTTTGGCGTTCCGAAACCCACCTTATCTCAGGCTGAAAAGCGTTTTTACGCATTGTGCCATAACTTTTCAGGGAAGCTTCAGAACACAAAATTTTAACCTCCCACTATAGCAGAAAGGGTCTTTCTAGTAGGTGCACATCAAATCTAAGCTGTCTGAAGTGTTTTTCGAAAGTTATCAACACTTTTATGTTTGGCGTTCCGAAACCCACCTTATCTCAGGCTGAAAAGCGTTTTTGTGCATTGTGCCATAACTTTTCAGGGAAGCTTCAGAACATGAAATTTTAACCTCCCACTATAGCAGAAAGGGTCTTTCTAGTAGTTGCACATCAAATCTAAGCTGTCTGAAGTGTTTTTCAAAAGTTATCAACACTTTTATGTTTGGCGTTCCGAAACCCACCTTATCTCAGGCTGAAAAGCGTTTTTGTGCATTGTGCCATAACTTTTCAGGAAAGCTTCAGAACATGAAATTTTAACCTCCCACTATAGCAGAAAGGGTCTTTCTAGTAGTTGCACATCAAATCTAAACTGTCTGAAGTGTTTTTCCAAAGTTATCAACACTTTTATGTTTGGCGTTCCGAAACCCACCTTATTTCAGGCTGAAAAGCGTTTTTACGCATTGTGCCATAACTTTTCAGGGAAGCTTCAGAACATGAAATTTTAACCTCCCACTATAGCAGAAAGGGTCTTTCTAGTAGGTGCACATCAAATCTAAGCTCTCTGAAGTGTTTTTCGAAAGTTATCAACACTTTTATGTTTGGCGTTCCGAAACCCACCTTATCTCAGGCTGAAAAGCGTTTTTGTGCATTGTGCCATAACTTTTCAGGGAAGCTTCAGAACATGAAATTTTAACCTCCCACTATAGCAGAAAGGGTCTTTCTAGTAGTTGCACATCAAATCTAAACTGTCTGAAGTGTTTTTCCAAAGTTATCAACACTTTTATGTTTGGCGTTCCGAAACCCACCTTATTTCAGGCTGAAAAGCGTTTTAACGCATTGTGCCATAACTTTTCAGGGAAGCTTCAGAACATGAAATTTTAACCTCCCACTATAGCAGAAAGGGTCTTTCTAGTAGGTGCACATCAAATCTAAGCTCTCTGAAGTGTTTTTCGAAAGTTATCAACACTTTTATGTTTGGCGTTCCGAAACCCACCTTATCTCAGGCTGAAAAGCGTTTTTGTGCATTGTGCCATAACTTTTCAGGGAAGCTTCAGAACATGAAATTTTAACCTCCCACTATAGCAGAAAGGGTCTTTCTAGTAGTTGCACATCAAATCTAAACTGTCTGAAGTGTTTTTCCAAAGTTATTAACACTTTTATGTTTGGCGTTCCGAAACCCACCTTATCTCAGGCTGAAAAGCGTTTTTGTGCATTGTGCCATAACTTTTCAGGGAAGCTTCAGAACATGAAATTTTAACCTCCCACTATAGCAGAAAGGGTCTTTCTAGTAGTTGCACATCAAATCTAAACTGTCTGAAGTGTTTTTCCAAAGTTATCAACACTTTTATGTTTGGCGTTCCGAAACCCACCTTATCTCAGGCTGAAAAGCGTTTTTGTGCATTGTGCCATAACTTTTCAGGGAAGCTTCAGAACATGAAATTTTAACCTCCCACTATAGCAGAAAGGGTCTTTCTAGTAGTTGCACATCAAATCTAAGCTGTCTGAAGTGTTTTTCAAAAGTTATCAACACTTTTATGTTTGGCGTTCCGAAACCCACCTTATCTCAGGCTGAAAAGCGTTTTTGTGCATTGTGCCATAACTTTTCAGGAAAGCTTCAGAACATGAAATTTTAACCTCCCACTATAGCAGAAAGGGTCTTTCTAGTAGTTGCACATCAAATCTAAACTGTCTGAAGTGTTTTTCCAAAGTTATCAACACTTTTATGTTTGGCGTTCCGAAACCCACCTTATCTCAGGCTGAAAAGCGTTTTTACGCATTGTGCCATAACTTTTCAGGGAAGCTTCAGAACATGAAATTTTAACCTCCCACTATAGCAGAAAGGGTCTTTCTAGTAGGTGCACATCAAATCTAAGCTCTCTGAAGTGTTTTTCGAAAGTTATCAACACTTTTATGTTTGGCGTTCCGAAACCCACCTTATCTCAGGCTGAAAAGCGTTTTTGTGCATTGTGCCATAACTTTTCAGGAAAGCTTCAGAACATGAAATTTTATCCTCCCACTATAGCAGAAAGGGTCTTTCTAGTAGTTGCACATCAAATCTAAACTGTCTGAAGTGTTTTTCCAAAGTTATTAACACTTTTATGTTTGGCGTTCCGAAACCCACCTTATCTCAGGCTGAAAAGCGTTTTTGTGCATTGTGCCATAACTTTTCAGGGAAGCTTCAGAACATGAAATTTTAACCTCCCACTATAGCAGAAAGGGTCTTTCTAGTAGTTGCACATCAAATCTAAACTGTCTGAAGTGTTTTTCCAAAGTTATTAACACTTTTATGTTTGGCGTTCCGAAACCCACCTTATCTCAGGCTGAAAAGCGTTTTTGTGCATTGTGCCATAACTTTTCAGGGAAGCTTCAGAACATGAAATTTTAACCTCCCACGATAGCAGAAAGGGTCTTTCTAGTATTTGCACATCAAATCTAAACTGTCTGAAGTGTTTTTCCAAAGTTATCAACACTTTTATGTTTGGCGTTCCGAAACCCACCTTATCTCAGGCTGAAAAGCGTTTTTACGCATTGTGCCATAACTTTTCAGGGAAGCTTCAGAACATGAAATTTTAACCTCCCACTATAGCAGAAAGGGTCTTTCTAGTAGGTGCACATCAAATCTAAGCTGTCTGAAGTGTTTTTCGAAAGTTATCAACACTTTTATGTTTGGCGTTCCGAAACCCACCTTATCTCAGGCTGAAAAGCGTTTTTGTGCATTGTGCCATAACTTTTCAGGGAAGCTTCAGAACATGAAATTTTAACCTCCCACTATAGCAGAAAGGGTCTTTCTAGTAGTTGCACATCAAATCTAAGTTGTCTGAAGTGTTTTTCCAAAGTTATCAACACTTTTATGTTTGGCGTTCCGAAACCCACCTTATCTCAGGCTGAAAAGCGTTTTTGTGCATTGTGCCATAACTTTTCAGGAAAGCTTCAGAACATGAAATTTTAACCTCCCACTATAGCAGAAAGGGTCTTTCTAGTAGTTGCACATCAAATCTAAACTGTCTGAAGTGTTTTTCCAAAGTTATCAACACTTTTATGTTTGGCGTTCCGAAACCCACCTTATCTCAGACTGAAAAGCGTTTTTACGCATTGTGCCATAACTTTTCAGGGAAGCTTCAGAACATGAAATTTTAACCTCCCACTATAGCAGAAAGGGTCTTTCTAGTAGGTGCACATCAAATCTAAGCTCTCTGAAGTGTTTTTCGAAAGTTATCAACACTTTTATGTTTGGCGTTCCGAAACCCACCTTATCTCTGGCTGAAAAGCGTTTTTACGCATTGTGCCATAACTTTTCAGGGAAGCTTCAGAACATGAAATTTTAACCTCCCACTATAGCAGAAAGGGTCTTTCTAGTAGTTGCACATCAAATCTAAACTGTCTGAAGTGTTTTTCCAAAGTTATCAACACTTTTATGTTTGGCGTTCCGAAACCCACCTTATCTCAGGCTGAAAAGCGTTTTTACGCATTGTGCCATAACTTTTCAGGGAAGCTTCAGAACATGAAATTTTAACCTCCCACTATAGCAGAAAGGGTCTTTCTAGTGGGTGCACATCAAATCTAAGCTGTCTGAAGTGTTTTTCGAAAGTTATCAACAATTTTATGTTTGGCGTTCCGAAACCCACCTTATCTCAGGCTGAAAAGCGTTTTTGTGCATTGTGCCATAACTTTTCAGGGAAGCTTCAGAACATGAAATTTTAACCTCCCACTATAGCAGAAAGGGTCTTTCTCGTAGTTGCACATCAAATCTAAGCTGTCTGAAGTGTTTTTCCAAAGTTATCAACACTTTTATGTTTGGCGTTCCGAAACCCACCTTATCTCAGGCTGAAAAGCGTTTTTGTGCATTGTGCCATAACTTTTCAGGAAAGCTTCAGAACATGAAATTTTAACCTCCCACTATAGCAGAAAGGGTCTTTCTAGTAGTTGCACATCAAATCTAAACTGTCTGAAGTGTTTTTCCAAAGTTATCAACACTTTTATGTTTGGCGTTCCGAAACCCACCTTATCTCAGGCTGAAAAGCGTTTTTACGCATTGTGCCATAACTTTTCAGGGAAGCTTCAGAACATGAAATTTTAACCTCCCACTATAGCAGAAAGGGTCTTTCTTGTAGTTGCACATCAAATCTAAACTGTCTGAAGTGTTTTTCCAAAGTTATCAACACTTTTATGTTTGGCGTTCCGAAACCCACCTTATCTCAGGCTGAAAAGCGTTTTTACGCATTGTGCCATAACTTTTCAGGGAAACTTCAGAACATGAAATTTTAACCTCCCACTATAGCAGAAAGGGTCTTTCTAGTAGGTGCACATCAAATCTAAGCTGTCTGAAGTGTTTTTCGAAAGTTATCAACACTTTTATGTTTGGCGGTCCGAAACCCACCTTATCTCAGGCTGAAAAGCGTTTTTGTGCATTGTGCCATAACTTTTCAGGGAAGCTTCAGAACATGAAATTTTAACCTCCCACTATAGCAGAAAGGGTCTTTCTAGTAGTTGCACATCAAATCTAAGCTGTCTGAAGTGTTTTTCAAAAGTTATCAACACTTTTATGTTTGGCGTTCCGAAACCCACCTTATCTCAGGCTGAAAAGCGTTTTTGTGCATTGTGCCATAACTTTTCAGGAAAGCTTCAGAACATGAAATTTTAACCTCCCACTATAGCAGAAAGGGTCTTTCTAGTAGTTGCACATCAAATCTAAACTGTCTGAAGTGTTTTTCCAAAGTTATCAACACTTTTATGTTTGGCGTTCCGAAACCCACCTTATCTCAGGCTGAAAAGCGTTTTTACGCATTGTGCCATAACTTTTCAGGGAAGCTTCAGAACATGAAATTTTAACCTCCCACTATAGCTGAAAGGGTCTTTCTAGTAGGTGCACATCAAATCTAAGCTCTCTGAAGTGTTTTTCGAAAGTTATCAACACTTTTATGTTTGGCGTTCCGAAACCCACCTTATCTCAGGCTGAAAAGCGGTTTTGTGCATTGTGCCATAACTTTTCAGGAAAGCTTCAGAACATGAAATTTTAACCTCCCACTATAGCAGAAAGGGTCTTTCTAGTAGTTGCACATCAAATCTAAACTGTCTGAAGTGTTTTTCCAAAGTTATCAACACTTTTATGTTTGGCGTTCCGAAACCCACCTTATCTCAGGCTGAAAAGCGTTTTTACGCATTGTGCCATAACTTTTCAGGGAAGCTTCAGAACATGAAATTTTAACCTCCCACTATAGCAGAAAGGGTCTTTCTAGTAGGTGCACATCAAATCTAAGCTCTCTGAAGTGTTTTTCGAAAGTTATCAACACTTTTATGTTTGGCGTTCCGAAACCCACCTTTTCTCAGGCTGAAAAGCGTTTTTGTGCATTGTGCCATAACTTTTCAGGAAAGCTTCAGAACATGAAATTTTAACCTCCCACTATAGCAGAAAGGGTCTTTCTAGTAGTTGCACATCAAATCTAAACTGTCTGAAGTGTTTTTCCAAAGTTATTAACACTTTTATGTTTGGCGTTCCGAAACCCACCTTATCTCAGGCTGAAAAGCGTTTTTGTGCATTGTGCCATAACTTTTCAGGGAAGCTTCAGAACATGAAATTTTAAACTCCCACTATAGCAGAAAGGGTCTTTCTAGTAGTTGCACATCAAATCTAAACTGTCTGAAGTTTTTTTCCAAAGTTATTTACACTTTTATGTTTGGCGTTCCGAAACCCACCTTATCTCAGGCTGAAAAGCGTTTTTGTGCATTGTGCCATAACTTTTCAGGGAAGCTTCAGAACATGAAATTTTAACCTCCCACTATAGCAGAAAGGGTCTTTCTTGTAGTTGCACATCAAATCTAAACTGTCTGAAGTGTTTATCCAAAGTTATCAACACTTTTATGTTTGGCGTTCCGAAACCCACCTTATCTCAGGCTGAAAAGCGTTTTTACGCATTGTGCCATAACTTTTCAGGGAAGCTTCAGAACATGAAATTTTAACCTCCCACTACAGCAGAAAGGGTCTTTCTAGTAGGTGCACATCAAATCTAAGCTGTCTGAAGTGTTTTTCGAAAGTTATCAACACTTTTATGTTTGGCGTTCCGAAACCCACCTTATCTCAGGCTGAAAAGCGTTTTTGTGCATTGTGCCATAACTTTTCAGGGAAGCTTCAGAACATGAAATTTTAACCTCCCACTATAGCAGAAAGGGTCTTTCTAGTAGTTGCACATCAAATCTAAGCTGTCTGAAGTGTTTTTCAAAAGTTATCAACACTTTTATGTTTGGCGTTCCGAAACCCACCTTATCTCAGGCTGAAAAGCGTTTTTGTGCATTGTGCCATAACTTTTCAGGAAAGCTTCAGAACATGAAATTTTAACCTCCCACTATAGCAGAAAGGGTCTTTCTAGTAGTTGCACATCAAATCTAAACTGTCTGAAGTGTTTTTCCAAAGTTATCAACACTTTTATGTTTGGCGTTCCGAAACCCACCTTATCTCAGGCTGAAAAGCGTTTTTACGCATTGTGCCATAACTTTTCAGGGAAGCTTCAGAACATGAAATTTTAACCTCCCACTATAGCAGAAAGGGTCTTTCTAGTAGGTGCACATCAAATCTAAGCTCTCTGAAGTGTTTTTCGAAAGTTATCAACACTTTTATGTTTGGCGTTCCGAAACCCACCTTATCTCAGGCTGAAAAGCGTTTTTGTGCATTGTGCCATAACTTTTCAGGGAAGCTTCAGAACATGAAATTTTAACCTCCCACTATAGCAGAAAGGGTCTTTCTAGTAGTTGCACATCAAATCTAAACTGTCTGAAGTGTTTTTCCAAAGTTATTAACACTTTTATGTTTGGCGTTCCGAAACCCACCTTATCTCAGGCTGAAAAGCGTTTTTGTGCATTGTGCCATAACTTTTCAGGGAAGCTTCAGAACATGAAATTTTAACCTCCCACTATAGCAGAAAGGGTCTTTCTAGTAGTTGCACATCAAATCTAAACTGTCTGAAGTGTTTTTCCAAAGTTATCAACACTTTTATGTTTGGCGTTCCGAAACCCACCTTATCTCAGGCTGAAAAGCGTTTTTGTGCATTGTGCCATAACTTTTCAGGGAAGCTTCAGAACATGAAATTTTAACCTCCCACTATAGCAGAAAGGGTCTTTCTAGTAGTTGCACATCAAATCTAAGCTGTCTGAAGTGTTTTTCCAAAGTTATCCACACTTTTATGTTTGGCGTTCCGAAACCCACCTTATCTCAGGCTGAAAAGCGTTTTTGTGCATTGTGCCGTAACTTTTCAGGGAAGCTTCAGAACATGAAATTTTAACCTCCCACTATAGCAGAAAGGGTCTTTCTAGTAGTTGCACATCAAATCTAAGCTGTCTGAAGTGTTTTTCAAAAGTTATCAACACTTTTATGTTTGGCGTTCCGAAACCCACCTTATCTCAGGCTGAAAAGCGTTTTTACGCATTGTGCCAAAACTTTTCAGGGAAGCTTCAGAACATGAAATTTTAACCTCCCACTATAGCAGAAAGGGTCTTTCTAGTAGGTGCACATCAAATCTAAGCTCTCTGAAGTGTTTTTCGAAAGTTATCAACACTTTTATGTTTGGCGTTCCGAAACCCACCTAATCTCAGGCTGAAAAGCGTTTTTGTGCATTGTGCCATAACTTTTCAGGGAAGCTTCAGAACATGAAATTTTAACCTCCCACTATAGCAGAAAGGGTCTTTCTAGTAGTTGCACATCAGATCTAAACTGTCTGAAGTGTTTTTCCAAAGTTATCAACACTTTTATGTTTGGCGTTCCGAAACCCACCTTATCTCAGGCTGAAAAGCGTTTTTGTGCATTGTGCCATAACTTTTCAGGGAAGCTTCAGAACATGAAATTTTAACCTCCCACTATAGCAGAAAGGGTCTTTCTAGTAGTTGCACATCAAATCTAAGCTGTCTGAAGTGTTTTTCAAAAGTTAACACTTTTATGTTTGGCGTTCCGAAACCCACCTTATCTCAGGCTGAAAAGCGTTTTTGTGCATTGTGCCATAACTTTTCAGGAAAGCTTCAGAACATGAAATTTTAACCTCCCACTATAGCAGAAAGGGTCTTTCTAGTAGTTGCACATCAAATCTAAACTGTCTGAAGTGTTTTTCCAAAGTTATCAACACTTTTATGTTTGGCGTTCCGAAACCCACCTTATCTCAGGCTGAAAAGCGTTTTTACGCATTGTGCCATAACTTTTCAGGGAAGCTTCAGAACATGAAATTTTAAACTCCCACTATAGCAGAAAGGGTCTTTCTAGTAGTTGCACATCAAATCTAAACTGTCTGAAGTGTTTTTCCAAAGTTATTAACACTTTTATGTTTGGCGTTCCGAAACCCACCTTATCTCAGGCTGAAAAGCGTTTTTGTGCATTGTGCCATAACTTTTCAGGGAAGCTTCAGAACATGAAATTTTAACCTCCCACTATAGCAGAAAGGGTCTTTCTAGTAGTTGCACATCAAATCTAAACTGTCTGAAGTGTTTTTCCAAAGTTATCAACACTTTTATGTTTGGCGTTCCGAAACCCACCTTATCTCAGGCTGAAAAGCGTTTTTGTGCATTGTGCCATAACTTTTCAGGGAAGCTTCAGAACATGAAATTTTAACCTCCCACTATAGCAGAAAGGGTCTTTCTAGTAGTTGCACATCAAATCTAAGCTGTCTGAAGTGTTTTTCCAAAGTTATCCACACTTTTATGTTTGGCGTTCCGAAACCCACCTTATCTCAGGCTGAAAAGCGTTTTTGTGCATTGTGCCGTAACTTTTCAGGGAAGCTTCAGAACATGAAATTTTAACCTCCCACTATAGCAGAAAGGGTCTTTCTAGTAGTTGCACATCAAATCTAAGCTGTCTGAAGTGTTTTTCAAAAGTTATCAACACTTTTATGTTTGGCGTTCCGAAACCCACCTTATCTCAGGCTGAAAAGCGTTTTTACGCATTGTGCCAAAACTTTTCAGGGAAGCTTCAGAACATGAAATTTTAACCTCCCACTATAGCAGAAAGGGTCTTTCTAGTAGGTGCACATCAAATCTAAGCTCTCTGAAGTGTTTTTCGAAAGTTATCAACACTTTTATGTTTGGCGTTCCGAAACCCACCTAATCTCAGGCTGAAAAGCGTTTTTGTGCATTGTGCCATAACTTTTCAGGGAAGCTTCAGAACATGAAATTTTAACCTCCCACTATAGCAGAAAGGGTCTTTCTAGTAGTTGCACATCAGATCTAAACTGTCTGAAGTGTTTTTCCAAAGTTATCAACACTTTTATGTTTGGCGTTCCGAAACCCACCTTATCTCAGGCTGAAAAGCGTTTTTGTGCATTGTGCCATAACTTTTCAGGGAAGCTTCAGAACATGAAATTTTAACCTCCCACGAGAGCAGAAAGGGTCTTTCTAGTAGTTGCACATCAAATCTAAGCTGTCTGAAGTGTTTTTCAAAAGTTAACACTTTTATGTTTGGCGTTCCGAAACCCACCTTATCTCAGGCTGAAAAGCGTTTTTGTGCATTGTGCCATAACTTTTCAGGAAAGCTTCAGAACATGAAATTTTAACCTCCCACTATAGCAGAAAGGGTCTTTCTAGTAGTTGCACATCAAATCTAAACTGTCTGAAGTGTTTTTCCAAAGTTATCAACACTTTTATGTTTGGCGTTCCGAAACCCACCTTATCTCAGGCTGAAAAGCGTTTTTACGCATTGTGCCATAACTTTTCAGGGAAGCTTCAGAACATGAAATTTTAAACTCCCACTATAGCAGAAAGGGTCTTTCTAGTAGTTGCACATCAAATCTAAACTGTCTGAAGTGTTTTTCGAAAGTTATCAACACTTTTATGTTTGGCGTTCCGAAACCCACCTTATCTCAGGCTGAAAAGCGTTTTTGTGCATTGTGCCATAACTTTTCAGGGAAGCTTCAGAACATGAAATTTTAACCTCCCACTATAGCAGAAAGGGTCTTTCTAGTAGTTGCACATCAAATCTAAGCTGTCTGAAGTGTTTTTCAAAAGTTATCAACACTTTTATGTTTGGCGTTCCGAAACCCACCTTATCTCAGGCTGAAAAGCGTTTTTGTGCATTGTGCCATAACTTTTCAGGAAAGCTTCAGAACATGAAATTTTAACCTCCCACTATAGCAGAAAGGGTCTTTCTAGTAGTTGCACATCAAATCTAAACTGTCTGAAGTGTTTTTCCAAAGTTATCAACACTTTTATGTTTGGCGTTCCGAAACCCACCTTATCTCAGGCTGAAAAGCGTTTTTACGCATTGTGCCATAACTTTTCAGGGAAGCTTCAGAACATGAAATTTTAACCTCCCACTATAGCAGAAAGGGTCTTTCTAGTAGGTGCACATCAAATCTAAGCTCTCTGAAGTGTTTTTCGAAAGTTATCAACACTTTTATGTTTGGCGTTCCGAAACCCACCTTATCTCAGGCTGAAAAGCGTTTTTGTGCATTGTGCCATAACTTTTCAGGGAAGCTTCAGAACATGAAATTTTAACCTCCCACTATAGCAGAAAGGGTCTTTCTAGTAGTTGCACATCAAATCTAAACTGTCTGAAGTGTTTTTCCAAAGTTATTAACACTTTTATGTTTGGCGTTCCGAAACCCACCTTATCTCAGGCTGAAAAGCGTTTTTGTGCATTGTGCCATAACTTTTCAGGGAAGCTTCAGAACATGAAATTTTAACCTCCCACTATAGCAGAAAGGGTCTTTCTAGTAGTTGCACATCAAATCTAAACTGTCTGAAGTGTTTTTCCAAAGTTATCAACACTTTTATGTTTGGCGTTCCGAAACCCACCTTATCTCATGCTGAAAAGCGTTTTTGTGCATTGTGCCATAACTTTTCAGGGAAGCTTCAGAACATGAAATTTTAACCTCCCACTATAGCAGAAAGGGTCTTTCTAGTAGTTGCACATCAAATCTAAGCTGTCTGAAGTGTTTTTCCAAAGTTATCCACACTTTTATGTTTGGCGTTCCGAAACCCACCTTATCTCAGGCTGAAAAGCGTTTTTGTGCATTGTGCCGTAACTTTTCAGGGAAGCTTCAGAACATGAAATTTTAACCTCCCACTATAGCAGAAAGGGTCTTTCTAGTAGTTGCACATCAAATCTAAGCTGTCTGAAGTGTTTTTCAAAAGTTATCAACACTTTTATGTTTGGCGTTCCGAAACCCACCTTATCTCAGGCTGAAAAGCGTTTTTACGCATTGTGCCAAAACTTTTCAGGGAAGCTTCAGAACATGAAATTTTAACCTCCCACTATAGCAGAAAGGGTCTTTCTAGTAGGTGCACATCAAATCTAAGCTCTCTGAAGTGTTTTTCGAAAGTTATCAACACTTTTATGTTTGGCGTTCCGAAACCCACCTAATCTCAGGCTGAAAAGCGTTTTTGTGCATTGTGCCATAACTTTTCAGGGAAGCTTCAGAACATGAAATTTTAACCTCCCACTATAGCAGAAAGGGTCTTTCTAGTAGTTGCACATCAGATCTAAACTGTCTGAAGTGTTTTTCCAAAGTTATCAACACTTTTATGTTTGGCGTTCCGAAACCCACCTTATCTCAGGCTGAAAAGCGTTTTTGTGCATTGTGCCATAACTTTTCAGGGAAGCTTCAGAACATGAAATTTTAACCTCCCACTATAGCAGAAAGGGTCTTTCTAGTAGTTGCACATCAAATCTAAGCTGTCTGAAGTGTTTTTCAAAAGTTAACACTTTTATGTTTGGCGTTCCGAAACCCACCTTATCTCAGGCTGAAAAGCGTTTTTGTGCATTGTGCCATAACTTTTCAGGAAAGCTTCAGAACATGAAATTTTAACCTCCCACTATAGCAGAAAGGGTCTTTCTAGTAGTTGCACATCAAATCTAAACTGTCTGAAGTGTTTTTCCAAAGTTATCAACACTTTTATGTTTGGCGTTCCGAAACCCACCTTATCTCAGGCTGAAAAGCGTTTTTACGCATTGTGCCATAACTTTTCAGGGAAGCTTCAGAACATGAAATTTTAACCTCCCACTATAGCAGAAAGGGTCTTTCTAGTAGTTGCACATCAAATCTAAGCTGTCTGAAGTGTTTTTCAAAAGTTATCAACACTTTTATGTTTGGCGTTCCGAAACCCACCTTATCTCAGGCTGAAAAGCGTTTTTGTGCATTGTGCCATAACTTTTCAGGAAAGCTTCAGAACATGAAATTTTAACCTCCCACTATAGCAGAAAGGGTCTTTCTAGTAGTTGCACATCAAATCTAAACTGTCTGAAGTGTTTTTCCAAAGTTATCAACACTTTTATGTTTGGCGTTCCGAAACCCACCTTATTTCAGGCTGAAGAGCGTTTTTACGCATTGTGCCATAACTTTTCAGGGAAGCTTCAGAACATGAAATTTTAACCTCCCACTATAGCAGAAAGGGTCTTTCTAGTAGGTGCACATCAAATCTAAGCTCTCTGAAGTGTTTTTCGAAAGTTATCAACACTTTTATGTTTGGCGTTCCGAAACCCACCTTATCTCAGGCTGAAAAGCGTTTTTGTGCATTGTGCCATAACTTTTCAGGGAAGCTTCAGAACATGAAATTTTAACCTCCCACTATAGCAGAAAGGGTCTTTCTAGTAGTTGCACATCAAATCTAAACTGTCTGAAGTGTTTTTCCAAAGTTATCAACACTTTTATGTTTGGCGTTCCGAAACCCACCTTATTTCAGGCTGAAAAGCGTTTTAACGCATTGTGCCATAACTTTTCAGGGAAGCTTCAGAACATGAAATTTTAACCTCCCACTATAGCAGAAAGGGTCTTTCTAGTAGGTGCACATCAAATCTAAGCTCTCTGAAGTGTTTTTCGAAAGTTATCAACACTTTTATGTTTGGCGTTCCGAAACCCACCTTATCTCAGGCTGAAAAGCGTTTTTGTGCATTGTGCCATAACTTTTCAGGGAAGCTTCAGAACATGAAATTTTAACCTCCCACTATAGCAGAAAGGGTCTTTCTAGTAGTTGCACATCAAATCTAAACTGTCTGAAGTGTTTTTCCAAAGTTATTAACACTTTTATGTTTGGCGTTCCGAAACCCACCTTATCTCAGGCTGAAAAGCGTTTTTGTGCATTGTGCCATAACTTTTCAGGGAAGCTTCAGAACATGAAATTTTAACCTCCCACTATAGCAGAAAGGGTCTTTCTAGTAGTTGCACATCAAATCTAAACTGTCTGAAGTGTTTTTCCAAAGTTATCAACACTTTTATGTTTGGCGTTCCGAAACCCACCTTATCTCAGGCTGAAAAGCGTTTTTGTGCATTGTGCCATAACTTTTCAGGGAAGCTTCAGAACATGAAATTTTAACCTCCCACTATAGCAGAAAGGGTCTTTCTAGTAGTTGCACATCAAATCTAAGCTGTCTGAAGTGTTTTTCAAAAGTTATCAACACTTTTATGTTTGGCGTTCCGAAACCCACCTTATCTCAGGCTGAAAAGCGTTTTTGTGCATTGTGCCATAACTTTTCAGGAAAGCTTCAGAACATGAAATTTTAACCTCCCACTATAGCAGAAAGGGTCTTTCTAGTAGTTGCACATCAAATCTAAACTGTCTGAAGTGTTTTTCCAAAGTTATCAACACTTTTATGTTTGGCGTTCCGAAACCCACCTTATCTCAGGCTGAAAAGCGTTTTTACGCATTGTGCCATAACTTTTCAGGGAAGCTTCAGAACATGAAATTTTAACCTCCCACTATAGCAGAAAGGGTCTTTCTAGTAGGTGCACATCAAATCTAAGCTCTCTGAAGTGTTTTTCGAAAGTTATCAACACTTTTATGTTTGGCGTTCCGAAACCCACCTTATCTCAGGCTGAAAAGCGTTTTTGTGCATTGTGCCATAACTTTTCAGGAAAGCTTCAGAACATGAAATTTTATCCTCCCACTATAGCAGAAAGGGTCTTTCTAGTAGTTGCACATCAAATCTAAACTGTCTGAAGTGTTTTTCCAAAGTTATTAACACTTTTATGTTTGGCGTTCCGAAACCCACCTTATCTCAGGCTGAAAAGCGTTTTTGTGCATTGTGCCATAACTTTTCAGGGAAGCTTCAGAACATGAAATTTTAACCTCCCACTATAGCAGAAAGGGTCTTTCTAGTAGTTGCACATCAAATCTAAACTGTCTGAAGTGTTTTTCCAAAGTTATTAACACTTTTATGTTTGGCGTTCCGAAACCCACCTTATCTCAGGCTGAAAAGCGTTTTTGTGCATTGTGCCATAACTTTTCAGGGAAGCTTCAGAACATGAAATTTTAACCTCCCACGATAGCAGAAAGGGTCTTTCTAGTATTTGCACATCAAATCTAAACTGTCTGAAGTGTTTTTCCAAAGTTATCAACACTTTTATGTTTGGCGTTCCGAAACCCACCTTATCTCAGGCTGAAAAGCGTTTTTACGCATTGTGCCATAACTTTTCAGGGAAGCTTCAGAACATGAAATTTTAACCTCCCACTATAGCAGAAAGGGTCTTTCTAGTAGGTGCACATCAAATCTAAGCTGTCTGAAGTGTTTTTCGAAAGTTATCAACACTTTTATGTTTGGCGTTCCGAAACCCACCTTATCTCAGGCTGAAAAGCGTTTTTGTGCATTGTGCCATAACTTTTCAGGGAAGCTTCAGAACATGAAATTTTAACCTCCCACTATAGCAGAAAGGGTCTTTCTAGTAGTTGCACATCAAATCTAAGTTGTCTGAAGTGTTTTTCCAAAGTTATCAACACTTTTATGTTTGGCGTTCCGAAACCCACCTTATCTCAGGCTGAAAAGCGTTTTTGTGCATTGTGCCATAACTTTTCAGGAAAGCTTCAGAACATGAAATTTTAACCTCCCACTATAGCAGAAAGGGTCTTTCTAGTAGTTGCACATCAAATCTAAACTGTCTGAAGTGTTTTTCCAAAGTTATCAACACTTTTATGTTTGGCGTTCCGAAACCCACCTTATCTCAGACTGAAAAGCGTTTTTACGCATTGTGCCATAACTTTTCAGGGAAGCTTCAGAACATGAAATTTTAACCTCCCACTATAGCAGAAAGGGTCTTTCTAGTAGGTGCACATCAAATCTAAGCTCTCTGAAGTGTTTTTCGAAAGTTATCAACACTTTTATGTTTGGCGTTCCGAAACCCACCTTATCTCTGGCTGAAAAGCGTTTTTACGCATTGTGCCATAACTTTTCAGGGAAGCTTCAGAACATGAAATTTTAACCTCCCACTATAGCAGAAAGGGTCTTTCTAGTAGTTGCACATCAAATCTAAACTGTCTGAAGTGTTTTTCCAAAGTTATCAACACTTTTATGTTTGGCGTTCCGAAACCCACCTTATCTCAGGCTGAAAAGCGTTTTTACGCATTGTGCCATAACTTTTCAGGGAAGCTTCAGAACATGAAATTTTAACCTCCCACTATAGCAGAAAGGGTCTTTCTAGTGGGTGCACATCAAATCTAAGCTGTCTGAAGTGTTTTTCGAAAGTTATCAACAATTTTATGTTTGGCGTTCCGAAACCCACCTTATCTCAGGCTGAAAAGCGTTTTTGTGCATTGTGCCATAACTTTTCAGGGAAGCTTCAGAACATGAAATTTTAACCTCCCACTATAGCAGAAAGGGTCTTTCTCGTAGTTGCACATCAAATCTAAGCTGTCTGAAGTGTTTTTCCAAAGTTATCAACACTTTTATGTTTGGCGTTCCGAAACCCACCTTATCTCAGGCTGAAAAGCGTTTTTGTGCATTGTGCCATAACTTTTCAGGAAAGCTTCAGAACATGAAATTTTAACCTCCCACTATAGCAGAAAGGGTCTTTCTAGTAGTTGCACATCAAATCTAAACTGTCTGAAGTGTTTTTCCAAAGTTATCAACACTTTTATGTTTGGCGTTCCGAAACCCACCTTATCTCAGGCTGAAAAGCGTTTTTACGCATTGTGCCATAACTTTTCAGGGAAGCTTCAGAACATGAAATTTTAACCTCCCACTATAGCAGAAAGGGTCTTTCTTGTAGTTGCACATCAAATCTAAACTGTCTGAAGTGTTTTTCCAAAGTTATCAACACTTTTATGTTTGGCGTTCCGAAACCCACCTTATCTCAGGCTGAAAAGCGTTTTTACGCATTGTGCCATAACTTTTCAGGGAAACTTCAGAACATGAAATTTTAACCTCCCACTATAGCAGAAAGGGTCTTTCTAGTAGGTGCACATCAAATCTAAGCTGTCTGAAGTGTTTTTCGAAAGTTATCAACACTTTTATGTTTGGCGGTCCGAAACCCACCTTATCTCAGGCTGAAAAGCGTTTTTGTGCATTGTGCCATAACTTTTCAGGGAAGCTTCAGAACATGAAATTTTAACCTCCCACTATAGCAGAAAGGGTCTTTCTAGTAGTTGCACATCAAATCTAAGCTGTCTGAAGTGTTTTTCAAAAGTTATCAACACTTTTATGTTTGGCGTTCCGAAACCCACCTTATCTCAGGCTGAAAAGCGTTTTTGTGCATTGTGCCATAACTTTTCAGGAAAGCTTCAGAACATGAAATTTTAACCTCCCACTATAGCAGAAAGGGTCTTTCTAGTAGTTGCACATCAAATCTAAACTGTCTGAAGTGTTTTTCCAAAGTTATCAACACTTTTATGTTTGGCGTTCCGAAACCCACCTTATCTCAGGCTGAAAAGCGTTTTTACGCATTGTGCCATAACTTTTCAGGGAAGCTTCAGAACATGAAATTTTAACCTCCCACTATAGCTGAAAGGGTCTTTCTAGTAGGTGCACATCAAATCTAAGCTCTCTGAAGTGTTTTTCGAAAGTTATCAACACTTTTATGTTTGGCGTTCCGAAACCCACCTTATCTCAGGCTGAAAAGCGGTTTTGTGCATTGTGCCATAACTTTTCAGGAAAGCTTCAGAACATGAAATTTTAACCTCCCACTATAGCAGAAAGGGTCTTTCTAGTAGTTGCACATCAAATCTAAACTGTCTGAAGTGTTTTTCCAAAGTTATCAACACTTTTATGTTTGGCGTTCCGAAACCCACCTTATCTCAGGCTGAAAAGCGTTTTTACGCATTGTGCCATAACTTTTCAGGGAAGCTTCAGAACATGAAATTTTAACCTCCCACTATAGCAGAAAGGGTCTTTCTAGTAGGTGCACATCAAATCTAAGCTCTCTGAAGTGTTTTTCGAAAGTTATCAACACTTTTATGTTTGGCGTTCCGAAACCCACCTTTTCTCAGGCTGAAAAGCGTTTTTGTGCATTGTGCCATAACTTTTCAGGAAAGCTTCAGAACATGAAATTTTAACCTCCCACTATAGCAGAAAGGGTCTTTCTAGTAGTTGCACATCAAATCTAAACTGTCTGAAGTGTTTTTCCAAAGTTATTAACACTTTTATGTTTGGCGTTCCGAAACCCACCTTATCTCAGGCTGAAAAGCGTTTTTGTGCATTGTGCCATAACTTTTCAGGGAAGCTTCAGAACATGAAATTTTAAACTCCCACTATAGCAGAAAGGGTCTTTCTAGTAGTTGCACATCAAATCTAAACTGTCTGAAGTTTTTTTCCAAAGTTATTTACACTTTTATGTTTGGCGTTCCGAAACCCACCTTATCTCAGGCTGAAAAGCGTTTTTGTGCATTGTGCCATAACTTTTCAGGGAAGCTTCAGAACATGAAATTTTAACCTCCCACTATAGCAGAAAGGGTCTTTCTTGTAGTTGCACATCAAATCTAAACTGTCTGAAGTGTTTATCCAAAGTTATCAACACTTTTATGTTTGGCGTTCCGAAACCCACCTTATCTCAGGCTGAAAAGCGTTTTTACGCATTGTGCCATAACTTTTCAGGGAAGCTTCAGAACATGAAATTTTAACCTCCCACTACAGCAGAAAGGGTCTTTCTAGTAGGTGCACATCAAATCTAAGCTGTCTGAAGTGTTTTTCGAAAGTTATCAACACTTTTATGTTTGGCGTTCCGAAACCCACCTTATCTCAGGCTGAAAAGCGTTTTTGTGCATTGTGCCATAACTTTTCAGGGAAGCTTCAGAACATGAAATTTTAACCTCCCACTATAGCAGAAAGGGTCTTTCTAGTAGTTGCACATCAAATCTAAGCTGTCTGAAGTGTTTTTCAAAAGTTATCAACACTTTTATGTTTGGCGTTCCGAAACCCACCTTATCTCAGGCTGAAAAGCGTTTTTGTGCATTGTGCCATAACTTTTCAGGAAAGCTTCAGAACATGAAATTTTAACCTCCCACTATAGCAGAAAGGGTCTTTCTAGTAGTTGCACATCAAATCTAAACTGTCTGAAGTGTTTTTCCAAAGTTATCAACACTTTTATGTTTGGCGTTCCGAAACCCACCTTATCTCAGGCTGAAAAGCGTTTTTACGCATTGTGCCATAACTTTTCAGGGAAGCTTCAGAACATGAAATTTTAACCTCCCACTATAGCAGAAAGGGTCTTTCTAGTAGGTGCACATCAAATCTAAGCTCTCTGAAGTGTTTTTCGAAAGTTATCAACACTTTTATGTTTGGCGTTCCGAAACCCACCTTATCTCAGGCTGAAAAGCGTTTTTGTGCATTGTGCCATAACTTTTCAGGGAAGCTTCAGAACATGAAATTTTAACCTCCCACTATAGCAGAAAGGGTCTTTCTAGTAGTTGCACATCAAATCTAAACTGTCTGAAGTGTTTTTCCAAAGTTATTAACACTTTTATGTTTGGCGTTCCGAAACCCACCTTATCTCAGGCTGAAAAGCGTTTTTGTGCATTGTGCCATAACTTTTCAGGGAAGCTTCAGAACATGAAATTTTAACCTCCCACTATAGCAGAAAGGGTCTTTCTAGTAGTTGCACATCAAATCTAAACTGTCTGAAGTGTTTTTCCAAAGTTATCAACACTTTTATGTTTGGCGTTCCGAAACCCACCTTATCTCAGGCTGAAAAGCGTTTTTGTGCATTGTGCCATAACTTTTCAGGGAAGCTTCAGAACATGAAATTTTAACCTCCCACTATAGCAGAAAGGGTCTTTCTAGTAGTTGCACATCAAATCTAAGCTGTCTGAAGTGTTTTTCCAAAGTTATCCACACTTTTATGTTTGGCGTTCCGAAACCCACCTTATCTCAGGCTGAAAAGCGTTTTTGTGCATTGTGCCGTAACTTTTCAGGGAAGCTTCAGAACATGAAATTTTAACCTCCCACTATAGCAGAAAGGGTCTTTCTAGTAGTTGCACATCAAATCTAAGCTGTCTGAAGTGTTTTTCAAAAGTTATCAACACTTTTATGTTTGGCGTTCCGAAACCCACCTTATCTCAGGCTGAAAAGCGTTTTTACGCATTGTGCCAAAACTTTTCAGGGAAGCTTCAGAACATGAAATTTTAACCTCCCACTATAGCAGAAAGGGTCTTTCTAGTAGGTGCACATCAAATCTAAGCTCTCTGAAGTGTTTTTCGAAAGTTATCAACACTTTTATGTTTGGCGTTCCGAAACCCACCTAATCTCAGGCTGAAAAGCGTTTTTGTGCATTGTGCCATAACTTTTCAGGGAAGCTTCAGAACATGAAATTTTAACCTCCCACTATAGCAGAAAGGGTCTTTCTAGTAGTTGCACATCAGATCTAAACTGTCTGAAGTGTTTTTCCAAAGTTATCAACACTTTTATGTTTGGCGTTCCGAAACCCACCTTATCTCAGGCTGAAAAGCGTTTTTGTGCATTGTGCCATAACTTTTCAGGGAAGCTTCAGAACATGAAATTTTAACCTCCCACTATAGCAGAAAGGGTCTTTCTAGTAGTTGCACATCAAATCTAAGCTGTCTGAAGTGTTTTTCAAAAGTTAACACTTTTATGTTTGGCGTTCCGAAACCCACCTTATCTCAGGCTGAAAAGCGTTTTTGTGCATTGTGCCATAACTTTTCAGGAAAGCTTCAGAACATGAAATTTTAACCTCCCACTATAGCAGAAAGGGTCTTTCTAGTAGTTGCACATCAAATCTAAACTGTCTGAAGTGTTTTTCCAAAGTTATCAACACTTTTATGTTTGGCGTTCCGAAACCCACCTTATCTCAGGCTGAAAAGCGTTTTTACGCATTGTGCCATAACTTTTCAGGGAAGCTTCAGAACATGAAATTTTAAACTCCCACTATAGCAGAAAGGGTCTTTCTAGTAGTTGCACATCAAATCTAAACTGTCTGAAGTGTTTTTCCAAAGTTATTAACACTTTTATGTTTGGCGTTCCGAAACCCACCTTATCTCAGGCTGAAAAGCGTTTTTGTGCATTGTGCCATAACTTTTCAGGGAAGCTTCAGAACATGAAATTTTAACCTCCCACTATAGCAGAAAGGGTCTTTCTAGTAGTTGCACATCAAATCTAAACTGTCTGAAGTGTTTTTCCAAAGTTATCAACACTTTTATGTTTGGCGTTCCGAAACCCACCTTATCTCAGGCTGAAAAGCGTTTTTGTGCATTGTGCCATAACTTTTCAGGGAAGCTTCAGAACATGAAATTTTAACCTCCCACTATAGCAGAAAGGGTCTTTCTAGTAGTTGCACATCAAATCTAAGCTGTCTGAAGTGTTTTTCCAAAGTTATCCACACTTTTATGTTTGGCGTTCCGAAACCCACCTTATCTCAGGCTGAAAAGCGTTTTTGTGCATTGTGCCGTAACTTTTCAGGGAAGCTTCAGAACATGAAATTTTAACCTCCCACTATAGCAGAAAGGGTCTTTCTAGTAGTTGCACATCAAATCTAAGCTGTCTGAAGTGTTTTTCAAAAGTTATCAACACTTTTATGTTTGGCGTTCCGAAACCCACCTTATCTCAGGCTGAAAAGCGTTTTTACGCATTGTGCCAAAACTTTTCAGGGAAGCTTCAGAACATGAAATTTTAACCTCCCACTATAGCAGAAAGGGTCTTTCTAGTAGGTGCACATCAAATCTAAGCTCTCTGAAGTGTTTTTCGAAAGTTATCAACACTTTTATGTTTGGCGTTCCGAAACCCACCTAATCTCAGGCTGAAAAGCGTTTTTGTGCATTGTGCCATAACTTTTCAGGGAAGCTTCAGAACATGAAATTTTAACCTCCCACTATAGCAGAAAGGGTCTTTCTAGTAGTTGCACATCAGATCTAAACTGTCTGAAGTGTTTTTCCAAAGTTATCAACACTTTTATGTTTGGCGTTCCGAAACCCACCTTATCTCAGGCTGAAAAGCGTTTTTGTGCATTGTGCCATAACTTTTCAGGGAAGCTTCAGAACATGAAATTTTAACCTCCCACGAGAGCAGAAAGGGTCTTTCTAGTAGTTGCACATCAAATCTAAGCTGTCTGAAGTGTTTTTCAAAAGTTAACACTTTTATGTTTGGCGTTCCGAAACCCACCTTATCTCAGGCTGAAAAGCGTTTTTGTGCATTGTGCCATAACTTTTCAGGAAAGCTTCAGAACATGAAATTTTAACCTCCCACTATAGCAGAAAGGGTCTTTCTAGTAGTTGCACATCAAATCTAAACTGTCTGAAGTGTTTTTCCAAAGTTATCAACACTTTTATGTTTGGCGTTCCGAAACCCACCTTATCTCAGGCTGAAAAGCGTTTTTACGCATTGTGCCATAACTTTTCAGGGAAGCTTCAGAACATGAAATTTTAAACTCCCACTATAGCAGAAAGGGTCTTTCTAGTAGTTGCACATCAAATCTAAACTGTCTGAAGTGTTTTTCGAAAGTTATCAACACTTTTATGTTTGGCGTTCCGAAACCCACCTTATCTCAGGCTGAAAAGCGTTTTTGTGCATTGTGCCATAACTTTTCAGGGAAGCTTCAGAACATGAAATTTTAACCTCCCACTATAGCAGAAAGGGTCTTTCTAGTAGTTGCACATCAAATCTAAGCTGTCTGAAGTGTTTTTCAAAAGTTATCAACACTTTTATGTTTGGCGTTCCGAAACCCACCTTATCTCAGGCTGAAAAGCGTTTTTGTGCATTGTGCCATAACTTTTCAGGAAAGCTTCAGAACATGAAATTTTAACCTCCCACTATAGCAGAAAGGGTCTTTCTAGTAGTTGCACATCAAATCTAAACTGTCTGAAGTGTTTTTCCAAAGTTATCAACACTTTTATGTTTGGCGTTCCGAAACCCACCTTATCTCAGGCTGAAAAGCGTTTTTACGCATTGTGCCATAACTTTTCAGGGAAGCTTCAGAACATGAAATTTTAACCTCCCACTATAGCAGAAAGGGTCTTTCTAGTAGGTGCACATCAAATCTAAGCTCTCTGAAGTGTTTTTCGAAAGTTATCAACACTTTTATGTTTGGCGTTCCGAAACCCACCTTATCTCAGGCTGAAAAGCGTTTTTGTGCATTGTGCCATAACTTTTCAGGGAAGCTTCAGAACATGAAATTTTAACCTCCCACTATAGCAGAAAGGGTCTTTCTAGTAGTTGCACATCAAATCTAAACTGTCTGAAGTGTTTTTCCAAAGTTATTAACACTTTTATGTTTGGCGTTCCGAAACCCACCTTATCTCAGGCTGAAAAGCGTTTTTGTGCATTGTGCCATAACTTTTCAGGGAAGCTTCAGAACATGAAATTTTAACCTCCCACTATAGCAGAAAGGGTCTTTCTAGTAGTTGCACATCAAATCTAAACTGTCTGAAGTGTTTTTCCAAAGTTATCAACACTTTTATGTTTGGCGTTCCGAAACCCACCTTATCTCAGGCTGAAAAGCGTTTTTGTGCATTGTGCCATAACTTTTCAGGGAAGCTTCAGAACATGAAATTTTAACCTCCCACTATAGCAGAAAGGGTCTTTCTAGTAGTTGCACATCAAATCTAAGCTGTCTGAAGTGTTTTTCCAAAGTTATCCACACTTTTATGTTTGGCGTTCCGAAACCCACCTTATCTCAGGCTGAAAAGCGTTTTTGTGCATTGTGCCGTAACTTTTCAGGGAAGCTTCAGAACATGAAATTTTAACCTCCCACTATAGCAGAAAGGGTCTTTCTAGTAGTTGCACATCAAATCTAAGCTGTCTGAAGTGTTTTTCAAAAGTTATCAACACTTTTATGTTTGGCGTTCCGAAACCCACCTTATCTCAGGCTGAAAAGCGTTTTTACGCATTGTGCCAAAACTTTTCAGGGAAGCTTCAGAACATGAAATTTTAACCTCCCACTATAGCAGAAAGGGTCTTTCTAGTAGGTGCACATCAAATCTAAGCTCTCTGAAGTGTTTTTCGAAAGTTATCAACACTTTTATGTTTGGCGTTCCGAAACCCACCTAATCTCAGGCTGAAAAGCGTTTTTGTGCATTGTGCCATAACTTTTCAGGGAAGCTTCAGAACATGAAATTTTAACCTCCCACTATAGCAGAAAGGGTCTTTCTAGTAGTTGCACATCAGATCTAAACTGTCTGAAGTGTTTTTCCAAAGTTATCAACACTTTTATGTTTGGCGTTCCGAAACCCACCTTATCTCAGGCTGAAAAGCGTTTTTGTGCATTGTGCCATAACTTTTCAGGGAAGCTTCAGAACATGAAATTTTAACCTCCCACTATAGCAGAAAGGGTCTTTCTAGTAGTTGCACATCAAATCTAAGCTGTCTGAAGTGTTTTTCAAAAGTTAACACTTTTATGTTTGGCGTTCCGAAACCCACCTTATCTCAGGCTGAAAAGCGTTTTTGTGCATTGTGCCATAACTTTTCAGGAAAGCTTCAGAACATGAAATTTTAACCTCCCACTATAGCAGAAAGGGTCTTTCTAGTAGTTGCACATCAAATCTAAACTGTCTGAAGTGTTTTTCCAAAGTTATCAACACTTTTATGTTTGGCGTTCCGAAACCCACCTTATCTCAGGCTGAAAAGCGTTTTTACGCATTGTGCCATAACTTTTCAGGGAAGCTTCAGAACATGAAATTTTAAACTCCCACTATAGCAGAAAGGGTCTTTCTAGTAGTTGCACATCAAATCTAAACTGTCTGAAGTGTTTTTCCAAAGTTATTAACACTTTTATGTTTGGCGTTCCGAAACCCACCTTATCTCAGGCTGAAAAGCGTTTTTGTGCATTGTGCCATAACTTTTCAGGGAAGCTTCAGAACATGAAATTTTAACCTCCCACTATAGCAGAAAGGGTCTTTCTAGTAGTTGCACATCAAATCTAAACTGTCTGAAGTGTTTTTCCAAAGTTATCAACACTTTTATGTTTGGCGTTCCGAAACCCACCTTATCTCAGGCTGAAAAGCGTTTTTGTGCATTGTGCCATAACTTTTCAGGGAAGCTTCAGAACATGAAATTTTAACCTCCCACTATAGCAGAAAGGGTCTTTCTAGTAGTTGCACATCAAATCTAAGCTGTCTGAAGTGTTTTTCCAAAGTTATCCACACTTTTATGTTTGGCGTTCCGAAACCCACCTTATCTCAGGCTGAAAAGCGTTTTTGTGCATTGTGCCGTAACTTTTCAGGGAAGCTTCAGAACATGAAATTTTAACCTCCCACTATAGCAGAAAGGGTCTTTCTAGTAGTTGCACATCAAATCTAAGCTGTCTGAGGTGTTTTTCAAAAGTTATCAACACTTTTATGTTTGGCGTTCCGAAACCCACCTTATCTCAGGCTGAAAAGCGTTTTTACGCATTGTGCCAAAACTTTTCAGGGAAGCTTCAGAACATGAAATTTTAACCTCCCACTATAGCAGAAAGGGTCTTTCTAGTAGGTGCACATCAAATCTAAGCTCTCTGAAGTGTTTTTCGAAAGTTATCAACACTTTTATGTTTGGCGTTCCGAAACCCACCTAATCTCAGGCTGAAAAGCGTTTTTGTGCATTGTGCCATAACTTTTCAGGGAAGCTTCAGAACATGAAATTTTAACCTCCCACTATAGCAGAAAGGGTCTTTCTAGTAGTTGCACATCAAATCTAAACTGTCTGAAGTGTTTTTCCAAAGTTATTAACACTTTTATGTTTGGCGTTCCGAAACCCACCTTATCTCAGGCTGAAAAGCGTTTTTGTGCATTGTGCCATAACTTTTCAGGGAAGCTTCAGAACATGAAATTTTAACCTCCCACTATAGCAGAAAGGGTCTTTCTAGTAGTTGCACATCAGATCTAAACTGTCTGAAGTGTTTTTCCAAAGTTATCAACACTTTTATGTTTGGCGTTCCGAAACCCACCTTATCTCAGGCTGAAAAGCGTTTTTGTGCATTGTGCCATAACTTTTCAGGGAAGCTTCAGAACATGAAATTTTAACCTCCCACTATAGCAGAAAGGGTCTTTCTAGTAGTTGCACATCAAATCTAAGCTGTCTGAAGTGTTTTTCAAAAGTTAACACTTTTATGTTTGGCGTTCCGAAACCCACCTTATCTCAGGCTGAAAAGCGTTTTTGTGCATTGTGCCATAACTTTTCAGGAAAGCTTCAGAACATGAAATTTTAACCTCCCACTATAGCAGAAAGGGTCTTTCTAGTAGTTGCACATCAAATCTAAACTGTCTGAAGTGTTTTTCCAAAGTTATCAACACTTTTATGTTTGGCGTTCCAAAACCCACCTTATCTCAGGCTGAAAAGCGTTTTTACGCATTGTGCCATAACTTTTCAGGGAAGCTTCAGAACATGAAATTTTAAACTCCCACTATAGCAGAAAGGGTCTTTCTAGTAGTTGCACATCAAATCTAAACTGTCTGAAGTGTTTTTCCAAAGTTATTAACACATTTATGTTTGGCGTTCCGAAACCCACCTTATCTCAGGCTGAAAAGCGTTTTTGTGCATTGTGCCATAACTTTTCAGGGAAGCTTCAGAACATGAAATTTTAACCTCCCACTATAGCAGAAAGGGTCTTTCTAGTAGTTGCACATCAAATCTAAACTGTCTGAAGTGTTTTTCCAAAGTTATCAACACTTTTATGTTTGGCGTTCCGAAACCCACCTTATCTCAGGCTGAAAAGCGTTTTTACGCATTGTGCCATAACTTTTCAGGGAAGCTTCAGAACATGAAATTTTAACCTCCCACTATAGCAGAAAGGGTCTTTCTAGTAGGTGCACATCAAATCTAAGCTGTCTGAAGTTTTTTTCGAAAGTTATCAACACTTTCATGTTTGGCGTTCCGAAACCCACCTTATCTCAGGCTGAAAAGCGTTTTTGTGCATTGTGCCATAACTTTTCAGGGAAGCTTCAGAACATGAAATTTTAACCTCCCACTATAGCAGAAAGGGTCTTTCTAGTAGTTGCACATCAAATCTAAGCTGTCTGAATTGTTTTTCAAAAGTTATCAACACTTTTATGTTTGGCGTTCCGAAACCCACCTTATCTCAGGCTGAAAAGCGTTTTTGTGCATTGTGCCATAACTTTTCAGGAAAGCTTCAGAACATGAAATTTTAACCTCCCACTATAGCAGAAAGGGTCCTTCTAGTAGTTGCACATCAAATCTAAACTGTCTGAAGTGTTTTTCCAAAGTTATCAACACTTTTATGTTTGGCGTTCCGAAACCCACCTTATCTCAGGCTGAAAAGCGTTTTTGTGCATAGTGCCATAACTTTTCAGGGAAGCTTCAGAACATGAAATTTTAACCTCCCACTATAGCAGAAAGGGTCTTTCTAGTAGTTGCACATCAAATCTAAACTGTCTGAAGTGTTTTTCCAAAGTTATTAACACTTTTATGTTTGGCGTTCCGAAACCCACCTTATCTCAGGCTGAAAAGCGTTTTTGTGCATTGTGCCATAACTTTTCAGGGAAGCTTCAGAACATGAAATTTTAACCTCCCACTATAGCAGAAAGGGTCTTTCTAGTAGTTGCACATCAAATCTAAACTGTCTGAAGTGTTTTTCGAAAGTTATCAACACTTTTATGTTTGGCGTTCCGAAACCCACCTTATCTCAGGCTGAAAAGCGTTTTTGTGCATTGTGCCATAACTTTTCAGGGAAGCTTCAGAACATGAAATTTTAACCTCCCACTATAGCAGAAAGGGTCTTTCTAGTAGGTGCACATCAAATCTAAGCTGTCTGAAGTTTTTTTCGAAAGTTATCAACACTTTCATGTTTGGCGTTCCGAAACCCACCTTATCTCAGGCTGAAAAGCGTTTTTGTGCATTGTGCCATAACTTTTCAGGGAAGCTTCAGAACATGAAATTTTAACCTCCCACTATAGCAGAAAGGGTCTTTCTAGTAGTTGCACATCAAATCTAAGCTGTCTGAATTGTTTTTCAAAAGTTATCAACACTTTTATGTTTGGCGTTCCGAAACCCACCTTATCTCAGGCTGAAAAGCGTTTTTGTGCATTGTGCCATAACTTTTCAGGAAAGCTTCAGAACATGAAATTTTAACCTCCCACTATAGCAGAAAGGGTCCTTCTAGTAGTTGCACATCAAATCTAAACTGTCTGAAGTGTTTTTCCAAAGTTATCAACACTTTTATGTTTGGCGTTCCGAAACCCACCTTATCTCAGGCTGAAAAGCGTTTTTGTGCATAGTGCCATAACTTTTCAGGGAAGCTTCAGAACATGAAATTTTAACCTCCCACTATAGCAGAAAGGGTCTTTCTAGTAGTTGCACATCAAATCTAAACTGTCTGAAGTGTTTTTCCAAAGTTATTAACACTTTTATGTTTGGCGTTCCGAAACCCACCTTATCTCAGGCTGAAAAGCGTTTTTGTGCATTGTGCCATAACTTTTCAGGGAAGCTTCAGAACATGAAATTTTAACCTCCCACTATAGCAGAAAGGGTCTTTCTAGTAGTTGCACATCAAATCTAAACTGTCTGAAGTGTTTTTCGAAAGTTATCAACACTTTTATGTTTGGCGTTCCGAAACCCACCTTATCTCAGGCTGAAAAGCGTTTTTGTGCATTGTGCCATAACTTTTCAGGGAAGCTTCAGAACATGAAATTTTAACCTCCCACTATAGCAGAAAGGGTCTTATAGTAGTTGCACATCAAATCTAAGCTGTCTGAAGTGTTTTTCAAAAGTTATCAACACTTTTATGTTTGGCGTTCCGAAACCCACCTTATCTCAGGCTGAAAAGCGTTTTTGTGCATTGTGCCATAACTTTTCAGGAAAGCTTCAGAACATGAAATTTTAACCTCCCACTATAGCAGAAAGGGTCTTTCTAGTAGTTGCACATCAAATCTAAACTGTCTGAAGTGTTTTTCCAAAGTTATCAACACTTTTATGTTTGGCGTTCCGAAACCCACCTTATCTCAGGCTGAAAAGCGTTTTTACGCATTGTGCCATAACTTTTCAGGGAAGCTTCAGAACATGAAATTTTAACCTCCCACTATAGCAGAAAGAGTCTTTCTAGTAGGTGCACATCAAATCTAAGCTCTCTGAAGTGTTTTTCGAAAGTTATCAACACTTTTATGTTTGGCGTTCCGAAACCCACCTTATCTCAGGCTGAAAAGCGTTTTTGTGCATTGTGCCATAACTTTTCAGGGAAGCTTCAGAACATGAAATTTTAACCTCCCACTATAGCAGAAAGGGTCTTTCTAGTAGTTGCACATCAAATCTAAACTGTCTGAAGTGTATTTCCAAAGTTATCAACACTTTTATGTTTGGCGTTCCGAAACCCACCTTATCTCAGGCTGAAAAGCGTTTTTGTGCATTGTGCCATAACTTTTCAGGGAAGCTTCAGAACATGAAATTTTAACCTCCCACTATAGCAGAAAGGGTCTTTCTAGTAGTTGCACATCAAATATAAGCTGTATGAAGTGTTTTTCCAAAGTTATCAACACTTTTATGTTTGGCGTTCCGAAACCCACCTTATCTCAGGCTGAAAAGCGTTTTTGTGCATTGTGCCATAACTTTTCAGGAAAGCTTCAGAACATGAAATTTTAACCTCCCACTATAGCAGAAAGGGTCGTTCTAGTAGTTGCACATCAAATCTAAACTGTCTGAAGTGTTTTTCCAAAGTTATCAACACTTTTATGTTTGGCGTTCCGAAACCCACCTTATCTCAGGCTGAAAGCGTTTTTGTGCATTGTGCCGTAACTTTTCAGGGAAGCTTCAGAACATGAAATTTTAACCTCCCACTATAGCAGAAAGGGTATTTCTAGTAGTTGCACATCAAATCTAAGCTGTCTGAAGTGTTTTTCAAAAGTTATCAACACTTTTATGTTTGGCGTTCCGAAACCCACCTTATCTCAGGCTGAAAAGCGTTTTTACGCATTGTGCCATAACTTTTCAGGGAAGCTTCAGAACATGAAATTTTAACCTCCCACTATAGCAGAAAGGGTCTTTCTAGTAGTTGCACATCAAATCTAAACTGTCTGAAGTGTTTTTCCAAAGTTATCAACACTTTTATGTTTGGCGTTCCGAAACCCACCTTATCTCAGGCTGAAAAGCGTTTTTGTGCATTGTGCCATAACTTTTCAGGGAAGCTTCAGAACATGAAATTTTAACCTCCCACTATAGCAGAAAGGGTCTTTCTAGTAGTTGCACATCAAATCTAAGCTGTCTGAAGTGTTTTTCAAAAGTTAACACTTTTATGTTTGGCGTTCCGAAACCCACCTTATCTCAGGCTGAAAAGCGTTTTTGTGCATTGTGCCATAACTTTTCAGGAAAGCTTCAGAACATGAAATTTTAACCTCCCACTATAGCAGAAAGGGTCTTTCTAGTAGTTGCACATCAAATCTAAACTGTCTGAAGTGTTTTTCCAAAGTTATCAACACTTTTATGTTTGGCGTTCCGAAACCCACCTTATCTCAGGCTGAAAAGCGTTTTTACGCATTGTGCCATAACTTTTCAGGGAAGCTTCAGAACATGAAATTTTAAACTCCCACTATAGCAGAAAGGGTCTTTCTAGTAGTTGCACATCAAATCTAAACTGTCTGAAGTGTTTTTCCAAAGTTATTAACACTTTTATGTTTGGCGTTCCGAAACCCACCTTATCTCAGGCTGAAAAGCGTTTTTGTGCATTGTGCCATAACTTTTCAGGGAAGCTTCAGAACATGAAATTTTAACCTCCCACTATAGCAGAAAGGGTCTTTCTAGTAGTTGCACATCAAATCTAAACTGTCTGAAGTGTTTTTCCAAAGTTATCAACACTTTTATGTTTGGCGTTCCGAAACCCACCTTATCTCAGGCTGAAAAGCGC
This sequence comes from Synchiropus splendidus, assembly GCF_027744825.2. Lineage (NCBI taxonomy): Eukaryota > Metazoa > Chordata > Actinopteri > Syngnathiformes > Callionymidae > Synchiropus > Synchiropus splendidus. The sequence continues at coordinate 163,807 of NW_026527065.1, forward strand.
TTTTACGCATTGTGCCATAACTTTTCAGGGAAGCTTCAGAACATGAAATTTTAACCTCCCACTATAGCAGAAAGGGTCTTTCTAGTAGGTGCACATCAAATCTAAGCTGTCTGAAGTGTTTTTCGAAAGTTATCAACACTTTTATGTTTGGCGTTCCGAAACCCACCTTATCTCAGGCTGAAAAGCGTTTTTGTGCATTGTGCCATAACTTTTCAGGGAAGCTTCAGAACATGAAATTTTAACCTCCCACTATAGCAGAAAGGGTCTTTCTAGTAGTTGCACATCAAATCTAAGCTGTCTGAAGTGTTTTTCAAAAGTTATCAACACTTTTATGTTTGGCGTTCCGAAACCCACCTTATCTCAGGCTGAAAAGCGTTTTTGTGCATTGTGCCATAACTTTTCAGGAAAGCTTCAGAACATGAAATTTTAACCTCCCACTATAGCAGAAAGGGTCTTTCTAGTAGTTGCACATCAAATCTAAACTGTCTGAAGTGTTTTTCCAAAGTTATCAACACTTTTATGTTTGGCGTTCCGAAACCCACCTTATCTCAGGCTGAAAAGCGTTTTTGTGCATAGTGCCATAACTTTTCAGGGAAGCTTCAGAACATGAAATTTTAACCTCCCACTATAGCAGAAAGGGTCTTTCTAGTAGTTGCACATCAAATCTAAACTGTCTGAAGTGTTTTTCCAAAGATATTAACACTTTTATGTTTGGCGTTCCGAAACCCACCTTATCTCAGGCTGAAAAGCGTTTTTGTGCATTGTGCCATAACTTTTCAGGGAAGCTTCAGAACATGAAATTTTAACCTCCCACTATAGCAGAAAGGGTCTTTCTAGTAGTTGCACATCAAATCTAAACTGTCTGAAGTGTTTTTCCAAAGTTATTAACACTTTTATGTTTGGCGTTCCGAAACCCACCTTATCTCAGGCTGAAAAGCGTTTTTGTGCATTGTGCCATAACTTTTCAGGGAAGCTTCAGAACATGAAATTTTAACCTCCCACTATAGCAGTAAGGGTCTTTCTAGTAGTTGCACATCAAATCTAAACTGTCTGAAGTGTTTTTCCAAAGTTATCAACACTTTTATGTTTGGCGTTCCGAAACCCACCTTATCTCAGGCTGAAAAGCGTTTTTGTGCATTGTGCCATAACTTTTCAGGGAAGCTTCAGAACATGAAATTTTAACCTCCCACTATAGCAGAAAGGGTCTTTCTAGTAGTTGCACATCAAATCTAAGCTGTCTGAAGTGTTTTTCAAAAGTTATCAACACTTTTATGTTTGGCGTTCCGAAACCCACCTTATCTCAGACTGAAAAGCGTTTTTGTGCATTGTGCCATAACTTTTCAGGAAAGCTTCAGAACATGAAATTTTAACCTCCCACTATAGCAGAAAGGGTCTTTCTAGTAGTTGCACATCAAATCTAAACTGTCTGAAGTGTTTTTCCAAAGTTATCAACACTTTTATGTTTGGCGTTCCGAAACCCACCTTATCTCAGGCTGAAAAGCGTTTTTACGCATTGTGCCATAACTTTTCAGGGAAGCTTCAGAACATGAAATTTTAACCTCCCACTATAGCAGAAAGGGTCTTTCTAGTAGGTGCACATCAAATCTAAGCTCTCTGAAGTGTTTTTCGAAAGTTATCAACACTTTTATGTTTGGCGTTCCGAAACCCACCTTATCTCAGGCTGAAAAGCGTTTTTGTGCATTGTGCCATAACTTTTCAGGAAAGCTTCAGAACATGAAATTTTAACCTCCCACTATAGCAGAAAGGGTCTTTCTAGTAGTTGCACATCAAATCTAAACTGTCTGAAGTGTTTTTCCAAAGTTATTAACACTTTTATGTTTGGCGTTCCGAAACCCACCTTATCTCAGGCTGAAAAGCGTTTTTGTGCATTGTGCCATAACTTTTCAGGGAGGCTTCAGAACATGAAATTTTAACCTCCCACTATAGCAGAAAGGGTCTTTCTAGTAGTTGCACATCAAATCTAAACTGCCTGAAGTGTTTTTCAAAAGTTATTAACACTTTTATGTTTGGCGTTCCGAAACCCACCTTATCTCAGGCTGAAAAGCGTTTTTGTGCATTGTGCCATAACTTTTCAGGAAAGCTTCAGAACATGAAATTTTAACCTCCCACTATAGCAGAAAGGGTCTTTCTAGTAGTTGCACATCAAATCTAAACTGTCTGAAGTGTTTTTCCAAAGTTATCAACACTTTTATGTTTGGCGTTCCGAAACCCACCTTATCTCAGGCTGAAAAGCGTTTTTACGCATTGTGCCATAACTTTTCAGGGAAGCTTCAGAACATGAAATTTTAACCTCCCACTATAGCAGAAAGGGTCTTTCTAGTAGTTGCACATCAAATCTAAGCTCTCTGAAGTGTTTTTCGAAAGTTATCAACACTTTTATGTTTGGCGTTCCGAAACCCACCTTATCTCAGGCTGAAAAGCGTTTTTGTGCATTGTGCCATAACTTTTCAGGAAAGCTTCAGAACATGAAATTTTAACCTCCCACTATAGCAGAAAGGGTCTTTCTAGTAGTTGCACATCAAATCTAAACTGTCTGAAGTGCTTTTCCAAAGTTATTAACACTTTTATGTTTGGCTTTCCGAAACCCACCTTATCTCAGGCTGAAAAGCGTTTTTGTGCATTGTGCCATAACTTTTCAGGGAAGCTTCAGAACATGAAATTTTAACCTCCCACTATAGCAGAAAGGGTCTTTCTAGTAGTTGCACATCAAATCTAAACTGTCTGAAGTGTTTTTCCAAAGTTATCAACACTTTTATGTTTGGCGTTCCGAAACCCACCTTATCTCAGGCTGAAAAGCGTTTTTACGCATTGTGCCATAACTTTTCAGGGAAGCTTCAGAACATGAAATTTTAACCTCCCACTATAGCAGAAAGGGTCTTTCTAGTAGGTGCACATCAAATCTAAGCTGTCTGAAGTGTTTTTCGAAAGTTATCAACACTTTTATGTTTGGCGTTCCGAAACCCACCTTATCTCAGGCTGAAAAGCGTTTTTGTGCATTGTGCCATAACCTTTCAGGGAAGCTTCAGAACATGAAATTTTAACCTCCCACTATAGCAGAAAGGGTCTTTCTAGTAGTTGCACATCAAATCTAAACTGTCTGAAGTGTTTTTCCAAAGTTATCAACACTTTTGTGTTTGGCGTTCCGAAACCCACCTTATCTCAGGCTGAAAAGCGTTTTTACGCATTGTGCCATAACTTTTCAGGGAAGCTTCAGAACATGAAATTTTAACCTCCCACTATAGCAGAAAGGGTCTTTCTAGTAGGTGCACATCAAATCTAAGCTGTCTGAAGTGTTTTTCGAAAGTTATCAACACTTTTATGTTTGGCGTTCCGAAACCCACCTTATCTCAGGCTGAAAAGCGTTTTTGTGCATTGTGCCATAACTTTTCAGGGAAGCTTCAGAACATGAAATTTTAACCTCCCACTATAGCAGAAAGGGTCTTTCTAGTAGTTGCACATCAAATCTAAGCTGTCTGAAGTGTTTTTCCAAAGTTATCAACACTTTTATGTTTGGCGTTCCGAAACCCACCTTATCTCAGGCTGAAAAGCGTTTTTACGCATTGTGCCATAACTTTTCAGGGAAGCTTCAGAACATGAAATTTTAACCTCCCACTATAGCAGAAAGGGTCTTTCTAGTAGTTGCACATCAAATCTAAACTGTCTGAAGTGTTTTTCCAAAGATATTAACACTTTTATGTTTGGCGTTCCGAAACCCACCTTATCTCAGGCTGAAAAGCGTTTTTGTGCATTGTGCCATAACTTTTCAGGGAAGCTTCAGAACATGAAATTTTAACCTCCCACTATAGCAGAAAGGGTCTTTCTAGTAGTTGCACATCAAATCTAAACTGTCTGAAGTGTTTTTCAAAAGTTATCAACACTTTTATGTTTGGCGTTCCGAAACCCACCTTATCTCAGGCTGAAAAGCGTTTTTGTGCATTGTGCCATAACTTTTCAGGAAAGCTTCAGAACGTGAAATTTTAACCTCCCACTATAGCAGAAAGGGTCTTTCTAGTAGTTGCACATCAAATCTAAACTGTCTGAAGTGTTTTTCCAAAGTTATCAACACTTTTATGTTTGGCGTTCCGAAACCCACCTTATCTCAGGCTGAAAAGCGTTTTTGTGCATTGTGCCATAACTTTTCAGGAAAGCTTCAGAACATGAAATTTTAACCTCCCACTATAGCAGAAAGGGTCTTTCTAGTAGTTGCACATCAAATCTAAACTGTCTGAAGTGTTTTTCCAAAGTTATTAACACTTTTATGTTTGGCGTTCCGAAACCCACCTTATCTCAGGCTGAAAAGCGTTTTTGTGCATTGTGCCATAACTTTTCAGGGAAGCTTCAGAACATGAAATTTTAACCTCCCACTATAGCAGATAGGGTCTTTCTAGTAGTTGCACATCAAATCTAAACTGTCTGAAGTGTTTTTCCAAAGTTATCAACACTTTTATGTTTGGCGTTCCGAAACCCACCTTATCTCAGGCTGAAAAGCGTTTTTGTGCATTGTGCCATAACTTTTCAGGAAAGCTTCAGAACATGAAATTTTAACCTCCCACTATAGCAGAAAGGGTCTTTCTAGTAGTTGCACATCAAATCTAAACTGTCTGAAGTGTTTTTCCAAAGTTATTAACACTTTTATGTTTGGCGTTCCGAAACCCACCTTATCTCAGGCTGAAAAGCGTTTTTGTGCATTGTGCCATAACTTTTCAGGGAAGCTTCAGAACATGAAATTTTAACCTCCCACTATAGCAGATAGGGTCTTTCTAGTAGTTGCACATCAAATCTAAACTGTCTGAAGTGTTTTTCCAAAGTTATTAACACTTTTATGTTTGGCGTTCCGAAACCCACCTTATCTCAGGCTGAAAAGCGTTTTTACGCATTGTGCCATAACTTTTCAGGGAAGCTTCAGAACATGAAATTTTAACCTCCCACTATAGCAGAAAGGGTCTTTCTAGTAGGTGCACATCAAATCTAAGCTGTCTGAAGTGTTTTTCGAAAGTTATCAACACTTTTATGTTTGGCGTTCCGAAACCCACCTTATCTCAGGCTGAAAAGCGTTTTTGTGCATTGTGCCATAACTTTTCAGGGAAGCTTCAGAACATGAAATTTTAACCTCCCACTATAGCAGAAAGGGTCTTTCTAGTAGTTGCACATCAAATCTAAGCTGTCTGAAGTGTTTTTCAAAAGTTATCAACACTTTTATGTTTGGCGTTCCGAAACCCACCTTATCTCAGGCTGAAAAGCGTTTTTGTGCATTGTGCCATAACTTTTCAGGAAAGCTTCAGAACGTGAAATTTTAACCTCCCACTACAGCAGAAAGGGTCTTTCTAGTAGTTGCACATCAAATCTAAACTGTCTGAAGTGTTTTTCCAAAGTTATCAACACTTTTATGTTTGGCGTTCCGAAACCCACCTTATCTCAGGCTGAAAAGCGTTTTTGTGCATTGTGCCATAACTTTTCAGGAAAGCTTCAGAACATGAAATTTTAACCTCCCACTATAGCAGAAAGGGTCTTTCTAGTAGTTGCACATCAAATCTAAACTGTCTGAAGTGTTTTTCCAAAGTTATCAACACTTTTATGTTTGGCGTTCCGAAACCCACCTTATCTCAGGCTGAAAAGCGTTTTTACGCATTGTGCCATAACTTTTCAGGGAAGCTTCAGAACATGAAATTTTAACCTCCCACTATAGCAGAAAGGGTCTTTCTAGTAGGTGCACATCAAATCTAAACTGTCTGAAGTGTTTTTCCAAAGTTATCAACACTTTTATGTTTGGCGTTCCGAAACCCACCTTATCTCAGGCTGAAAAGCGTTTTTACGCATTGTGCCATAACTTTTCAGGGAAGCTTCAGAACATGAAATTTTAACCTCCCACTATAGCAGAAAGGGTCTTTCTAGTAGGTGCACATCAAATCTAAGCTGTCTGAAGTGTTTTTCGAAAGTTATCAACACTTTTATGTTTGGCGTTCCGAAACCCACCTTATCTCAGGCTGAAAAGCGTTTTTGTGCATTGTGCCATAACCTTTCAGGGAAGCTTCAGAACATGAAATTTTAACCTCCCACTATAGCAGAAAGGGTCTTTCTAGTAGTTGCACATCAAATCTAAACTGTCTGAAGTGTTTTTCCAAAGTTATCAACACTTTTGTGTTTGGCGTTCCGAAACCCACCTTATCTCAGGCTGAAAAGCGTTTTTACGCATTGTGCCATAACTTTTCAGGGAAGCTTCAGAACATGAAATTTTAACCTCCCACTATAGCAGAAAGGGTCTTTCGAGTAGGTGCACATCAAATCTAAGCTGTCTGAAGTGTTTTTCGAAAGTTATCAACACTTTTATGTTTGGCGTTCCGAAACCCACCTTATCTCAGGCTGAAAAGCGTTTTTGTGCATTGTGCCATAACTTTTCAGGGAAGCTTCAGAACATGAAATTTTAACCTCCCACTATAGCAGAAAGGGTCTTTCTAGTAGTTGCACATCAAATCTAAGCTGTCTGAAGTGTTTTTCAAAAGTTATCAACACTTTTATGTTTGGCGTTCCGAAACCCACCTTATCTCAGGCTGAAAAGCGTTTTTGTGCATTGTGCCATAACTTTTCAGGAAAGCTTCAGAACATGAAATTTTAACCTCCCACTATAGCAGAAAGGGTCTTTCTAGTAGTTGCACATCAAATCTAAACTGTCTGAAGTGTTTTTCCAAAGTTATCAACACTTTTATGTTTGGCGTTCCGAAACCCACCTTATCTCAGGCTGAAAAGCGTTTTTACGCATTGTGCCATAACTTTTCAGGGAAGCTTCAGAACATGAAATTTTAACCTCCCACTATAGCAGAAAGGGTCTTTCTAGTAGTTGCACATCAAATCTAAACTGTCTGAAGTGTTTTTCCAAAGATATTAACACTTTTATGTTTGGCGTTCCGAAACCCACCTTATCTCAGGCTGAAAAGCGTTTTTGTGCATTGTGCCATAACTTTTCAGGGAAGCTTCAGAACATGAAATTTTAACCTCCCACTATAGCAGAAAGGGTCTTTCTAGTAGTTGCACATCAAATCTAAACTGTCTGAAGTGTTTTTCAAAAGTTATCAACACTTTTATGTTTGGCGTTCCGAAACCCACCTTATCTCAGGCTGAAAAGCGTTTTTGTGCATTGTGCCATAACTTTTCAGGAAAGCTTCAGAACGTGAAATTTTAACCTCCCACTATAGCAGAAAGGGTCTTTCTAGTAGTTGCACATCAAATCTAAACTGTCTGAAGTGTTTTTCCAAAGTTATCAACACTTTTATGTTTGGCGTTCCGAAACCCACCTTATCTCAGGCTGAAAAGCGTTTTTGTGCATTGTGCCATAACTTTTCAGGAAAGCTTCAGAACATGAAATTTTAACCTCCCACTATAGCAGAAAGGGTCTTTCTAGTAGTTGCACATCAAATCTAAACTGTCTGAAGTGTTTTTCCAAAGTTATTAACACTTTTATGTTTGGCGTTCCGAAACCCACCTTATCTCAGGCTGAAAAGCGTTTTTGTGCATTGTGCCATAACTTTTCAGGGAAGCTTCAGAACATGAAATTTTAACCTCCCACTATAGCAGAAAGGGTCTTTCTAGTAGTTGCACATCAAATCTAAACTGTCTGAAATGTTTTTCCAAAGTTATTAACACTTTTATGTTTGGCGTTCCGAAACCCACCTTATCTCAGGCTGAAAAGCGTTTTTACGCATTGTGCCATAACTTTTCAGGGAAGCTTCAGAACATGAAATTTTAACCTCCCACTATAGCAGAAAGGGTCTTTCTAGTAGGTGCACATCAAATCTAAGCTGTCTGAAGTGTTTTTCGAAAGTTATCAACACTTTTATGTTTGGCGTTCCGAAACCCACCTTATCTCAGGCTGAAAAGCGTTTTTGTGCATTGTGCCATAACTTTTCAGGGAAGCTTCAGAACATGAAATTTTAACCTCCCACTATAGCAGAAAGGGTCTTTCTAGTAGTTGCACATCAAATCTAAGCTGTCTGAAGTGTTTTTCAAAAGTTATCAACACTTTTATGTTTGGCGTTCCGAAACCCACCTTATCTCAGGCTGAAAAGCGTTTTTGTGCATTGTGCCATAACTTTTCAGGAAAGCTTCAGAACGTGAAATTTTAACCTCCCACTACAGCAGAAAGGGTCTTTCTAGTAGTTGCACATCAAATCTAAACTGTCTGAAGTGTTTTTCCAAAGTTATCAACACTTTTATGTTTGGCGTTCCGAAACCCACCTTATCTCAGGCTGAAAAGCGTTTTTACGCATTGTGCCATAACTTTTCAGGGAAGCTTCAGAACATGAAATTTTAACCTCCCACTATAGCAGAAAGGGTCTTTCTAGTAGGTGCACATCAAATCTAAGCTCTCTGAAGTGTTTTTCGAAAGTTATCAACACTTTTATGTTTGGCGTTCCGAAACCCACCTTATCTCAGGCTGAAAAGCGTTTTTGTGCATTGTGCCATAACTTTTCAGGAAAGCTTCAGAACATGAAATTTTAACCTCCCACTATAGCAGAAAGGGTCTTTCTAGTAGTTGCACATCAAATCTAAACTGTCTGAAGTGTTTTTCCAAAGTTATCAACACTTTTATGTTTGGCGTTCCGAAACCCACCTTATCTCAGGCTGAAAAGCGTTTTTACGCATTGTGCCATAACTTTTCAGGGAAGCTTCAGAACATGAAATTTTAACCTCCCACTATAGCAGAAAGGGTCTTTCTAGTAGGTGCACATCAAATCTAAGCTCTCTGAAGTGTTTTTCGAAAGTTATCAACACTTTTATGTTTGGCGTTCCGAAACCCACCTTATCTCAGGCTGAAAAGCGTTTTTGTGCATTGTGCCATAACTTTTCAGGAAAGCTTCAGAACATGAAATTTTAACCTCCCACTATAGCAGAAAGGGTCTTTCTAGTAGTTGCACATCAAATCTAAACTGTCTGAAGTGTTTTTCAAAAGTTATTAACACTTTTATGTTTGGCGTTCCGAAACCCACCTTATCTCAGGCTGAAAAGCGTTTTTGTGCATTGTGCCATAACTTTTCAGGGAAGCTTCAGAACATGAAATTTTAACCTCCCACTATAGCAGAAAGGGTCTTTCTAGTAGTTGCACATCAAATCTAAACTGTCTGAAGTGTTTTTCCAAAGTTATTAACACTTTTATGTTTGGCGTTCCGAAACCCACCTTATCTCAGGCTGAAAAGCGTTTTTGTGCATTGTGCCATAACTTTTCAGGGAAGCTTCAGAACATGAAATTTTAACCTCCCACTATAGCAGAAAGGGTCTTTCTAGTAGTTGCACATCAAATCTAAACTGTCTGAAGTGTTTTTCCAAAGTTATCAACACTTTTATGTTTGGCGTTCCGAAACCCACCTTATCTCAGGCTGAAAAGCGTTTTTACGCATTGTGCCATAACTTTTCAGGAAAGCTTCAGAACATGAAATTTTAACCTCCCACTATAGCAGAAAGGGTCTTTCTAGTAGTTGCACATCAAATCTAAACTGTCTGAAGTGTTTTTCCAAAGTTATCAACACTTTTATGTTTGGCGTTCCGAAACCCACCTTATCTCAGGCTGAAAAGCGTTTTTACGCATTGTGCCATAACTTTTCAGGGAAGCTTCAGAACATGAAATTTTAACCTCCCACTATAGCAGAAAGGGTCTTTCTAGTCGGTGCACATCAAATCTAAGCTCTCTGAAGTGTTTTTCGAAAGTTATCAACACTTTTATGTTTGGCGTTCCGAAACCCACCTTATCTCAGGCTGAAAAGCGTTTTTGTGCATTGTGCCATAACTTTTCAGGGAAGCTTCAGAACATGAAATTTTAACCTCCCACTATAGCAGAAAGGGTCTTTCTAGTAGGTGCACATCAAATCTAAGCTGTCTGAAGTGTTTTTCGAAAGTTATCAACACTTTTATGTTTGGCGTTCCGAAACCCACCTTATCTCAGGCTGAAAAGCGTTTTTGTGCATTGTGCCATAACTTTTCAGGGAAGCTTCAGAACATGAAATTTTAACCTCCCACTATAGCAGAAAGGGTCTTTCTAGTAGTTGCACATCAAATCTAAGCTGTCTGAAGTGTTTTTCAAAAGTTATCAACACTTTTATGTTTGGCGTTCCGAAACCCACCTTATCTCAGGCTGAAAAGCGTTTTTGTGCATTGTGCCATAACTTTTCAGGAAAGCTTCAGAACATGAAATTTTAACCTCCCACTATAGCAGAAAGGGTCTTTCTAATAGTTGCACATCAAATCTAAACTGTCTGAAGTGTTTTTCCAAAGTTATCAACACTTTTATGTTTGGCGTTCCGAAACCCACCTTATCTCAGGCTGAAAAGCGTTTTTACGCATTGTGCCATAACTTTTCAGGGAAGCTTCAGAACATGAAATTTTAACCTCCCACTATAGCAGAAAGGGTCTTTCTAGTAGGTGCACATCAAATCTAAGCTGTCTCAAGTGTTTTTCGAAAGTTATCAACACTTTTATGTTTGGCGTTCCGAAACCCACCTTATCTCAGGCTGAAAAGCGTTTTTGTGCATTGTGCCATAACTTTTCAGGAAAGCTTCAGAACATGAAATTTTAACCTCCCACTATAGCAGAAAGGGTCTTTCTAGTAGTTGCACATCAAATCTAAGCTGTCTGAAGTGTTTTTCAAAAGTTATTAACACTTTTATGTTTGGCGTTCCGAAACCCACCTTATCTCAGGCTGAAAAGCGTTTTTGTGCATTGTGCCATAACTTTTCAGGAAAGCTTCAGAACGTGAAATTTTAACCTCCCACTATAGCAGAAAGGGTCTTTCTAGTAGTTGCACATCAAATCTAAACTGTCTGAAGTGTTTTTCCAAAGTTATTAACACTTTTATGTTTGGCGTTCCGAAACCCACCTTAACTCAGGCTGAAAAGCGTTTTTGTGCATTGTGCCATAACTTTTCAGGGAAGCTTCAGAACATGAAATTTTAACCTCCCACTATAGCAGAAAGGGTCTTTCTAGTAGTTGCACATCAAATCTAAACTGTCTGAAGTGTTTTTCCAAAGTTATCAACACTTTTATGTTTGGCGTTCCGAAACCCACCTTATCTCAGGCTGAAAAGCGTTTTTACGCATTGTGCCATAACTTTTCAGGGAAGCTTCAGAACATGAAATTTTAACCTCCCACTATAGCAGAAAGGGTCTTTCTAGTAGGTGCACATCAAATCTAAGCTGTCTGAAGTGTTTTTCGAAAGTTATCAACACTTTTATGTTTGGCGTTCCGAAACCCACCTTATCTCAGGCTGAAAAGCGTTTTTGTGCATTGTGCCATAACTTTTGAGGAAAGCTTCAGAACATGAAATTTTAACCTCCCACTATAGCAGAAAGGGTCTTTCTAGTAGTTGCACATCAAATCTAAACTGTCTGAAGTGTTTTTCCAAAGTTATCAACACTTTTATGTTTGGCGTTCCGAAACCCACCTTATTTCAGGCTGAAAAGCGTTTTTACGCATTGTGCCATAACTTTTCAGGGAAGCTTCAGAACATGAAATTTTAACCTCCCACTATAGCAGAAAGGGTCTTTCTAGTAGGTGCACATCAAATCTAAGCTCTCTGAAGTGTTTTTCGAAAGTTATCAACACTTTTATGTTTGGCGTTCCGAAACCCACCTTATCTCAGGCTGAAAAGCGTTTTTGTGCATTGTGCCATAACTTTTCAGGGAAGCTTCAGTACATGAAATTTTAACCTCCCACTATAGCAGAAAGGGTCTTTCTAGTAGTTGCACATCAAATCTAAGCTGTCTGAAGTGTTTTACAAAAGTTATCAACACTTTTATGTTTGGCGTTCCGAAACCCACCTTATCTCAGGCTGAAAAGCGTTTTTGTGCATTGTGCCATAACTTTTCAGGGAAGCTTCAGTACATGAAATTTTAACCTCCCACTATAGCAGAAAGGGTCTTTCTAGTAGTTGCACATCAAATCTAAACTGTCTGAAGTGTTTTTCCAAAGTTATCAACACTTTTATGTTTGGCGTTCCGAAACCCACCTTATCTCAGGCTGAAAAGCGTTTTTGTGCATTGTGCCATAACTTTTCAGGGAAGCTTCAGAACATGAAATTTTAACCTCCCACTATAGCAGAAAGGGTCTTTCTAGTAGTTGCACATCAAATCTAAGCTGTCTGAAGTGTTTTACAAAAGTTATCAACACTTTTATGTTTGGCGTTCCGAAACCCACCTTATCTCAGGCTGAAAAGCGTTTTTGTGCATTGTGCCATAACTTTTCAGGAAAGCTTCAGAACATGAAATTTTAACCTCCCACTATAGCAGAAAGGGTCTTTCTAGTAGTTGCACATCAAATCTAAACTGTCTGAAATGTTTTTCCAAAGTTATCAACACTTTTATGTTTGGCGTTCCGAAACCCACCTTATCTCAGGCTGAAAAGCGTTTTTACGCATTGTGCCATAACTTTTCAGGGAAGCTTCAGAACATGAAATTTTAACCTCCCACTATAGCAGAAAGGGTCTTTCTAGTAGGTGCACATCAAATCTAAGCTCTCTGAAGTGTTTTTCGAAAGTTATCAACACTTTTATGTTTGGCGTTCCGAAACCCACCTTATCTCAGGCTGAAAAGCGTTTTTGTGCATTGTGCCATAACTTTTCAGGGAAGCTTCAGAACATGAAATTTTAACCTCCCACTATAGCAGAAAGGGTCTTTCTAGTAGTTGCACATCAAATCTAAACTGTCTGAAGTGTTTTTCAAAAGTTATTAACACTTTTATGTTTGGCGTTCCGAAACCCACCTTATCTCAGGCTGAAAAGCGTTTTTGTGCATTGTGCCATAACTTTTCAGGGAAGCTTCAGAACATGAAATTTTAACCTCCCACTATAGCAGAAAGGGTCTTTCTAGTAGTTGCACATCAAATCTAAACTGTCTGAAGTGTTTTTCCAAAGTTATTAACACTTTTATGTTTGGCGTTCCGAAACCCACCTTATCTCAGGCTGAAAAGCGTTTTTGTGCATTGTGCCATAACTTTTCAGGGAAGCTTCAGAACATGAAATTTTAACCTCCCACTATAGCAGAAAGGGTCTTTCTAGTAGTTGCACATCAAATCTAAACTGTCTGAAGTGTTTTTCCAAAGTTATCAACACTTTTATGTTTGGTGTTCCGAAACCCACCTTATCTCAGGCTGAAAAGCGTTTTTACGCATTGTGCCATAACTTTTCAGGAAAGCTTCAGAACATGAAATTTTAACCTCCCACTATAGCAGAAAGGGTCTTTCTAGTAGTTGCACATCAAATCTAAACTGTCTGAAGTGTTTTTCCAAAGTTATCAACACTTTTATGTTTGGCGTTCCGAAACCCACCTTATCTCAGGCTGAAAAGCGTTTTTACGCATTGTGCCATAACTTTTCAGGGAAGCTTCAGAACATGAAATTTTAACCTCCCACTATAGCAGAAAGGGTCTTTCTAGTAGGTGCACATCAAATCTAAGCTCTCTGAAGTGTTTTTCGAAAGTTATCAACACTTTTATGTTTGGCGTTCCGAAACCCACCTTATCTCAGGCTGAAAAGCGTTTTTGTGCATTGTGCCATAACTTTTCAGGGAAGCTTCAGAACATGAAATTTTAACCTCCCACTATAGCAGAAAGGTTCTTTCTAGTAGTTGCACATCAAATCTAAACTGTCTGAAGTGTTTTTCCAAAGTTATTAACACTTTTATGTTTGGCGTTCCGAAACCCACCTTATCTCAGGCTGAAAAGCGTTTTTGTGCATTGTGCCATAACTTTTCAGGGAAGCTTCAGAACATGAAATTTTAACCTCCCACTATAGCAGAAAGGGTCTTTCTAGTAGGTGCACATCAAATCTAAGCTGTCTGAAGTGTTTTTCGAAAGTTATCAACACTTTTATGTTTGGCGTTCCGAAACCCACCTTATCTCAGGCTGAAAAGCGTTTTTGTGCATTGTGCCATAACTTTTCAGGGAAGCTTCAGAACATGAAATTTTAACCTCCCACTATAGCAGAAAGGGTCTTTCTAGTAGTTGCACATCAAATCTAAGCTGTCTGAAGTGTTTTTCAAAAGTTATCAACACTTTTATGTTTGGCGTTCCGAAACCCACCTTATCTCAGGCTGAAAAGCGTTTTTGTGCATTGTGCCATAACTTTTCAGGAAAGCTTCAGAACATGAAATTTTAACCTCCCACTATAGCAGAAAGGGTCTTTCTAATAGTTGCACATCAAATCTAAACTGTCTGAAGTGTTTTTCCAAAGTTATCAACACTTTTATGTTTGGCGTTCCGAAACCCACCTTATCTCAGGCTGAAAAGCGTTTTTACGCATTGTGCCATAACTTTTCAGGGAAGCTTCAGAACATGAAATTTTAACCTCCCACTATAGCAGAAAGGGTCTTTCTAGTAGGTGCACATCAAATCTAAGCTCTCTCAAGTGTTTTTCGAAAGTTATCAACACTTTTATGTTTGGCGTTCCGAAACCCACCTTATCTCAGGCTGAAAAGCGTTTTTGTGCATTGTGCCATAACTTTTCAGGAAAGCTTCAGAACATGAAATTTTAACCTCCCACTATAGCAGAAAGGGTCTTTCTAGTAGTTGCACATCAAATCTAAGCTGTCTGAAGTGTTTTTCAAAAGTTATTAACACTTTTATGTTTGGCGTTCCGAAACCCACCTTATCTCAGGCTGAAAAGCGTTTTTGTGCATTGTGCCATAACTTTTCAGGAAAGCTTCAGAACGTGAAATTTTAACCTCCCACTATAGCAGAAAGGGTCTTTCTAGTAGTTGCACATCAAATCTAAACTGTCTGAAGTGTTTTTCCAAAGTTATTAACACTTTTATGTTTGGCGTTCCGAAACCCACCTTATCTCAGGCTGAAAAGCGTTTTTGTGCATTGTGCCATAACTTTTCAGGGAAGCTTCAGAACATGAAATTTTAACCTCCCACTATAGCAGAAAGGGTCTTTCTAGTAGTTGCACATCAAATCTAAACTGTCTGAAGTGTTTTTCCAAAGTTATCAACACTTTTATGTTTGGCGTTCCGAAACCCACCTTATCTCAGGCTGAAAAGCGTTTTTACGCATTGTGCCATAACTTTTCAGGGAAGCTTCAGAACATGAAATTTTAACCTCCCACTATAGCAGAAAGGGTCTTTCTAGTAGGTGCACATCAAATCTAAGCTGTCTGAAGTGTTTTTCGAAAGTTATCAACACTTTTATGTTTGGCGTTCCGAAACCCACCTTATCTCAGGCTGAAAAGCGTTTTTGTGCATTGTGCCATAACTTTTCAGGGAAGCTTCAGAACATGAAATTTTAACCTCCCACTATAGCAGAAAGGGTCTTTCTAGTAGTTGCACATCAAATCTAAACTGTCTGAAGTGTTTTTCCAAAGTTATCAACACTTTTATGTTTGGCGTTCCGAAACCCACCTTATTTCAGGCTGAAAAGCGTTTTTACGCATTGTGCCATAACTTTTCAGGGAAGCTTCAGAACATGAAATTTTAACCTCCCACTATAGCAGAAAGGGTCTTTCTAGTAGGTGCACATCAAATCTAAGCTCTCTGAAGTGTTTTTCGAAAGTTATCAACACTTTTATGTTTGGCGTTCCGAAACCCACCTTATCTCAGGCTGAAAAGCGTTTTTGTGCATTGTGCCATAACTTTTCAGGGAAGCTTCAGAACATGAAATTTTAACCTCCCACTATAGCAGAAAGGGTCTTTCTAGTAGTTGCACATCAAATCTAAACTGTCTGAAGTGTTTTTCCAAAGTTATTAACACTTTTATGTTTGGCGTTCCGAAACCCACCTTATCTCAGGCTGAAAAGCGTTTTTGTGCATTGTGCCATAACTTTTCAGGGAAGCTTCAGAACATGAAATTTTAACCTCCCACTATAGCAGAAAGGGTCTTTCTAGTAGTTGCACATCAAATCTAAACTGTCTGAAGTGTTTTTCCAAAGTTATCAACACTTTTATGTTTGGCGTTCCGAAACCCACCTTATCTCAGGCTGAAAAGCGTTTTTGTGCATTGTGCCATAACTTTTCAGGGAAGCTTCAGAACATGAAATTTTAACCTCCCACTATAGCAGAAAGGGTCTTTCTAGTAGTTGCACATCAAATCTAAGCTGTCTGAAGTGTTTTACAAAAGTTATCAACACTTTTATGTTTGGCGTTCCGAAACCCACCTTATCTCAGGCTGAAAAGCGTTTTTGTGCATTGTGCCATAACTTTTCAGGAAAGCTTCAGAACATGAAATTTTAACCTCCCACTATAGCAGAAAGGGTCTTTCTAGTAGTTGCACATCAAATCTAAACTGTCTGAAGTGTTTTTCCAAAGTTATTAACACTTTTATGTTTGGCGTTCCGAAACCCACCTTATCTCAGGCTGAAAAGCGTTTTTGTGCATTGTGCCATAACTTTTCAGGGAAGCTTCAGAACATGAAATTTTAACCTCCCACTAAAGCAGAAAGGGTCTTTCTAGTAGTTGCACATCAAATCTAAACTGTCTGAAGTGTTTTTCCAAAGTTATTAACACTTTTATGTTTGGCGTTCCGAAACCCACCTTATCTCAGGCTGAAAAGCGTTTTTGTGCATTGCGCCATAACTTTTCAGGGAAGCTTCAGAACATGAAATTTTAACCTCCCACTATAGCAGAAAGGGTCTTTCTAGTAGTTGCACATCAAATCTAAACTGTCTGAAGTGTTTTTCCAAAGTTATCAACACTTTTATGTTTGGCGTTCCGAAACCCACCTTATCTCAGGCTGAAAAGCGTTTTTACGCATTGTGCCATAACTTTTCAGGGAAGCTTCAGAACATGAAATTTTAACCTCCCACTATAGCAGAAAGGGTCTTTCTAGTAGGTGCACATCAAATCTAAGCTGTCTGAAGTGTTTTTCGAAAGTTATCAACACTTTTATGTTTGGCGTTCCGAAACCCACCTTATCTCAGGCTGAAAAGCGTTTTTGTGCATTGTGCCATAACTTTTCAGGGAAGCTTCAGAACATGAAATTTTAACCTCCCACTATAGCAGAAAGGGTCTTTCTAGTAGTTGCACATCAAATCTAAGCTGTCTGAAGTGTTTTTCCAAAGTTATCAACACTTTTATGTTTGGCGTTCCGAAACCCACCTTATCTCAGGCTGAAAAGCGTTTTTGTGCATTGTGCCATAACTTTTCAGGAAAGCTTCAGAACATGAAATTTTAACCTCCCACTATAGCAGAAAGGGTCTTTCTAGTAGTTGCACATCAAATCTAAACTGTCTGAAGTGTTTTTCCAAAGTTATCAACACTTTTATGTTTGGCGTTCCGAAACCCACCTTATCTCAGGCTGAAAAGCGTTTTTACGCATTGTGCCATAACTTTTCAGGGAAGCTTCAGAACATGAAATTTTAACCTCCCACTATAGCAGAAAGGGTCTTTCTAGTAGGTGCACATCAAATCTAAGCTGTCTGAAGTGTTTTTCAAAAGTTATCAACACTTTTATGTTTGGCGTTCCGAAACCCACCTTATCTCAGGCTGAAAAGCGTTTTTGTGCATTGTGCCATAACTTTTCAGGGAAGCTTCAGAACAAGAAATTTTAACCTCCCACTATAGCAGAAAGGGTCTTTCTAGTAGTTGCACATCAAATCTAAGCTGTCTGAAGTGTTTTTCAAAAGTTATCAACACTTTTATGTTTGGCGTTCCGAAACCCACCTTATCTCAGGCTGAAAAGCGTTTTTGTGCATTGTGCCATAACTTTTCAGGATAGCTTCAGAACATGAAATTTTAACCTCCCACTATAGCAGAAAGGGTCTTTCTTGTAGTTGCACATCAAATCTAAACTGTCTGAAGTGTTTTTCCAAAGTTATCAACACTTTTATGTTTGGCGTTCCGAAACCCACCTTATCTCAGGCTGAAAAGCGTTTTTACGCATTGTGCCATAACTTTTCAGGGAAGCTTCAGAACATGAAATTTTAACCTCCCACTATAGCAGAAAGGGTCTTTCTAGAAGGTGCACATCAAATCTAAGCTCTCTGAAGTGTTTTTCGAAAGTTATCAACACTTTTATGTTTGGCGTTCCGAAACCCACCTTATCTCAGGCTGAAAAGCGTTTTTGTGCATTGTGCCATAACTTTTCAGGAAAGCTTCAGAACATGAAATTTTAACCTCCCACTATAGCAGAAAGGGTCTTTCTAGTAGTTGCACATCAAATCTAAACTGTCTGAAGTGTTTTTCCAAAGTTATTAACACTTTTATGTTTGGCGTTCCGAAACCCACCTTATCTCAGGCTGAAAAGCGTTTTTGTGCATTGTGCCATAACTTTTCAGGGAAGCTTCAGAACATAAAATTTTAAC
Source organism: Synchiropus splendidus (assembly GCF_027744825.2). NCBI lineage: Eukaryota > Metazoa > Chordata > Actinopteri > Syngnathiformes > Callionymidae > Synchiropus > Synchiropus splendidus. The sequence goes on from NW_026527065.1 coordinate 182,098, forward strand.
CTCCCACTATAGCAGAAAGGGTCTTTCTAGTAGTTGCACATCAAATCTAAACTGTCTGAAGTGTTTTTCCAAAGTTATTAACACTTTTATGTTTGGCGTTCCGAAACCCACCTTATCTCAGGCTGAAAAGCGTTTTTGTGCATTGTGCCATAACTTTTCAGGGAAACGTCAGAACATGAAATTTTAACCTCCCACTATAGCAGAAAGGGTCTTTCTAGTAGTTGCACATCAAATCTAAACTGTCTGAAGTGTTTTTCCAAAGTTATCAACACTTTTATGTTTGGCGTTCCGAAACCCACCTTATCTCAGGCTGAAAAGCGTTTTTACGCATTGTGCCATAACTTTTCAGGGAAGCTTCAGAACATGAAATTTTAACCTCCCACTCTAGCAGAAAGGGTCTTTCTAGTAGGTGCACATCAAATCTAAGCTGTCTGAAGTGTTTTTCAAAAGTTATCAACACTTTTATGTTTGGCGTTCCGAAACCCACCTTATCTCAGGCTGAAAAGCGTTTTTGTGCATTGTGCCATAACTTTTCAGGGAAGCTTCAGAACATGAAATTCTAACCTCCCACTATAGCAGAAAGGGTCTTTCTAGTAGTTGCACATCAAATCTAAACTGTCTGAAGTGTTTTTCCAAAGTTATCAACACTTTTATGTTTGGCGTTCCGAAACCCACCTTATCTCAGGCTGAAAAGCGTTTTTACGCATTGTGCCATAACTTTTCAGGGAAGCTTCAGAACATGAAATTTTAACCTCCCACTATAGCAGAAAGGGTCTTTCTAGAAGGTGCACATCAAATCTAAGCTCTCTGAAGTGTTTTTCGAAAGTTATCAACACTTTTATGTTTGGCGTTCCGAAACCCACCTTATCTCAGGCTGAAAAGCGTTTTTGTGCATTGTGCCATAACTTTTCAGGAAAGCTTCAGAACATGAAATTTTAACCTCCCACTATAGCAGAAAGGGTCTTTCTAGTAGTTGCACATCAAATCTAAACTGTCTGAAGTGTTTTTCCAAAGTTATTAACACTTTTATGTTTGGCGTTCCGAAACCCACCTTATCTCAGGCTGAAAAGCGTTTTTGTGCATTGTGCCATAACTTTTCAGGGAAGCTTCAGAACATAAAATTTTAACCTCCCACTATAGCAGAAAGGGTCTTTCTAGTAGTTGCACATCAAATCTAAACTGTCTGAAGTGTTTTTCCAAAGTTATTAACACTTTTATGTTTGGCGTTCCGAAACCCACCTTATCTCAGGCTGAAAAGCGTTTTTGTGCATTGTGCCATAACTTTTCAGGGAAACGTCAGAACATGAAATTTTAACCTCCCACTATAGCAGAAAGGGTCTTTCTAGTAGTTGCACATCAAATCTAAACTGTCTGAAGTGTTTTTCCAAAGTTATCAACACTTTTATGTTTGGCGTTCCGAAACCCACCTTATCTCAGGCTGAAAAGCGTTTTTACGCATTGTGCCATAACTTTTCAGGGAAGCTTCAGAACATGAAATTTTAACCTCCCACTATAGCAGAAAGGGTCTTTCTAGTAGGTGCACATCAAATCTAAGCTGTCTGAAGTGTTTTTCGAAAGTTATCAACACTTTTATGTTTGGCGTTCCGAAACCCACCTTATCTCAGGCTGAAAAGCGTTTTTGTGCATTGTGCCATAACTTTTCAGGGAAGCTTCAGAACATGAAATTTTAACCTCCCACTATAGCAGAAAGGGTCTTTCTAGTAATTGCACATCAAATCTAAGCTGTCTGAAGTGTTTTTCAAAAGTTATCAACACTTTTATGTTTGGCGTTCCGAAACCCACCTTATCTCAGGCTGAAAAGCGTTTTTGTGCATTGTGCCATAACTTTTCAGGAAAGCTTCAGAACATGAAATTTTAACCTCCCACTATAGCAGAAAGGGTCTTTCTAGTAGTTGCACATCAAATCTAAACTGTCTGAAGTGTTTTTCCAAAGTTATCAACACTTTTATGTTTGGCGTTCCGAAACCCACCTTATCTCAGGCTGAAAAGCGTTTTTACGCATTGTGCCATAACTTTTCAGGGAAGCTTCAGAACATGAAATTTTAACCTCCCACTATAGCAGAAAGGGTCTTTCTAGTAGGTGCACATCAAATCTAAGCTCTCTGAAGTGTTTTTCGAAAGTTATCAACACTTTTATGTTTGGCGTTCCGAAACCCACCTTATCTCAGGCTGAAAAGCGTTTTTGTGCATTGTGCCATAACTTTTCAGGAAAGCTTCAGAACATGAAATTTTAACCTCCCACTATAGCAGAAAGGGTCTTTCTAGTAGTTGCACATCAAATCTAAACTGTCTGAAGTGTTTTTCCAAAGTTATTAACACTTTTATGTTTGGCGTTCCGAAACCCACCTTATCTCAGGCTGAAAAGCGTTTTTGTGCATTGTGCCATAACTTTTCAGGGAAGCTTCAGAACATAAAATTTTAACCTCCCACTATAGCAGAAAGGGTCTTTCTAGTAGTTGCACATCAAATCTAAACTGTCTGAAGTGTTTTTCCAAAGTTATTAACACTTTTATGTTTGGCGTTCCGAAACCCACCTTATCTCAGGCTGAAAAGCGTTTTTGTGCATTGTGCCATAACTTTTCAGGGAAACGTCAGAACATGAAATTTTAACCTCCCACTATAGCAGAAAGGGTCTTTCTAGTAGTTGCACATCAAATCTAAACTGTCTGAAGTGTTTTTCCAAAGTTATCAACACTTTTATGTTTGGCGTTCCGAAACCCACCTTATCTCAGGCTGAAAAGCGTTTTTACGCATTGTGCCATAACTTTTCAGGGAAGCTTCAGAACATGAAATTTTAACCTCCCACTCTAGCAGAAAGGGTCTTTCTAGTAGGTGCACATCAAATCTAAGCTGTCTGAAGTGTTTTTCGAAAGTTATCAACACTTTTATGTTTGGCGTTCCGAAACCCACCTTATCTCAGGCTGAAAAGCGTTTTTGTGCATTGTGCCATAACTTTTCAGGGAAGCTTCAGAACATGAAATTTTAACCTCCCACTATAGCAGAAAGGGTCTTTCTAGTAGATGCACATCAAATCTAAACTGTCTGAAGTGTTTTTCCAAAGTTATTAACACTTTTATGTTTGGCGTTCCGAAACCCACCTTATCTCAGGCTGAAAAGCGTTTTTGTGCATTGTGCCATAACTTTTCAGGGAAGCTTCAGAACATGAAATTCTAACCTCCCACTATAGCAGAAAGGGTCTTTCTAGTAGTTGCACATCAAATCTAAATTGTCTGAAGTGTTTTTCCAAAGTTATCAACACTTTTATGTTTGGCGTTCCGAAACCCACCTTATCTCAGGCTGAAAAGCGTTTTTACGCATTGTGCCATAACTTTTCAGGGAAGCTTCAGAACATGAAATTTTAACCTCCCACTATAGCAGAAAGGGTCTTTCTAGTAGGTGCACATCAAATCTAAGCTGTCTGAAGTGTTTTTCGAAAGTTATCAACACTTTTATGTTTGGCGTTCCGAAACCCACCTTATCTCAGGCTGAAAAGCGTTTTTGTGCATTGTGCCATAACTTTTCAGGGAAGCTTCAGAACATGAAATTTTAACCTCCCACTATAGCAGAAAGGGTCTTTCTAGTAATTGCACATCAAATCTAAGCTGTCTGAAGTGTTTTTCAAAAGTTATCAACACTTTTATGTTTGGCGTTCCGAAACCCACCTTATCTCAGGCTGAAAAGCGTTTTTGTGCATTGTGCCATAACTTTTCAGGAAAGCTTCAGAACATGAAATTTTAACCTCCCACTATAGCAGAAAGGGTCTTTCTAGTAGTTGCACATCAAATCTAAACTGTCTGAAGTGTTTTTCCAAAGTTATCAACACTTTTATGTTTGGCGTTCCGAAACCCACCTTATCTCAGGCTGAAAAGCGTTTTTACGCATTGTGCCATAACTTTTCAGGGAAGCTTCAGAACATGAAATTTTAACCTCCCACTATAGCAGAAAGGGTCTTTCTAGTAGGTGCACATCAAATCTAAGCTCTCTGAAGTGTTTTTCGAAAGTTATCAACACTTTTATGTTTGGCGTTCCGAAACCCACCTTATCTCAGGCTGAAAAGCGTTTTTGTGCATTGTGCCATAACCTTTCAGGAAAGCTTCAGAACATGAAATTTTAACCTCCCACTATAGCAGAAAGGGTCTTTCTCGTAGTTGCACATCAAAACTAAACTGTCTGAAGTGTTTTTCCAAAGTTATTAACACTTTTATGTTTGGCGTTCCGAAACCCACCTTATCTCAGGCTGAAAAGCGTTTTTGTGCATTGTGCCATAACTTTTCAGGGAAGCTTCAGAACATGAAATTTTAACCTCCCACTATAGCAGAAAGGGTCTTTCTAATAGTTGCACATCAAATCTAAACTGTCTGAAGTGTTTTTCCAAAGTTATCAACACTTTTATGTTTGGCGTTCCGAAACCCACCTTATCTCAGGCTGAAAAGCGTTTTTACGCATTGTGCCATAACTTTTCAGGGAAGCTTCAGAACATGAAATTTTAACCTCCCACTATAGCAGAAAGGGTCTTTCTAGTAGGTGCACATCAAATCTAAGCTGTCTGAAGTGTTTTTCCAAAGTTATCAACACTTTTATGTTTGGCGTTCCGAAACCCACCTTATCTCAGGCTGAAAAGCGTTTTTGTGCATTGTGCCATAACTTTTCAGGGAAGCTTCAGAACATGAAATTTTAACGTCCCACTATAGCAGAAAGGGTCTTTCTAGTAGTTGCACATCAAATCTAAGCTGTCTGAAGTGTTTTTCAAAAGTTATCAACACTTTTATGTTTGGCGTTCCGAAACCCACCTTATCTCAGGCTGAAAAGCGTTTTTGTGCATTGTGCCATAACTTTTCAGGAAAGCTTCAGAACATGAAATTTTAACCTCCCACTATAGCAGAAAGGGTCTTTCTAGTAGTTGCACATCAAATCTATACTGTCTGAAGTGTTTTTCCAAAGTTATTAACACTTTTATGTTTGGCGTTCCGAAACCCACCTTATCTCAGGCTGAAAAGCGTTTTTACGCATTGTGCCATAACTTTTCAGGGAAGCTTCAGAACATGAAATTTTAACCTCCCACTATAGCAGAAAGGGTCTTTCTAGTAGGTGCACATCAAATCTAAGCTCTCTGAAGTGTTTTTCCAAAGTTATCAACACTTTTATGTTTGGCGTTCCGAAACCCACCTTATCTCAGGCTGAAAAGCGTTTTTGTGCATTGTGCCATAACTTTTCAGGGAAGCTTCAGAACATGAAATTTTAACCTCCCACTATAGCAGAAAGGGTCTTTCTAGTAGTTGCACATCAAATCTAAGCTGTCTGAGGTGTTTTTCAAAAGTTATCAACACTTTTTATGTTTGGCGTTCCGAAACCCACCTTATCTCAGGCTGAAAAGCGTTTTTGTGCATTGTGCCATAACTTTTCAGGAAAGCTTCAGAACATGAAATTTTAACCTCCCACTATAGCAGAAAGGGTCTTTCTAGTAGTTGCACATCAAATCTAAACTGTCTGAAGTGTTTTTCCAAAGTTATCAACACTTTTATGTTTGGCGTTCCGAAACCCACCTTATCTCAGGCTGAAAAGCGTTTTTACGCATTGTGCCATAACTTTTCAGGGAAGCTTCAGAACATGAAATTTTAACCTCCCACTATAGCAGAAAGGGTCTTTCTAGTAGGTGCATATCAAATCTTAGCTCTCTGAAGTGTTTTTCGAAAGTTATCAACACTTTTATGTTTGGCGTTCCGAAACCCACCTTATCTCAGGCTGAAAAGCGTTTTTGTGCATTGTGCCATAACTTTTCAGGAAAGCTTCAGAACATGAAATTTTAACCTCCCACTATAGCAGAAAGGGTCTTTCTAGTAGTTGCACATCAAATCTAAACTGTCTGAAGTGTTTTTCGAAAGTTATCAACACTTTTATGTTTGGCGTTCCGAAACCCACCTTATCTCAGGCTGAAAAGCGTTTTTACGCATTGTGCCATAACTTTTCAGGGAAGCTTCAGAACATGAAATTTTAACCTCCCACTATAGCAGAAAGGGTCTTTCTAGTAGGTGCACATCAAATCTAAGCTGTCTGAAGTGTTTTTCGAAAGTTATCAACACTTTTATGTTTGGCGTTCCGAAACCCACCTTATCTCAGGCTGAAAAGCGTTTTTGTGCATTGTGCCATAACTTTTCAGGGAAGCTTCAGAACATGAAATTTTAACCTCCCACTATAGCAGAAAGGGTCTTTCTAGTAGTTGCACATCAAATCTAAGCTGTCTGAAGTGTTTTTCAAAAGTTATCAACACTTTTATGTTTGGCGTTCCGAAACCCACCTTATCTCAGGCTGAAAAGCGTTTTTGTGCATTGTGCCATAACTTTTCAGGAAAGCTTCAGAACATGAAATTTTAACCTCCCACTATAGCAGAAAGAGTCTTTCTAGTAGTTGCACATCAAATCTAAACTGTCTGAAGTGTTTTTCCAAAGTTATCAACACTTTTGTGTTTGGCGTTCCGAAACCCACCTTATCTCAGGCTGTAAAGCGTTTTTACGCATTGTGCCATAACTTTTCAGGGAAGCTTCAGAACATGAAATTTTAACCTCCCACTATAGCAGAAAGGGTCTTTCTAGTAGTTGCACATCAAATCTAAGCTGTCTGAAGTGTTTTTCAAAAGTTATCAACACTTTTATGTTTGGCGTTCCGAAACCCACCTTATCTCAGGCTGAAAAGCGTTTTTGTGCATTGTGCCATAACTTTTCAGGAAAGCTTCAGAACATGAAATTTTAACCTCCCACTATAGCAGAAAGGGTCTTTCTAGTAGTTGCACATCAAATCTAAACTGTCTGAAGTGTTTTTCCAAAGTTATCAACACTTTTATGTTTGGCGTTCCGAAACCCACCTTATCTCAGGCTGAAAAGCGTTTTTACGCATTGTGCCATAACTTTTCAGGGAAGCTTCAGAACATGAAATTTTAACCTCCCACTATAGCAGAAAGGGTCTTTCTAGTAGGTGCACATCAAATCTAAGCTGTCTGAAGTGTTTTTCGAAAGTTATCAACACTTTTATGTTTGGCGTTCCGAAACCCACCTTATCTCAGGCTGAAAAGCGTTTTTGTGCATTGTGCCATAACTTTTCAGGGAAGCTTCAGAACAAGAAATTTTAACCTCCCACTATAGCAGAAAGGGTCTTTCTAGTAGTTGCACATCAAATCTAAGCTGTCTGAAGTGTTTTTCAAAAGTTATCAACACTTTTATGTTTGGCGTTCCGAAACCCACCTTATCTCAGGCTGAAAAGCGTTTTTGTGCATTGTGCCATAACTTTTCAGGATAGCTTCAGAACATGAAATTTTAACCTCCCACTATAGCAGAAAGGGTCTTTCTTGTAGTTGCACATCAAATCTAAACTGTCTGAAGTGTTTTTCCAAAGTTATCAACACTTTTATGTTTGGCGTTCCGAAACCCACCTTATCTCAGGCTGAAAAGCGTTTTTACGCATTGTGCCATAACTTTTCAGGGAAGCTTCAGAACATGAAATTTTAACCTCCCACTATAGCAGAAAGGGTCTTTCTAGAAGGTGCACATCAAATCTAAGCTCTCTGAAGTGTTTTTCGAAAGTTATCAACACTTTTATGTTTGGCGTTCCGAAACCCACCTTATCTCAGGCTGAAAAGCGTTTTTGTGCATTGTGCCATAACTTTTCAGGAAAGCTTCAGAACATGAAATTTTAACCTCCCACTATAGCAGAAAGGGTCTTTCTAGTAGTTGCACATCAAATCTAAACTGTCTGAAGTGTTTTTCCAAAGTTATTAACACTTTTATGTTTGGCGTTCCGAAACCCACCTTATCTCAGGCTGAAAAGCGTTTTTGTGCATTGTGCCATAACTTTTCAGGGAAGCTTCAGAACATAAAATTTTAACCTCCCACTATAGCAGAAAGGGTCTTTCTAGTAGTTGCACATCAAATCTAAACTGTCTGAAGTGTTTTTCCAAAGTTATTAACACTTTTATGTTTGGCGTTCCGAAACCCACCTTATCTCAGGCTGAAAAGCGTTTTTGTGCATTGTGCCATAACTTTTCAGGGAAGCGTCAGAACATGAAATTTTAACCTCCCACTATAGCAGAAAGGGTCTTTCTAGTAGTTGCACATCAAATCTAAACTGTCTGAAGTGTTTTTCCAAAGTTATCAACACTTTTATGTTTGGCGTTCCGAAACCCACCTTATCTCAGGCTGAAAAGCGTTTTTACGCATTGTGCCATAACTTTTCAGGGAAGCTTCAGAACATGAAATTTTAACCTCCCACTCTAGCAGAAAGGGTCTTTCTAGTAGGTGCACATCAAATCTAAGCTGTCTGAAGTGTTTTTCGAAAGTTATCAACACTTTTATGTTTGGCGTTCCGAAACCCACCTTATCTCAGGCTGAAAAGCGTTTTTGTGCATTGTGCCATAACTTTTCAGGGAAGCTTCAGAACATGAAATTTTAACCTCCCACTATAGCAGAAAGGGTCTTTCTAGTAGATGCACATCAAATCTAAACTGTCTGAAGTGTTTTTCCAAAGTTATTAACACTTTTATGTTTGGCGTTCCGAAACCCACCTTATCTCAGGCTGAAAAGCGTTTTTGTGCATTGTGCCATAACTTTTCAGGGAAGCTTCAGAACATGAAATTCTAACCTCCCACTATAGCAGAAAGGGTCTTTCTAGTAGTTGCACATCAAATCTAAATTGTCTGAAGTGTTTTTCCAAAGTTATCAACACTTTTATGTTTGGCGTTCCGAAACCCACCTTATCTCAGGCTGAAAAGCGTTTTTACGCATTGTGCCATAACTTTTCAGGGAAGCTTCAGAACATGAAATTTTAACCTCCCACTATAGCAGAAAGGGTCTTTCTAGTAGGTGCACATCAAATCTAAGCTGTCTGAAGTGTTTTTCGAAAGTTATCAACACTTTTATGTTTGGCGTTCCGAAACCCACCTTATCTCAGGCTGAAAAGCGTTTTTGTGCATTGTGCCATAACTTTTCAGGGAAGCTTCAGAACATGAAATTTTAACCTCCCACTATAGCAGAAAGGGTCTTTCTAGTAATTGCACATCAAATCTAAGCTGTCTGAAGTGTTTTTCAAAAGTTATCAACACTTTTATGTTTGGCGTTCCGAAACCCACCTTATCTCAGGCTGAAAAGCGTTTTTGTGCATTGTGCCATAACTTTTCAGGAAAGCTTCAGAACATGAAATTTTAACCTCCCACTATAGCAGAAAGGGTCTTTCTAGTAGTTGCACATCAAATCTAAACTGTCTGAAGTGTTTTTCCAAAGTTATCAACACTTTTATGTTTGGCGTTCCGAAACCCACCTTATCTCAGGCTGAAAAGCGTTTTTACGCATTGTGCCATAACTTTTCAGGGAAGCTTCAGAACATGAAATTTTAACCTCCCACTATAGCAGAAAGGGTCTTTCTAGTAGGTGCACATCAAATCTAAGCTCTCTGAAGTGTTTTTCGAAAGTTATCAACACTTTTATGTTTGGCGTTCCGAAACCCACCTTATCTCAGGCTGAAAAGCGTTTTTGTGCATTGTGCCATAACTTTTCAGGGAAGCTTCAGAACATGAAATTTTAACCTCCCACTATAGCAGAAAGGGTCTTTCTAGTAGTTGCACATCAAATCTAAACTGTCTGAAGTGTTTTTCCAAAGTTATCAACACTTTTATGTTTGGCGTTCCGAAACCCACCTTATCTCAGGCTGAAAAGCGTTTTTACGCATTGTGCCATAACTTTTCAGGGAAGCTTCAGAACATGAAATTTTAACCTCCCACTATAGCAGAAAGGGTCTTTCTAGTAGGTGCACATCAAATCTAAGCTGTCTGAAGTGTTTTTCCAAAGTTATCAACACTTTTATGTTTGGCGTTCCGAAACCCACCTTATCTCAGGCTGAAAAGCGTTTTTGTGCATTGTGCCATAACTTTTCAGGGAAGCTTCAGAACATGAAATTTTAACGTCCCACTATAGCAGAAAGGGTCTTTCTAGTAGTTGCACATCAAATCTAAGCTGTCTGAAGTGTTTTTCAAAAGTTATCAACACTTTTATGTTTGGCGTTCCGAAACCCACCTTATCTCAGGCTGAAAAGCGTTTTTGTGCATTGTGCCATAACTTTTCAGGAAAGCTTCAGAACATGAAATTTTAACCTCCCACTATAGCAGAAAGGGTCTTTCTAGTAGTTGCACATCAAATCTATACTGTCTGAAGTGTTTTTCCAAAGTTATTAACACTTTTATGTTTGGCGTTCCGAAACCCACCTTATCTCAGGCTGAAAAGCGTTTTTACGCATTGTGCCATAACTTTTCAGGGAAGCTTCAGAACATGAAATTTTAACCTCCCACTATAGCAGAAAGGGTCTTTCTAGTAGGTGCACATCAAATCTAAGCTCTCTGAAGTGTTTTTCCAAAGTTATCAACACTTTTATGTTTGGCGTTCCGAAACCCACCTTATCTCAGGCTGAAAAGCGTTTTTGTGCATTGTGCCATAACTTTTCAGGGAAGCTTCAGAACATGAAATTTTAACCTCCCACTATAGCAGAAAGGGTCTTTCTAGTAGTTGCACATCAAATCTAAGCTGTCTGAGGTGTTTTTCAAAAGTTATCAACACTTTTTATGTTTGGCGTTCCGAAACCCACCTTATCTCAGGCTGAAAAGCGTTTTTGTGCATTGTGCCATAACTTTTCAGGAAAGCTTCAGAACATGAAATTTTAACCTCCCACTATAGCAGAAAGGGTCTTTCTAGTAGTTGCACATCAAATCTAAACTGTCTGAAGTGTTTTTCGAAAGTTATCAACACTTTTATGTTTGGCGTTCCGAAACCCACCTTATCTCAGGCTGAAAAGCGTTTTTACGCATTGTGCCATAACTTTTCAGGGAAGCTTCAGAACATGAAATTTTAACCTCCCACTATAGCAGAAAGGGTCTTTCTAGTAGGTGCATATCAAATCTTAGCTCTCTGAAGTGTTTTTCGAAAGTTATCAACACTTTTATGTTTGGCGTTCCGAAACCCACCTTATCTCAGGCTGAAAAGCGTTTTTGTGCATTGTGCCATAACTTTTCAGGAAAGCTTCAGAACATGAAATTTTAACCTCCCACTATAGCAGAAAGGGTCTTTCTAGTAGTTGCACATCAAATCTAAACTGTCTGAAGTGTTTTTCCAAAGTTATCAACACTTTTATGTTTGGCGTTCCGAAACCCACCTTATCTCAGGCTGAAAAGCGTTTTTACGCATTGTGCCATAACTTTTCAGGGAAGCTTCAGAACATGAAATTTTAACCTCCCACTATAGCAGAAAGGGTCTTTCTAGTAGGTGCACATCAAATCTAAGCTGTCTGAAGTGTTTTTCGAAAGTTATCAACACTTTTATGTTTGGCGTTCCGAAACCCACCTTATCTCAGGCTGAAAAGCGTTTTTGTGCATTGTGCCATAACTTTTCAGGGAAGCTTCAGAACATGAAATTTTAACCTCCCACTATAGCAGAAAGGGTCTTTCTAGTAGTTGCACATCAAATCTAAGCTGTCTGAAGTGTTTTTCAAAAGTTATCAACACTTTTATGTTTGGCGTTCCGAAACCCACCTTATCTCAGGCTGAAAAGCGTTTTTGTGCATTGTGCCATAACTTTTCAGGAAAGCTTCAGAACATGAAATTTTAACCTCCCACTATAGCAGAAAGAGTCTTTCTAGTAGTTGCACATCAAATCTAAACTGTCTGAAGTGTTTTTCCAAAGTTATCAACACTTTTGTGTTTGGCGTTCCGAAACCCACCTTATCTCAGGCTGTAAAGCGTTTTTACGCATTGTGCCATAACTTTTCAGGGAAGCTTCAGAACATGAAATTTTAACCTCCCACTATAGCAGAAAGGGTCTTTCTAGTAGGTGCACATCAAATCTAAGCTCTCTGAAGTGTTTTTCCAAAGTTATCAACACTTTTATGTTTGGCGTTCCGAAACCCACCTTATCTCAGGCTGAAAAGCGTTTTTGTGCATTGTGCCATAACTTTTCAGGGAAGCTTCAGAACATGAAATTTTAACCTCCCACTATAGCAGAAAGGGTCTTTCTAGTAGTTGCACATCAAATCTAAGCTGTCTGAAGTGTTTTTCAAAAGTTATCAACACTTTTTATGTTTGGCGTTCCGAAACCCACCTTATCTCAGGCTGAAAAGCGTTTTTGTGCATTGTGCCATAACTTTTCAGGAAAGCTTCAGAACATGAAATTTTAACCTCCCACTATAGCAGAAAGGGTCTTTCTAGTAGTTGCACATCAAATCTAAACTGTCTGAAGTGTTTTTCGAAAGTTATCAACACTTTTATGTTTGGCGTTCCGAAACCCACCTTATCTCAGGCTGAAAAGCGTTTTTACGCATTGTGCCATAACTTTTCAGGGAAGCTTCAGAACATGAAATTTTAACCTCCCACTATAGCAGAAAGGGTCTTTCTAGTAAGTGCATATCAAATCTAAGCTCTCTGAAGTGTTTTTCGAAAGTTATCAACACTTTTATGTTTGGCGTTCCGAAACCCACCTTATCTCAGGCTGAAAAGCGTTTTTGTGCATTGAGCCATAACTTTTCAGGGAAGCTTCAGAACATAAAATTTTAACCTCCCACTATAGCAGAAAGGGTCTTTCTAGTAGTTGCACATCAAATCTAAACTGTCTGAAGTGTTTTTCCAAAGTTATTAACACTTTTATGTTTGGCGTTCCGAAACCCACCTTATCTCAGGCTGAAAAGCGTTTTTGTGCATTGTGCCATAACTTTTCAGGGAAGCTTCAGAACATGAAATTTTAACCTCCCACTATAGCAGAAAGGGTCTTTCTAGTAGTTGCACATCAAATCTAAATTGTCTGAAGTGTTTTTCCAAAGTTATCAACACTTTTATGTTTGGCGTTCCGAAACCCACCTTATCTCAGGCTGAAAAGCGTTTTTACGCATTGTGCCATAACTTTTCTGGGAAGCTTCAGAACATGAAATTTTAACCTCCCACTATAGCAGAAAGGGTCTTTCTAGTAGGTGCACATCAAATCTAAGCTGTCTGAAGTGTTTTTCGAAAGTTATCAACACTTTTATGTTTGGCGTTCCGAAACCCACCTTATCTCAGGCTGAAAAGCGTTTTTGTGCATTGTGCCATAACTTTTCAGGGAAGCTTCAGAACATGAAATTTTAACCTCCCACTATAGCAGAAAGGGTCTTTCTAGTAGTTGCACATCAAATCTAAGCTGTCTGAAGTGTTTTTCAAAAGTTATCAACACTTTTATGTTTGGCGTTCCGAAACCCACCTTATCTCAGGCTGAAAAGCGTTTTTGTGCATTGTGCCATAACTTTTCAGGAAAGCTTCAGAACATGAAATTTTAACCTCCCACTATAGCAGAAAGGGTCTTTCTAGTAGTTGCACATCAAATCTAAACTGTCTGAAGTGTTTTTCCAAAGTTATCAACACTTTTATGTTTGGCGTTCCGAAACCCACCTTATCTCAGGCTGAAAAGCGTTTTTACGCATTGTGCCATAACTTTTCAGGGAAGCTTCAGAACATGAAATTTTAACCTCCCACTATAGCAGAAAGGGTCTTTCTAGTAGGTGCACATCAAATCTAAGCTCTCTGAAGTGTTTTTCGAAAGTTATCAACACTTTTATGTTTGGCGTTCCGAAACCCACCTTATCTCAGGCTGAAAAGCGTTTTTGTGCATTGTGCCATAACTTTTCAGGAAAGCTTCAGAACATGAAATTTTAACCTCCCACTATAGCAGAAAGGGTCTTTCTAGTAGTTGCACATCAAATCTAAACTGTCTGAAGTGTTTTTCCAAAGTTATTAACACTTTTATGTTTGGCGTTCCGAAACCCACCTTATCTCAGGCTGAAAAGCGTTTTTGTGCATTGTGCCATAACTTTTCAGGGAAGCTTCAGAACATAAAATTTTAACCTCCCACTATAGCAGAAAGGGTCTTTCTAGTAGTTGCACATCAAATCTAAACTGTCTGAAGTGTTTTTCCAAAGTTATTAACACTTTTATGTTTGGCGTTCCGAAACCCACCTTATCTCAGGCTGAAAAGCGTTTTTGTGCATTGTGCCATAACTTTTCAGGGAAGCGTCAGAACATGAAATTTTAACCTCCCACTATAGCAGAAAGGGTCTTTCTAGTAGTTGCACATCAAATCTAAACTGTCTGAAGTGTTTTTCCAAAGTTATCAACACTTTTATGTTTGGCGTTCCGAAACCCACCTTATCTCAGGCTGAAAAGCGTTTTTACGCATTGTGCCATAACTTTTCAGGGAAGCTTCAGAACATGAAATTTTAACCTCCCACTCTAGCAGAAAGGGTCTTTCTAGTAGGTGCACATCAAATCTAAGCTGTCTGAAGTGTTTTTCGAAAGTTATCAACACTTTTATGTTTGGCGTTCCGAAACCCACCTTATCTCAGGCTGAAAAGCGTTTTTGTGCATTGTGCCATAACTTTTCAGGGAAGCTTCAGAACATGAAATTTTAACCTCCCACTATAGCAGAAAGGGTCTTTCTAGTAGATGCACATCAAATCTAAACTGTCTGAAGTGTTTTTCCAAAGTTATTAACACTTTTATGTTTGGCGTTCCGAAACCCACCTTATCTCAGGCTGAAAAGCGTTTTTGTGCATTGTGCCATAACTTTTCAGGGAAGCTTCAGAACATGAAATTCTAACCTCCCACTATAGCAGAAAGGGTCTTTCTAGTAGTTGCACATCAAATCTAAATTGTCTGAAGTGTTTTTCCAAAGTTATCAACACTTTTATGTTTGGCGTTCCGAAACCCACCTTATCTCAGGCTGAAAAGCGTTTTTACGCATTGTGCCATAACTTTTCAGGGAAGCTTCAGAACATGAAATTTTAACCTCCCACTATAGCAGAAAGGGTCTTTCTAGTAGGTGCACATCAAATCTAAGCTGTCTGAAGTGTTTTTCGAAAGTTATCAACACTTTTATGTTTGGCGTTCCGAAACCCACCTTATCTCAGGCTGAAAAGCGTTTTTGTGCATTGTGCCATAACTTTTCAGGGAAGCTTCAGAACATGAAATTTTAACCTCCCACTATAGCAGAAAGGGTCTTTCTAGTAATTGCACATCAAATCTAAGCTGTCTGAAGTGTTTTTCAAAAGTTATCAACACTTTTATGTTTGGCGTTCCGAAACCCACCTTATCTCAGGCTGAAAAGCGTTTTTGTGCATTGTGCCATAACTTTTCAGGAAAGCTTCAGAACATGAAATTTTAACCTCCCACTATAGCAGAAAGGGTCTTTCTAGTAGTTGCACATCAAATCTAAACTGTCTGAAGTGTTTTTCCAAAGTTATCAACACTTTTATGTTTTGCGTTCTGAAACCCACCTTATCTCAGGCTGAAAAGCGTTTTTACGCATTGTGCCATAACTTTTCAGGGAAGCTTCAGAACATGAAATTTTAACCTCCCACTATAGCAGAAAGGGTCTTTCTAGTAGGTGCACATCAAATCTAAGCTCTCTGAAGTGTTTTTCGAAAGTTATCAACACTTTTATGTTTGGCGTTCCGAAACCCACCTTATCTCAGGCTGAAAAGCGTTTTTGTGCATTGTGCCATAACTTTTCAGGGAAGCTTCAGAACATGAAATTTTAACCTCCCACTATAGCAGAAAGGGTCTTTCTAGTAGTTGCACATCAAATCTAAACTGTCTGAAGTGTTTTTCCAAAGTTATCAACACTTTTATGTTTGGCGTTCCGAAACCCACCTTATCTCAGGCTGAAAAGCGTTTTTACGCATTGTGCCATAACTTTTCAGGGAAGCTTCAGAACATGAAATTTTAACCTCCCACTATAGCAGAAAGGGTCTTTCTAGTAGGTGCACATCAAATCTAAGCTGTCTGAAGTGTTTTTCCAAAGTTATCAACACTTTTATGTTTGGCGTTCCGAAACCCACCTTATCTCAGGCTGAAAAGCGTTTTTGTGCATTGTGCCATAACTTTTCAGGGAAGCTTCAGAACATGAAATTTTAACGTCCCACTATAGCAGAAAGGGTCTTTCTAGTAGTTGCACATCAAATCTAAGCTGTCTGAAGTGTTTTTCAAAAGTTATCAACACTTTTATGTTTGGCGTTCCGAAACCCACCTTATCTCAGGCTGAAAAGCGTTTTTGTGCATTGTGCCATAACTTTTCAGGAAAGCTTCAGAACATGAAATTTTAACCTCCCACTATAGCAGAAAGGGTCTTTCTAGTAGTTGCACATCAAATCTATACTGTCTGAAGTGTTTTTCCAAAGTTATTAACACTTTTATGTTTGGCGTTCCGAAACCCACCTTATCTCAGGCTGAAAAGCGTTTTTACGCATTGTGCCATAACTTTTCAGGGAAGCTTCAGAACATGAAATTTTAACCTCCCACTATAGCAGAAAGGGTCTTTCTAGTAGGTGCACATCAAATCTAAGCTCTCTGAAGTGTTTTTCCAAAGTTATCAACACTTTTATGTTTGGCGTTCCGAAACCCACCTTATCTCAGGCTGAAAAGCGTTTTTGTGCATTGTGCCATAACTTTTCAGGGAAGCTTCAGAACATGAAATTTTAACCTCCCACTATAGCAGAAAGGGTCTTTCTAGTAGTTGCACATCAAATCTAAGCTGTCTGAGGTGTTTTTCAAAAGTTATCAACACTTTTTATGTTTGGCGTTCCGAAACCCACCTTATCTCAGGCTGAAAAGCGTTTTTGTGCATTGTGCCATAACTTTTCAGGAAAGCTTCAGAACATGAAATTTTAACCTCCCACTATAGCAGAAAGGGTCTTTCTAGTAGTTGCACATCAAATCTAAACTGTCTGAAGTGTTTTTCGAAAGTTATCAACACTTTTATGTTTGGCGTTCCGAAACCCACCTTATCTCAGGCTGAAAAGCGTTTTTACGCATTGTGCCATAACTTTTCAGGGAAGCTTCAGAACATGAAATTTTAACCTCCCACTATAGCAGAAAGGGTCTTTCTAGTAGGTGCATATCAAATCTTAGCTCTCTGAAGTGTTTTTCGAAAGTTATCAACACTTTTATGTTTGGCGTTCCGAAACCCACCTTATCTCAGGCTGAAAAGCGTTTTTGTGCATTGTGCCATAACTTTTCAGGAAAGCTTCAGAACATGAAATTTTAACCTCCCACTATAGCAGAAAGGGTCTTTCTAGTAGTTGCACATCAAATCTAAACTGTCTGAAGTGTTTTTCCAAAGTTATCAACACTTTTATGTTTGGCGTTCCGAAACCCACCTTATCTCAGGCTGAAAAGCGTTTTTACGCATTGTGCCATAACTTTTCAGGGAAGCTTCAGAACATGAAATTTTAACCTCCCACTATAGCAGAAAGGGTCTTTCTAGTAGGTGCACATCAAATCTAAGCTGTCTGAAGTGTTTTTCGAAAGTTATCAACACTTTTATGTTTGGCGTTCCGAAACCCACCTTATCTCAGGCTGAAAAGCGTTTTTGTGCATTGTGCCATAACTTTTCAGGGAAGCTTCAGAACATGAAATTTTAACCTCCCACTATAGCAGAAAGGGTCTTTCTAGTAGTTGCACATCAAATCTAAGCTGTCTGAAGTGTTTTTCAAAAGTTATCAACACTTTTATGTTTGGCGTTCCGAAACCCACCTTATCTCAGGCTGAAAAGCGTTTTTGTGCATTGTGCCATAACTTTTCAGGAAAGCTTCAGAACATGAAATTTTAACCTCCCACTATAGCAGAAAGAGTCTTTCTAGTAGTTGCACATCAAATCTAAACTGTCTGAAGTGTTTTTCCAAAGTTATCAACACTTTTGTGTTTGGCGTTCCGAAACCCACCTTATCTCAGGCTGTAAAGCGTTTTTACGCATTGTGCCATAACTTTTCAGGGAAGCTTCAGAACATGAAATTTTAACCTCCCACTATAGCAGAAAGGGTCTTTCTAGTAGGTGCACATCAAATCTAAGCTCTCTGAAGTGTTTTTCCAAAGTTATCAACACTTTTATGTTTGGCGTTCCGAAACCCACCTTATCTCAGGCTGAAAAGCGTTTTTGTGCATTGTGCCATAACTTTTCAGGGAAGCTTCAGAACATGAAATTTTAACCTCCCACTATAGCAGAAAGGGTCTTTCTAGTAGTTGCACATCAAATCTAAGCTGTCTGAAGTGTTTTTCAAAAGTTATCAACACTTTTTATGTTTGGCGTTCCGAAACCCACCTTATCTCAGGCTGAAAAGCGTTTTTGTGCATTGTGCCATAACTTTTCAGGAAAGCTTCAGAACATGAAATTTTAACCTCCCACTATAGCAGAAAGGGTCTTTCTAGTAGTTGCACATCAAATCTAAACTGTCTGAAGTGTTTTTCGAAAGTTATCAACACTTTTATGTTTGGCGTTCCGAAACCCACCTTATCTCAGGCTGAAAAGCGTTTTTACGCATTGTGCCATAACTTTTCAGGGAAGCTTCAGAACATGAAATTTTAACCTCCCACTATAGCAGAAAGGGTCTTTCTAGTAAGTGCATATCAAATCTAAGCTCTCTGAAGTGTTTTTCGAAAGTTATCAACACTTTTATGTTTGGCGTTCCGAAACCCACCTTATCTCAGGCTGAAAAGCGTTTTTGTGCATTGAGCCATAACTTTTCAGGGAAGCTTCAGAACATAAAATTTTAACCTCCCACTATAGCAGAAAGGGTCTTTCTAGTAGTTGCACATCAAATCTAAACTGTCTGAAGTGTTTTTCCAAAGTTATTAACACTTTTATGTTTGGCGTTCCGAAACCCACCTTATCTCAGGCTGAAAAGCGTTTTTGTGCATTGTGCCATAACTTTTCAGGGAAGCTTCAGAACATGAAATTTTAACCTCCCACTATAGCAGAAAGGGTCTTTCTAGTAGTTGCACATCAAATCTAAATTGTCTGAAGTGTTTTTCCAAAGTTATCAACACTTTTATGTTTGGCGTTCCGAAACCCACCTTATCTCAGGCTGAAAAGCGTTTTTACGCATTGTGCCATAACTTTTCTGGGAAGCTTCAGAACATGAAATTTTAACCTCCCACTATAGCAGAAAGGGTCTTTCTAGTAGGTGCACATCAAATCTAAGCTGTCTGAAGTGTTTTTCGAAAGTTATCAACACTTTTATGTTTGGCGTTCCGAAACCCACCTTATCTCAGGCTGAAAAGCGTTTTTGTGCATTGTGCCATAACTTTTCAGGAAAGCTTCAGAACATGAAATTTTAACCTCCCACTATAGCAGAAAGGGTCTTTCTAGTAGTTGCACATCAAATCTAAACTGTCTGAAGTGTTTTTCCAAAGTTATCAACACTTTTATGTTTGGCGTTCCGAAACCCACCTTATCTCAGGCTGAAAAGCGTTTTTACGCATTGTGCCATAACTTTTCAGGGAAGCTTCAGAACATGAAATTTTAACCTCCCACTATAGCAGAAAGGGTCTTTCTAGTAGGTGCACATCAAATCTAAGCTCTCTGAAGTGTTTTTCGAAAGTTATCAACACTTTTATGTTTGGCGTTCCGAAACCCACCTTATCTCAGGCTGAAAAGCGTTTTTGTGCATTGTGCCATAACTTTTCAGGAAAGCTTCAGAACATGAAATTTTAACCTCCCACTATAGCAGAAAGGGTCTTTCTAGTAGTGGCACATCAAAACTAAACTGTCTGAAGTGTTTTTCCAAAGTTATTAACACTTTTATGTTTGGCGTTCCGAAACCCACCTTATCTCAGGCTGAAAAGCGTTTTTGTGCATTGTGCCATAACTTTTCAGGGAAGCTTCAGAACATGAAATTTTAACCTCCCACTATAGCAGAAAGGGTCTTTCTAGTAGTTGCACATCAAATCTAAACTGACTGAAGTGTTTTTCCAAAGTTATCAACACTTTTATGTTTGGCGTTCCGAAACCCACCTTATCTCAGGCTGAAAAGCGTTTTTACGCATTGTGCCATAACTTTTCAGGGAAGCTTCAGAACATGAAATTTTAACCTCCCACTATAGCAGAAAGGGTCTTTCTAGTAGGTGCACATCAAATCTAAGCTGTCTGAAGTGTTTTTCGAAAGTTATCAACACTTTTATGTTTGGCGTTCCGAAACCCACCTTATCTCAGGCTGAAAAGCGTTTTTGTGCATTGTGCCATAACTTTTCAGGGAAGCTTCAGAACATGAAATTTTAACCTCCCACTATAGCAGAAAGGGTCTTTCTAGTAGTTGCACATCAAATCTAAGCTGTCTGAAGTGTTTTTCAAAAGTTATCAACACTTTTATGTTTGGCGTTCCGAAACCCACCTTATCTCAGGCTGAAAAGCGTTTTTGTGCATTGTGCCATAACTTTTCAGGAAAGCTTCAGAACATGAAATTTTAACCTCCCACTATAGCAGAAAGGGTCTTTCTAGTAGTTGCACATCAAATCTAAACTGTCTGAAGTGTTTTTCCAAAGTTATCAACACTTTTATGTTTGGCGTTCCGAAACCCACCTTATCTCAGGCTGAAAAGCGTTTTTACGCATTGTGCCATAACTTTTCAGGGAAGCTTCAGAACATGAAATTTTAACCTCCCACTATAGCAGAAAGGGTCTTTCTAGTAGGTGCACATCAAATCTAAGCTCTCTGAAGTGTTTTTCCAAAGTTATCAACACTTTTATGTTTGGCGTTCCGAAACCCACCTTATCTCAGGCTGAAAAGCGTTTTTGTGCATTGTGCCATAACTTTTCAGGGAAGCTTCAGAACATGAAATTTTAACCTCCCACTATAGCAGAAAGGGTCTTTCTAGTAGTTGCACATCAAATCTAAGCTGTCTGAAGTGTTTTTCAAAAGTTATCAACACTTTTTATGTTTGGCGTTCCGAAACCCACCTTATCGCAGGCTGAAAAGCGTTTTTGTGCATTGTGCCATAACTTTTCAGGAAAGCTTCAGAACATGAAATTTTAACCTCCCACTATAGCAGAAAGGGTCTTTCTAGTAGTTGCACATCAAATCTAAACTGTCTGAAGTGTTTTTCCAAAGTTATCAACACTTTTATGTTTGGCGTTCCGAAACCCACCTTATCTCAGGCTGAAAAGCGTTTTTACGCATTGTGCCATAACTTTTCAGGGAAGCTTCAGAACATGAAATTTTAACCTCCCACTATAGCAGAAAGGGTCTTTCTAGTAGGTGCATATCAAATCTTAGCTCTCTGAAGTGTTTTTCGAAAGTTATCAACACTTTTATGTTTGGCGTTCCGAAACCCACCTTATCTCAGGCTGAAAAGCGTTTTTGTGCATTGTGCCATAACTTTTCAGGAAAGCTTCAGAACATGAAATTTTAACCTCCCACTATAGCAGAAAGGGTCTTTCTAGTAGTTGCACATCAAATCTAAACTGTCTGAAGTGTTTTTCGAAAGTTATCAACACTTTTATGTTTGGCGTTCCGAAACCCACCTTATCTCAGGCTGAAAAGCGTTTTTACGCATTGTGCCACAACTTTTCAGGGAAGCTTCAGAACATGAAATTTTAACCTCCCACTATAGCAGAAAGGGTCTTTCTAGTAGGTGCACATCAAATCTAAGCTGTCTGAAGTGTTTTTCGAAAGTTATCAACACTTTTATGTTTGGCGTTCCGAAACCCACCTTATCTCAGGCTGAAAAGCGTTTTTGTGCATTGTGCCAAAACTTTTCAGGGAAGCTTCAGAACATGAAATTTTAACCTCCCACTATAGCAGAAAGGGTCTTTCTAGTAGTTGCACATCAAATCTAAGCTGTCTGAAGTGTTTTTCAAAAGTTATCAACACTTTTATGTTTGGCGTTCCGAAACCCACCTTATCTCAGGCTGAAAAGCGTTTTTGTGCATTGTGCCATAACTTTTCAGGAAAGCTTCAGAACATGAAATTTTAACCTCCCACTATAGCAGAAAGGGTCTTTCTAGTAGTTGCACATCAAATCTAAACTGTCTGAAGTGTTTTTCCAAAGTTATCAACACTTTTATGTTTGGCGTTCCGAAACCCACCTTATCTCAGGCTGAAAAGCGTTTTTACGCATTGTGCCACAACTTTTCAGGGAAGCTTCAGAACATGAAATTTTAACCTCCCACTATAGCAGAAAGGGTCTTTCTAGTAGGTGCACATCAAATCTAAGCTGTCTGAAGTGTTTTTCGAAAGTTATCAACACTTTTATGTTTGGCGTTCCGAAACCCACCTTATCTCAGGCTGAAAAGCGTTTTTGTGCATTGAGCCAAAACTTTTCAGGGAAGCTTCAGAACATGAAATTTTAACCTCCCACTATAGCAGAAAGGGTCTTTCTAGTAGTTGCACATCAAATCTAAGCTGTCTGAAGTGTTTTTCAAAAGTTATCAACACTTTTATGTTTGGCGTTCCGAAACCCACCTTATCTCAGGCTGAAAAGCGTTTTTGTGCATTGTGCCATAACTTTTCAGGAAAGCTTCAGAACATGAAATTTTAACCTCCCACTATAGCAGAAAGAGTCTTTCTAGTAGTTGCACATCAAATCTAAACTGTCTGAAGTGTTTTTCCAAAGTTATCAACACTTTTATGTTTGGCGTTCCGAAACCCACCTTATCTCAGGCTGAAAAGCGTTTTTGTGCATTGTGCCATAACTTTTCAGGGAAGCTTCAGAACATGAAATTTTAACCTCCCACTATAGCAGAAAGGGTCTTTCTAGTAGTTGCACATCAAATCTAAGCTGTCTGAAGTGTTTTTCAAAAGTTATCAACACTTTTTATGTTTGGCGTTCCGAAACCCACCTTATCTCAGGCTGAAAAGCGTTTTTGTGCATTGTGCCATAACTTTTCAGGAAAGCTTCAGAACATGAAATTTTAACCTCCCACTATAGCAGAAAGGGTCTTTCTAGTAGTTGCACATCAAATTTAAACTGTCTGAAGTGTTTTTCCAAAGTTATCAACACTTTTATGTTTGGCGTTCCGAAACCCACCTTATCTCAGGCTGAAAAGCGTTTTTACGCATTGTGCCATAACTTTTCAGGGAAGCTTCAGAACATGAAATTTTAACCTCCCACTATAGCAGAAAGGGTCTTTCTAGTAGGTGCATATCAAATCTAAGCTCTCTGAAGTGTTTTTCGAAAGTTATCAACACTTTTATGTTTGGCGTTCCGAAACCCACCTTATCTCAGGCTGAAAAGAGTTTTTGTGCATTGTGCCATAACTTTTCAGGAAAGCTTCAGAACATGAAATTTTAACCTCCCACTATAGCAGAAAGGGTCTTTCTAGTAGTTGCACATCAAATCTAAACTGTCTGAAGTGTTTTTCCAAAGTTATTAACACTTTTATGTTTGGCGTTCCGAAACCCACCTTATCTCAGGCTGAAAAGCGTTTTTGTGCATTGTGCCATAACTTTTCAGGGAAGCTTCAGAACATGAAAATTTAACCTCCCACTATAGCAGAAAGGGTCTTTCTAGTAGTTGCACATCAAATCTAAACTGTCTGAAGTGTTTTTCCAAAGTTATTAACACTTTTATGTTTGGCGTTCCGAAACCCACCTTATCTCAGACTGAAAAGCGTTTTTGTGCATTGTGCCATAACTTTTCATGGAAGCTTCAGAACATGAAATTTTAACCTCCCACTATAGCAGAAAGGGTCTTTCTAGTAGTTGCACATCAAATCTAAGCTGTCTGAAGTGTTTTTCAAAAGTTATCAACACTTTTATGTTTGGCGTTCAGAAACCCACCTTATCTCAGGCTGAAAAGCGTTTTTGTGCATTGTGCCATAACTTTTCAGGAAAGCTTCAGAACGTGAAATTTTAACCTCCCACTATAGCAGAAAGGGTCTTTCTAGTAGTTGCACATCAAATCTAAACTGTCTGAAGTGTTTTTCCAAAGTTATCAACACTTTTATGTTTGGCGTTCCGAAACCCACCTTATCTCAGGCTGAAAAGCGTTTTTACGCATTGTGCCATAACTTTTCAGGGAAGCTTCAGAACATGAAATTTTAACCTCCCACTATAGCAGAAAGGGTCTTTCTAGTAGGTGCACATCAAATCTAAGCTGTCTGAAGTGTGTTTCGAAAGTTATCAACACTTTTATGTTTGGCGTTCCGAAACCCACCTTATCTCAGGCTGAAAAGCGTTTTTGTGCATTGTGCCATAACTTTTCAGGGAAGCTTCAGAACATGAAATTTTAACCTCCCACTATAGCAGAAAGGGTCTTTCTAGTAGTTGCACATCAAATCTAAACTGTCTGAAGTGTTTTTCCAAAGTTATTAACACTTTTATGTTTGGCGTTCCGAAACCCACCTTATCTCAGGCTGAAAAGCGTTTTTGTGCATTGTGCCATAACTTTTCAGGGAAGCTTCAGAACATGAAATTTTAACCTCCCACTATAGCAGAAAGGGTCTTTCTAGTAGTTGCACATCAAATCTAAACTGTCTGAAGTGTTTTTCCAAAGTTATTAACACTTTTATGTTTGGCGTTCCGAAACCCACCTTATCTCAGGCTGAAAAGCGTTTTTGTGCATTGTGCCATAACTTTTCAGGGAAGCTTCAGAACATGAAATTATAACCTCCCACTATAGCAGAAAGGGTCTTTCTAGTAGTTGCACATCAAATCTAAGCTGTCTGAAGTGTGTTTCGAAAGTTATCAACACTTTTATGTTTGGCGTTCCGAAACCCACCTTATCTCAGGCTGAAAAGCGTTTTTGTGCATTGTGCCATAACTTTTCAGGAAAGCTTCAGAACATGAAATTTTAACCTCCCACTATAGCAGAAAGGGTCTTTCTAGTAGTTGCACATCAAATCTAAACTGTCTGAAGTGTTTTTCCAAAGTTATTAACACTTTTATGTTTGGCGTTCCGAAACCCACCTTATCTCAGGCTGAAAAGCGTTTTTGTGCATTGTGCCATAACTTTTCAGGGAAGCTTCAGAACATGAAATTTTAACCTCCCACTATAGCAGAAAGGGTCTTTCTAGTAGTTGCACATTAAATCTAAACTGTCTGAAGTGTTTTTCCAAAGTTATCAACACTTTTATGTTTGGCGTTCCGAAACCCACCTTATCTCAGGCTGAAAAGCGTTTTTACGCATTGTGCCATAACTTTTCAGGGAAGCTTCAGAACATGAAATTTTAACCTCCCACTATAGCAGAAAGGGTCTTTCTAGTAGGTGCACATCAAATCTAAGCTGTCTGAAGTGTTTTTCGAAAGTTATCAACACTTTTATGTTTGGCGTTCCGAAACCCACCTTATCTCAGGCTGAAAAGCGTTTTTGTGCATTGTGCCATAACTTTTCAGGGAAGCTTCAGAACATGAAATTTTAACCTCCCACTATAGCAGAAAGGGTCTTTCTAGTAGTTGCACATCAAATCTAAGCTGTCTGAAGTGTTTTTCAAAAGTTATCAACACTTTTATGTTTGGCGTTCCAAAACCCACCTTATCTCAGGCTGAAAAGCGTTTTTGTGCATTGTGCCATAACTTTTCAGGAAAGCTTCAGAACATGAAATTTTAACCTCCCACTATAGCAGAAAGGGTCTTTCTAGTAGTTGCACATCAAATCTAAACTGTCTGAAGTGTTTTTCCAAAGTTATCAACACTTTTATGTTTGGCGTTCCGAAACCCACCTTATCTCAGGCTGAAAAGCGTTTTTACGCATTGTGCCATAACTTTTCAGGGAAGCTTCAGAACATGAAATTTTAACCTCCCACTATAGCAGAAAGGGTCTTTCTAGTAGGTGCACATCAAATCTAAGCTCTCTGAAGTGTTTTTCCAAAGTTATCAACACTTTTATGTTTGGCGTTCCGAAACCCACCTTATCTCAGGCTGAAAAGCGTTTTTGTGCATTGTGCCATAACTTTTCAGGGAAGCTTCAGAACATGAAATTTTAAACTCCCACTATAGCAGAAAGGGTCTTTCTAGTAGTTGCACATCAAATCTAAACTGTCTGAAGTGTTTTTCCAAAGTTATTAACACTTTTATGTTTGGCGTTCCGAAACCCACCTTATCTCAGGCTGAAAAGCGTTTTTGTGCATTGTGCCATAACTTTTCAGGGAAGCTTCAGAACATGAAATTTTAACCTCCCACTATAGCAGAAAGGGTCTTTCTAGTAGTTGCACATCAAATCTAAGCTGTCTGAAGTGTTTTTCAAAAGTTATCAACACTTTTTATGTTTGGCGTTCCGAAACCCACCTTATCTCAGGCTGAAAAGCGTTTTTGTGCATTGTGCCATAACTTTTCAGGAAAGCTTCAGAACATGAAATTTTAACCTCCCACTATAGCAGAAAGGGTCTTTCTAGCAGTTGCACATCAAATCTAAACTGTCTGAAGTGTTTTTCCAAAGTTATCAACACTTTTATGTTTGGCGTTCCGAAACCCACCTTATCTCAGGCTGAAAAGCGTTTTTACGCATTGTGCCATAACTTTTCAGGGAAGCTTCAGAACATGAAATTTTAACCTCCCACTATAGCAGAAAGGGTCTTTCTAGTAGGTGCATATCAAATCTTAGCTCTCTGAAGTGTTTTTCGAAAGTTATCAACACTTTTATGTTTCGCGTTCCGAAACCCACCTTATCTCAGGCTGAAAAGCGTTTTTGTGCATTGTGCCATAACTTTTCAGGAAAGCTTCAGAACATGAAATTTTAACCTCCCACTATAGCAGAAAGGGTCTTTCTAGTAGTTGCACATCAAATCTAAACTGTCTGAAGTGTTTTTCCAAAGTTATCAACACTTTTATGTTTGGCGTTCCGAAACCCACCTTATCTCAGGCTGAAAAGCGTTTTTACGCATTGTGCCATAACTTTTCAGGGAAGCTTCAGAACATGAAATTTTAACCTCCCACTATAGCAGAAAGGATCTTTCTAGTAGGTGCACATCAAATCTAAGCTGTCTGAAGTGTTTTTCGAAAGTTATCAACACTTTTATGTTTGGCGTTCCGAAACCCACCTTATCTCAGGCTGAAAAGCGATTTTGTGCATTGTGCCATAACTTTTCAGGGAAGCTTCAGAACATGAAATTTTAACCTCCCACTATAGCAGAAAGGGTCTTTCTAGTAGTTGCACATCAAATCTAAGCTGTCTGAAGTGTTTTTCAAAAGTTATCAACACTTTTATGTTTGGCGTTCCGAAACCCACCTTATCTCAGGCTGAAAAGCGTTTTTGTGCATTGTGCCATAACTTTTCAGGAAAGCTTCAGAACATGAAATTTTAACCTCCCACTATAGCAGAAAGAGTCTTTCTAGTAGTTGCACATCAAATCTAAACTGTCTGAAGTGTTTTTCCAAAGTTATCAACACTTTTGTGTTTGGCGTTCCGAAACCCACCTTATCTCAGGCTGTAAAGCGTTTTTACGCATTGTGCCATAACTTTTCAGGGAAGCTTCAGAACATGAAATTTTAACCTCCCACTATAGCAGAAAGGGTCTTTCTAGTAGTTGCACATCAAATCTAAACTGTCTGAAGTGTTTTTCCAAAGTTATTAACACTTTTATGTTTGGCGTTCCGAAACCCACCTTATCTCAGGCTGAAAAGCGTTTTTGTGCATTGTGCCATAACTTTTCAGGGAAGCTTCAGAACATGAAATTTTAACCTCCCACTATAGCAGAAAGGGTCTTTCTAGTAGTTGCTCATCAAATCTAAGCTGTCTGAAGTGTTTTTCAAAAGTTATCAACACTTTTTATGTTTGGCGTTCCGAAACCCACCTTATCTCAGGCTGAAAAGCGTTTTTGTGCATTGTGCCATAACTTTTCAGGAAAGCTTCAGAACATGAAATTTTAACCTCCCACTATAGCAGAAAGGGTCTTTCTAGTAGTTGCACATCAAATCTAAACTGTCTGAAGTGTTTTTCCAAAGTTATCAACACTTTTATGTTTGGCGTTCCGAAACCCACCTTATCTCAGGCTGAAAAGCGTTTTTACGCATTGTGCCATAACTTTTCAGGGAAGCTTCAGAACATGAAATTTTAACCTCCCACTATAGCAGAAAGGGTCTTTCTAGTAGGTGCATATCAAATCTAAGCTCTCTGAAGTGTTTTTCGAAAGTTATCAACACTTTTATGTTTGGCGTTCCGAAACCCACCTTATCTCAGGCTGAAAAGAGTTTTTGTGCATTGTGCCATAACTTTTCAGGAAAGCTTCAGAACATGAAATTTTAACCTCCCACTATAGCAGAAAGGGTCTTTCTAGTAGTTGCACATCAAATCTAAACTGTCTGAAGTGTTTTTCCAAAGTTATTAACACTTATATGTTTGGCGTTCCGAAACTCACCTTATCTCAGGCTGAAAAGCGTTTTTGTGCATTGTGCCATAACTTTTCAGGGAAGCTTCAGAACATGAAAATTTAACCTCCCACTATAGCAGAAAGGGTCTTTCTAGTAGTTGCACATCAAATCTAAACTGTCTGAAGTGTTTTTCCAAAGTTATTAACACTTTTATGTTTGGCGTTCCGAAACCCACCTTATCTCAGGCTGAAAAGCGTTTTTGTGCATTGTGCCATAACTTTTCAGGGAAGCTTCAGAACATGAAATTTTAACCTCCCACTATAGCAGAAAGGGTCTTTCTAGTAGTTGCACATCAAATCTAAGCTGTCTGAAGTGTTTTTCAAAAGTTATCAACACTTTTATGTTTGGCTTTCAGAAACCCACCTTATCTCAGGCTGAAAAGCGTTTTTGTGCATTGTGCCATAACTTTTCAGGAAAGCTTCAGAACGTGAAATTTTAACCTCCCACTATAGCAGAAAGGGTCTTTCTAGTAGTTGCACATCAAATCTAAACTGTCTGAAGTGTTTTTCCAAAGTTATCAACACTTTTATGTTTGGCGTTCCGAAACCCACCTTATCTCAGGCTGAAAAGCGTTTTTACGCATTGTGCCATAACTTTTCAGGGAAGCTTCAGAGCATGAAATTTTAACCTCCCACTATAGCAGAAAGGGTCTTTCTAGTAGGTGCACATCAAATCTAAGCTCTCTGAAGTGTTTTTCGAAAGTTATCAACACTTTTATGTTTGGCGTTCCGAAACCCACCTTATCTCAGGCTGAAAAGCGTTTTTGTGCATTGTGCCATAACTTTTCAGGAAAGCTTCAGAACATGAAATTTTAACCTCCCACTATAGCAGAAAGGGTCTTTCTAGTAGTTGCACATCAAATATAAACTGTCTGAAGTGTTTTTCCAAAGTTATTAACACTTTTATGTTTGGCGTTCCGAAACCCACCTTATCTCAGGCTGAAAAGCGTTTTTGTGCATTGTGCCATAACTTTTCAGGAAAGCTTCAGAACATGAAATTTTAACCTCCCACTATAGCAGAAAGGGTCTTTCTAGTAGTTGCACATCAAATCTAAACTGTCTGAAGTGTTTTTCCAAAGTTATCAACACTTTTATGTTTGGCGTTCCGAAACCCACCTTATCTCAGGCTGAAAAGCGTTTTTACGCATTGTGCCATAACTTTTCAGGGAAGCTTCAGAACATGAAATTTTAACCTCCCACTATAGCAGAAAGGATCTTTCTAGTAGGTGCACATCAAATCTAAGCTGTCTGAAGTGTTTTTCGAAAGTTATCAACACTTTTATGTTTGGCGTTCCGAAACCCACCTTATCTCAGGCTGAAAAGCGTTTTTGTGCATTGTGCCATAACTTTTCAGGGAAGCTTCAGAACATGAAATTTTAACCTCCCACTATAGCAGAAAGGGTCTTTCTAGTAGTTGCACATCAAATCTAAGCTGTCTGAAGTGTTTTTCAAAAGTTATCAACACTTTTATGTTTGGCGTTCCGAAACCCACCTTATCTCAGGCTGAAAAGCGTTTTTGTGCATTGTGCCATAACTTTTCAGGAAAGCTTCAGAACATGAAATTTTAACCTCCCACTATAGCAGAAAGAGTCTTTCTAGTAGTTGCACATCAAATCTAAACTGTCTGAAGTGTTTTTCCAAAGTTATCAACACTTTTGTGTTTGGCGTTCCGAAACCCACCTTATCTCAGGCTGTAAAGCGTTTTTACGCATTGTGCCATAACTTTTCAGGGAAGCTTCAGAACATGAAATTTTAACCTCCCACTATAGCAGAAAGGATCTTTCTAGTAGGTGCACATCAAATCTAAGCTGTCTGAAGTGTTTTTCGAAAGTTATCAACACTTTTATGTTTGGCGTTCCGAAACCCACCTTATCTCAGGCTGAAAAGCGTTTTTGTGCATTGTGCCATAACTTTTCAGGGAAGCTTCAGAACATGAAATTTTAACCTCCCACTATAGCAGAAAGGGTCTTTCTAGTAGTTGCACATCAAATCTAAGCTGTCTGAAGTGTTTTTCAAAAGTTATCAACACTTTTATGTTTGGCGTTCCGAAACCCACCTTATCTCAGGCTGAAAAGCGTTTTTGTGCATTGTGCCATAACTTTTCAGGAAAGCTTCAGAACATGAAATTTTAACCTCCCACTATAGCAGAAAGAGTCTTTCTAGTAGTTGCACATCAAATCTAAACTGTCTGAAGTGTTTTTCCAAAGTTATCAACACTTTTGTGTTTGGCGTTCCGAAACCCACCTTATCTCAGGCTGTAAAGCGTTTTTACGCATTGTGCCATAACTTTTCAGGGAAGCTTCAGAACATGAAATTTTAACCTCCCACTATAGCAGAAAGGGTCTTTCTAGTAGTTGCACATCAAATCTAAACTGTCTGAAGTGTTTTTCCAAAGTTATTAACACTTTTATGTTTGGCGTTCCGAAACCCACCTTATCTCAGGCTGAAAAGCGTTTTTGTGCATTGTGCCATAACTTTTCAGGGAAGCTTCAGAACATGAAATTTTAACCTCCCACTATAGCAGAAAGGGTCTTTCTAGTAGTTGCACATCAAATCTAAGCTGTCTGAAGTGTTTTTCAAAAGTTATCAACACTTTTTATGTTTGGCGTTCCGAAACCCACCTTATCTCAGGCTGAAAAGCGTTTTTGTGCATTGTGCCATAACTTTTCAGGAAAGCTTCAGAACATGAAATTTTAACCTCCCACTATAGCAGAAAGGGTCTTTCTAGTAGTTGCACATCAAATCTAAACTGTCTGAAGTGTTTTTCCAAAGTTATCAACACTTTTATGTTTGGCGTTCCGAAACCCACCTTATCTCAGGCTGAAAAGCGTTTTTACGCATTGTGCCATAACTTTTCAGGGAAGCTTCAGAACATGAAATTTTAACCTCCCACTATAGCAGAAAGGGTCTTTCTAGTAGGTGCATATCAAATCTAAGCTCTCTGAAGTGTTTTTCGAAAGTTATCAACACTTTTATGTTTGGCGTTCCGAAACCCACCTTATCTCAGGCTGAAACGAGTTTTTGTGCATTGTGCCATAACTTTTCAGGAAAGCTTCAGAACATGAAATTTTAACCTCCCACTATAGCAGAAAGGCTCTTTCTAGTAGTTGCACATCAAATCTAAACTGTCTGTAGTGTTTTTCCAAAGTTATTAACACTTTTATGTTTGGCGTTCCGAAACCCACCTTATCTCAGGCTGAAAAGCGTTTTTGTGCATTGTGCCATAACTTTTCAGGAAAGCTTCAGAACGTGAAATTTTAACCTCCCACTATAGCAGAAAGGGTCTTTCTAGTAGGTGCACATCAAATCTAAGCTCTCTGAAGTGTTTTTCGAAAGTTATCAACACTTTTATGTTTGGTGTTCCGAAACCCACCTTATCTCAGGCTGAAAAGCGTTTTTGTGCATTGTGCCATAACTTTTCAGGAAAGCTTCAGAACATGAAATTTTAACCTCCCACTATAGCAGAAAGGGTCTTTCTTGTAGTTGCACATCAAATCTAAACTGTCTGAAGTGTTTTTCCAAAGTTATTAACACTTTTATGTTTGGCGTTCCGAAACCCACCTTATCTCAGGCTGAAAAGCGTTTTTGTGCATTGTGCCATAACTTTTCAGGGAAGCTTCAGAACATGAAATTTTAACCTCCCACTATAGCAGAAAGGGTCTTTCTAGTAGTTGCACATCAAATCTAAACTGTCTGAAGTGTTTTTCCAAAGTTATTAACACTTTTATGTTTGGCGTTCCGAAACCCACCTTATCTCAGGCTGAAAAGCGTTTTTGTGCATTGTGCCATAACTTTTCAGGGAAGCTTCAGAACATGAAATTTCAACCTCCCACTATAGCAGAAAGGGTCTTTCTAGTAGTTGCACATCAAATCTAAACTGTCTGAAGTGTTTTTCCAAAGTTATCAACACTTTTATGTTTGGCGTTCCGAAACCCACCTTATCTCAGGCTGAAAAGCGTTTTTACGCATTGTGCCATAACTTTTCAGGGAAGCTTCAGAACATGAAATTTTAACCTGCCACTATAGCAGAAAGGGTCTTTCTAGTAGTTGCACATCAAATCTAAACTGTCTGAAGTGTTTTTCCAAAGTTATCAACACTTTTATGTTTGGCGTTCCGAAACCCACCTTATCTCTGGCTGAAAAGCGTTTTTGTGCATTGTGCCATAACTTTTCAGGGAAGCTTCAGAACATGAAATTTTAACCTCCCACTATAGCAGAAAGGGTCTTTCTAGTAGTTGCACATCAAATCTAAGCTGTCTGAAGTGTTTTTCAAAAGTTATCAACACTTTTATGTTTGGCGTTCCGAAACCCACCTTATCTCAGGCTGAAAAGCGTTTTTGTGCATTGTGCCATAACTTTTCAGGAAAGCTTCAGAACATGAAATTTTAACCTCCCACTATAGCAGAAAGGGTCTTTCTAGTAGTTGCACATCAAATCTAAACTGTCTGAAGTGTTTTTCCAAAGTTATCAACACTTTTATGTTTGCCGTTCCGAAACCCACCTTATCTCAGGCTGAAAAGCGTTTTTACGCATTGTGCCATAACTTTTCAGGGAAGCTTCAGAACATGAAATTTTAACCTCCCACTATAGCAGAAAGGGTCTTTCTAGTAGTTGCACATCAAATCTAAGCTGTCTGAAGTGTTTTTCAAAAGTTATCAACACTTTTTATGTTTGGCGTTCCGAAACCCACCTTATCTCAGGCTGAAAAGCGTTTTTGTGCATTGTGCCATAACTTTTCAGGAAAGCTTCAGAACATGAAATTTTAACCTCCCACTATAGCAGAAAGGGTTTTTCTAGCAGTTGCACATCAAATCTAAACTGTCTGAAGTGTTTTTCCAAAGTTATCAACACTTTTATGTTTGGCGTTCCGAAACCCACCTTATCTCAGGCTGAAAAGCGTTTTTACGCATTGTGCCATAACTTTTCAGGGAAGCTTCAGAACATGAAATTTTAACCTCCCACTATAGCAGAAAGGGTCTTTCTAGTAGGTGCATATCAAATCTTAGCTCTCTGAAGTGTTTTTCGAAAGTTATCAACACTTTTATGTTTCGCGTTCCGAAACCCACCTTATCTCAGGCTGAAACGCGTTTTTGTGCATTGTGCCATAACTTTTCAGGAAAGCTTCAGAACATGAAATTTTAACCTCCCACTATAGCAGAAAGGGTCTTTCTAGTAGTTGCACATCAAATCTAAACTGTCTGAAGTGTTTTTCCAAAGTTATCAACACTTTTATGTTTGGCGTTCCGAAACCCACCTTATCTCAGGCTGAAAAGCGTTTTTACGCATTGTGCCATAACTTTTCAGGGAAGCTTCAGAACATGAAATTTTAACCTCCCACTATAGCAGAAAGGATCTTTCTAGTAGGTGCACATCAAATCTAAGCTGTCTGAAGTGTTTTTCGAAAGTTATCAACACTTTTATGTTTGGCGTTCCGAAACCCACCTTATCTCAGACTGAAAAGCGTTTTTGTGCATTGTGCCATAACTTTTCAGGGAAGCTTCAGAACATGAAATTTTAACCTCCCACTATAGCAGAAAGGGTCTTTCTAGTAGTTGCACATCAAATCTAAGCTGTCTGAAGTGTTTTTCAAAAGTTATCAACACTTTTATGTTTGGCGTTCCGAAACCCACCTTATCTCAGGCTGAAAAGCGTTTTTGTGCATTGTGCCATAACTTTTCAGGAAAGCTTCAGAACATGAAATTTTAACCTCCCACTATAGCAGAAAGAGTCTTTCTAGTAGTTGCACATCAAATCTAAACTGTCTGAAGTGTTTTTCCAAAGTTATCAACACTTTTGTGTTTGGCGTTCCGAAACCCACCTTATCTCAGGCTGTAAAGCGTTTTTACGCATTGTGCCATAACTTTTCAGGGAAGCTTCAGAACATGAAATTTTAACCTCCCACTATAGCAGAAAGGGTCTTTCTAGTAGTTGCACATCAAATCTAAACTGTCTGAAGTGTTTTTCCAAAGTTATTAACACTTTTATGTTTGGCGTTCCGAAACCCACCTTATCTCAGGCTGAAAAGCGTTTTTGTGCATTGTGCCATAACTTTTCAGGGAAGCTTCAGAACATGAAATTTTAACCTCCCACTATAGCAGAAAGGGTCTTTCTAGTAGTTGCACATCAAATCTAAGCTGTCTGAAGTGTTTTTCAAAAGTTATCAACACTTTTTATGTTTGGCGTTCCGAAACCCACCTTATCTCAGGCTGAAAAGCGTTTTTGTGCATTGTGCCATAACTTTTCAGGAAAGCTTCAGAACATGAAATTTTAACCTCCCACTATAGCAGAAAGGGTCTTTCTAGTAGTTGCACATCAAATCTAAACTGTCTGAAGTGTTTTTCCAAAGTTATCAACACTTTTATGTTTGGCGTTCCGAAACCCACCTTATCTCAGGCTGAAAAGCGTTTTTACGCATTGTGCCATAACTTTTCAGGGAAGCTTCAGAACATGAAATTTTAACCTCCCACTATAGCAGAAAGGGTCTTTCTAGTAGGTGCATATCAAATCTAAGCTCTATGAAGTGTTTTTCGAAAGTTATCAACACTTTTATGTTTGGCGTTCCGAAACCCACCTTATCTCAGGCTGAAAAGAGTTTTTGTGCATTGTGCCATAACTTTTCAGGAAAGCTTCAGAACATGAAATTTTAACCTCCCACTATAGCAGAAAGGGTCTTTCTAGTAGTTGCACATCAAATCTAAACTGTCTGAAGTGTTTTTCCAAAGTTATTAACACTTATATGTTTGGCGTTCCGAAACCCACCTTATCTCAGGCTGAAAAGCGTTTTTGTGCATTGTGCCATAACTTTTCAGGGAAGCTTCAGAACATGAAAATTTAACCTCCCACTATAGCAGAAAGGGTCTTTCTAGTAGTTGCACATCAAATCTAAACTGTCTGAAGTGTTTTTCCAAAGTTATTAACACTTTTATGTTTGGCGTTCCGAAACCCACCTTATCTCAGGCTGAAAAGCGTTTTTGTGCATTGTGCCATAACTTTTCAGGGAAGCTTCAGAACATGAAATTTTAACCTCCCACTATAGCAGAAAGGGTCTTTCTAGTAGTTGCACATCAAATCTAAGCTGTCTGAAGTGTTTTTCAAAAGTTATCAACACTTTTATGTTTGGCTTTCAGAAACCCACCTTATCTCAGGCTGAAAAGCGTTTTTGTGCATTGTGCCATAACTTTTCAGGAAAGCTTCAGAACGTGAAATTTTAACCTCCCACTATAGCAGAAAGGGTCTTTCTAGTAGTTGCACATCAAATCTAAACTGTCTGAAGTGTTTTTCCAAAGTTATCAACACTTTTATGTTTGGCGTTCCGAAACCCACCTTATCTCAGGCTGAAAAGCGTTTTTACGCATTGTGCCATAACTTTTCAGGGAAGCTTCAGAGCATGAAATTTTAACCTCCCACTATAGCAGAAAGGGTCTTTCTAGTAGGTGCACATCAAATCTAAGCTCTCTGAAGTGTTTTTCGAAAGTTATCAACACTTTTATGTTTGGCGTTCCGAAACCCACCTTATCTCAGGCTGAAAAGCGTTTTTGTGCATTGTGCCATAACTTTTCAGGAAAGCTTCAGAACATGAAATTTTAACCTCCCACTATAGCAGAAAGGGTCTTTCTAGTAGTTGCACATCAAATATAAACTGTCTGAAGTGTTTTTCCAAAGTTATTAACACTTTTATGTTTGGCGTTCCGAAACCCACCTTATCTCAGGCTGAAAAGCGTTTTTGTGCATTGTGCCATAACTTTTCAGGAAAGCTTCAGAACATGAAATTTTAACCTCCCACTATAGCAGAAAGGGTCTTTCTAGTAGTTGCACATCAAATCTAAACTGTCTGAAGTGTTTTTCCAAAGTTATCAACACTTTTATGTTTGGCGTTCCGAAACCCACCTTATCTCAGGCTGAAAAGCGTTTTTACGCATTGTGCCATAACTTTTCAGGGAAGCTTCAGAACATGAAATTTTAACCTCCCACTATAGCAGAAAGGATCTTTCTAGTAGGTGCACATCAAATCTAAGCTGTCTGAAGTGTTTTTCGAAAGTTATCAACACTTTTATGTTTGGCGTTCCGAAACCCACCTTATCTCAGGCTGAAAAGCGTTTTTGTGCATTGTGCCATAACTTTTCAGGGAAGCTTCAGAACATGAAATTTTAACCTCCCACTATAGCAGAAAGGGTCTTTCTAGTAGTTGCACATCAAATCTAAGCTGTCTGAAGTGTTTTTCAAAAGTTATCAACACTTTTATGTTTGGCGTTCCGAAACCCACCTTATCTCAGGCTGAAAAGCGTTTTTGTGCATTGTGCCATAACTTTTCAGGAAAGCTTCAGAACATGAAATTTTAACCTCCCACTATAGCAGAAAGAGTCTTTCTAGTAGTTGCACATCAAATCTAAACTGTCTGAAGTGTTTTTCCAAAGTTATCAACACTTTTGTGTTTGGCGTTCCGAAACCCACCTTATCTCAGGCTGTAAAGCGTTTTTACGCATTGTGCCATAACTTTTCAGGGAAGCTTCAGAACATGAAATTTTAACCTCCCACTATAGCAGAAAGGATCTTTCTAGTAGGTGCACATCAAATCTAAGCTGTCTGAAGTGTTTTTCGAAAGTTATCAACACTTTTATGTTTGGCGTTCCGAAACCCACCTTATCTCAGGCTGAAAAGCGTTTTTGTGCATTGTGCCATAACTTTTCAGGGAAGCTTCAGAACATGAAATTTTAACCTCCCACTATAGCAGAAAGGGTCTTTCTAGTAGTTGCACATCAAATCTAAGCTGTCTGAAGTGTTTTTCAAAAGTTATCAACACTTTTATGTTTGGCGTTCCGAAACCCACCTTATCTCAGGCTGAAAAGCGTTTTTGTGCATTGTGCCATAACTTTTCAGGAAAGCTTCAGAACATGAAATTTTAACCTCCCACTATAGCAGAAAGAGTCTTTCTAGTAGTTGCACATCAAATCTAAACTGTCTGAAGTGTTTTTCCAAAGTTATCAACACTTTTGTGTTTGGCGTTCCGAAACCCACCTTATCTCAGGCTGTAAAGCGTTTTTACGCATTGTGCCATAACTTTTCAGGGAAGCTTCAGAACATGAAATTTTAACCTCCCACTATAGCAGAAAGGGTCTTTCTAGTAGTTGCACATCAAATCTAAACTGTCTGAAGTGTTTTTCCAAAGTTATTAACACTTTTATGTTTGGCGTTCCGAAACCCACCTTATCTCAGGCTGAAAAGCGTTTTTGTGCATTGTGCCATAACTTTTCAGGGAAGCTTCAGAACATGAAATTTTAACCTCCCACTATAGCAGAAAGGGTCTTTCTAGTAGTTGCACATCAAATCTAAGCTGTCTGAAGTGTTTTTCAAAAGTTATCAACACTTTTTATGTTTGGCGTTCCGAAACCCACCTTATCTCAGGCTGAAAAGCGTTTTTGTGCATTGTGCCATAACTTTTCAGGAAAGCTTCAGAACATGAAATTTTAACCTCCCACTATAGCAGAAAGGGTCTTTCTAGTAGTTGCACATCAAATCTAAACTGTCTGAAGTGTTTTTCCAAAGTTATCAACACTTTTATGTTTGGCGTTCCGAAACCCACCTTATCTCAGGCTGAAAAGCGTTTTTACGCATTGTGCCATAACTTTTCAGGGAAGCTTCAGAACATGAAATTTTAACCTCCCACTATAGCAGAAAGGGTCTTTCTAGTAGGTGCATATCAAATCTAAGCTCTCTGAAGTGTTTTTCGAAAGTTATCAACACTTTTATGTTTGGCGTTCCGAAACCCACCTTATCTCAGGCTGAAACGAGTTTTTGTGCATTGTGCCATAACTTTTCAGGAAAGCTTCAGAACATGAAATTTTAACCTCCCACTATAGCAGAAAGGGTCTTTCTAGTAGTTGCACATCAAATCTAAACTGTCTGTAGTGTTTTTCCAAAGTTATTAACACTTTTATGTTTGGCGTTCCGAAACCCACCTTATCTCAGGCTGAAAAGCGTTTTTGTGCATTGTGCCATAACTTTTCAGGGAAGCTTCAGAACATGAACATTTAACCTCCCACTATAGCAGAAAGGGTCTTTCTAGTAGTTGCACATCAAATCTAAACTGTCTGAAGTGTTTTTCCAAAGTTATTAACACTTTTATGTTTGGCGTTCCGAAACCCACCTTATCTCAGGCTGAAAAGCGTTTTTGTGCATTGTGCCATAACTTTTCAGGGAAGCTTCAGAACATGAAATTTTAACCTCCCACTATAGCAGAAAGGGTCTTTCTAGTAGTTGCACATCAAATCTAAGCTGTCTGAAGTGTTTTTCAAAAGTTATCAACACTTTTATGTTTGGCGTTCAGAAACCCACCTTATCTCAGGCTGAAAAGCGTTTTTGTGCATTGTGCCATAACTTTTCAGGAAAGCTTCAGAACGTGAAATTTTAACCTCCCACTATAGCAGAAAGGGTCTTTCTAGTAGTTGCACATCAAATCTAAACTGTCTGAAGTGTTTTTCCAAAGTTATCAACACTTTTATGTTTGGCGTTCCGAAACCCACCTTATCTCAGGCTGAAAAGCGTTTTTGTGCATTGTGCCATAACTTTTCAGGAAAGCTTCAGAACATGAAATTTTAACCTCCCACTATAGCAGAAAGGGTCTTTCTAGTAGTTGCACATCAAATCTAAACTGTCTGAAGTGTTTTTCCAAAGTTATTAACACTTTTATGTTTGGCGTTCCGAAACCCACCTTATCTCAGGCTGAAAAGCGTTTTTGTGCATTGTGCCATAACTTTTCAGGGAAGCTTCAGAACATGAAAATTTAACCTCCCACTATAGCAGAAAGGGTCTTTCTAGTAGTTGCACATCAAATCTAAACTGTCTGAAGTGTTTTTCCAAAGTTATTAACACTTTTATGTTTGGCGTTCCGAAACCCACCTTATCTCAGGCTGAAAAGCGTTTTTGTGCATTGTGCCATAACTTTTCAGGGAAGCTTCAGAACATGAAATTTTAACCTCCCACTATAGCAGAAAGGGTCTTTCTAGTAGTTGCACATCAAATCTAAGCTGTCTGAAGTGTTTTTCAAAAGTTATCAACACTTTTATGTTTGGCGTTCAGAAACCCACCTTATCTCAGGCTGAAAAGCGTTTTTGTGCATTGTGCCATAACTTTTCAGGAAAGCTTCAGAACGTGAAATTTTAACCTCCCACTATAGCAGAAAGGGTCTTTCTAGTAGTTGCACATCAAATCTAAACTGTCTGAAGTGTTTTTCCAAAGTTATCAACACTTTTATGTTTGGCGTTCCGAAACCCACCTTATCTCAGGCTGAAAAGCGTTTTTACGCATTGTGCCATAACTTTTCAGGGAAGCTTCAGAGCATGAAATTTTAACCTCCCACTATAGCAGAAAGGGTCTTTCTAGTAGGTGCACATCAAATCTAAGCTCTCTGAAGTGTTTTTCGAAAGTTATCAACACTTTTATGTTTGGCGTTCCGAAACCCACCTTATCTCAGGCTGAAAAGCGTTTTTGTGCATTGTGCCATAACTTTTCAGGAAAGCTTCAGAACATGAAATTTTAACCTCCCACTATAGCAGAAAGGGTCTTTCTTGTAGTTGCACATCAAATCTAAACTGTCTGAAGTGTTTTTCCAAAGTTATTAACACTTTTATGTTTGGCGTTCCGAAACCCACCTTATCTCAGGCTGAAAAGCGTTTTTGTGCATTGTGCCATAACTTTTCAGGGAAGCTTCAGAACATGAAATTTTAACCTCCCACTATAGCAGAAAGGGTCTTTCTAGTAGTTGCACATCAAATCTAAACTGTCTGAAGTGTTTTTCCAAAGTTATTAACACTTTTATGTTTGGCGTTCCGAAACCCACCTTATCTCAGGCTGAAAAGCGTTTTTGTGCATTGTGCCATAACTTTTCAGGGAAGCTTCAGAACATGAAATTTCAACCTCCCACTATAGCAGAAAGGGTCTTTCTAGTAGTTGCACATCAAATCTAAACTGTCTGAAGTGTTTTTCCAAAGTTATCAACACTTTTATGTTTGGCGTTCCGAAACCCACCTTATCTCAGGCTGAA
Source organism: Synchiropus splendidus (assembly GCF_027744825.2). NCBI lineage: Eukaryota > Metazoa > Chordata > Actinopteri > Syngnathiformes > Callionymidae > Synchiropus > Synchiropus splendidus. The sequence goes on from NW_026527065.1 coordinate 222,282, forward strand.
AAGCGTTTTTACGCATTGTGCCATAACTTTTCAGGGAAGCTTCAGAACATGAAATTTTAACCTCCCACTATAGCAGAAAGGGTCTTTCTAGTAGTTGCACATCAAATCTAAACTGTCTGAAGTGTTTTTCCAAAGTTATCAACACTTTTATGTTTGGCGTTCCGAAACCCACCTTATCTCTGGCTGAAAAGCGTTTTTGTGCATTGTGCCATAACTTTTCAGGGAAGCTTCAGAACATGAAATTTTAACCTCCCACTATAGCAGAAAGGGTCTTTCTAGTAGTTGCACATCAAATCTAAGCTGTCTGAAGTGTTTTTCAAAAGTTATCAACACTTTTATGTTTGGCGTTCCGAAACCCACCTTATCTCAGGCTGAAAAGCGTTTTTGTGCATTGTGCCATAACTTTTCAGGAAAGCTTCAGAACATGAAATTTTAACCTCCCACTATAGCAGAAAGGGTCTTTCTAGTAGTTGCACATCAAATCTAAACTGTCTGAAGTGTTTTTCCAAAGTTATCAACACTTTTATGTTTGCCGTTCCGAAACCCACCTTATCTCAGGCTGAAAAGCGTTTTTACGCATTGTGCCATAACTTTTCAGGGAAGCTTCAGAACATGAAATTTTAACCTCCCACTATAGCAGAAAGGGTCTTTCTAGTAGGTGCACATCAAATCTAAGGTCTCTGAAGTGTTTTTCGAAAGTTATCAACACTTTTATGTTTGGCGTTCCGAAACCCACCTTATCTCAGGCTGAAAAGCGTTTTTGTGCATTGTGCCATTACTTTTCAGGGAAGCTTCAGAACATGAAATTTTAACCTCCCACTATAGCAGAAAGGGTCTTTCTAGTAGTTGCACATCAAATCTAAACTGTCTGAAGTGTTTTTCCAAAGTTATTAACACTTTTATGTTTGGCGTTCCGAAACCCACCTTATCTCAGGCTGAAAAGCGTTTTTGTGCATTGTGCCATAACTTTTCAGGGAAGCTTCAGAACATGAAATTTTAACCTCCCACTATAGCAGAAAGGGTCTTTCTAGTAGTTGCACATCAAATCTAAACTGTCTGAAGTGTTTTTCCAAAGTTATCAACACTTTTATGTTTGGCGTTCCGAAACCCACCTTATCTCAGGCTGAAAAGCGTTTTTGTGCATTGTGCCATAACTTTTCAGGGAAGCTTCAGAACATGAAATTTTAACCTCCCACTATAGCAGAAAGGGTCTTTCTAGTAGTTGCACATCAAATCTAAGCTGTCTGAAGTGTTTTTCAAAAGTTATCAACACTTTTATGTTTGGCGTTCCGAAACCCACCTTATCTCAGGCTGAAAAGCGTTTTTGTGCATTGTGCCATAACTTTTCAGGGAAGCTTCAGAACATGAAATTTTAACCTCCCACTATAGCAGAAAGGGTCTTTCTAGTAGTTGCACATCAAATCTAAGCTGTCTGAAGTGTTTTTCAAAAGTTATCAACACTTTTATGTTTGGCGTTCCGAAACCCAACTTATCTCAGGCTGAAAAGCGTTTTTGTGCATTGTGCCATAACTTTTCAGGAAAGCTTCAGAATATGAAATTTTAACCTCCCACTATAGCAGAAAGGGTCTTTCTAGTAGTTGCACATCAAATCTAAGCTGTCTGAAGTGTTTTTCAAAAGTTATCAACACTTTTATGTTTGGCGTTCCGAAACCCACCTTATCTCAGGCTGAAAAGCGTTTTTGTGCATTGTGCCATAACTTTTCAGGAAAGCTTCAGAACATGAAATTTTAACCTCCCACTATAGCAGAAAGGGTCTTTCTAGTAGTTGCACATCAAATCTAAGCTGTCTGAAGTGTTTTTCAAAAGTTATCAACACTTTTATGTTTGGCGTTCCGAAACCCACCTTAACTCAGGCTGAAAAGCGTTTTTGTGCATTGTGCCATAACTTTTCAGGGAAGCTTCAGAACATGAAATTTTAACCTCCCACTATAGCAGAAAGGGTCTTTCTAGTAGTTGCACATCAAATCTAAGCTGTCTGAATTGTTTTTCAAAAGTTATCAACACTTTTATGTTTGGCGTTCCGAAACCCACCTTATCTCAGGCTGAAAAGCGTTTTTGTGCATTGTGCCATAACTTTTCAGGAAAGATCAGAACATGAAATTTTAACCTCCCACTATAGCAGAAAGGGTCTTTCTAGTAGTTGCACATCAAATCTAAACTGTCTGAAGTGTTTTTCCAAAGTTATCAACACTTTTATGTTTGGCGTTCCGAAACCCACCTTATCTCAGGCTGAAAAGCGTTTTTACGCATTGTGCCAAAACTTTTCAGGGAAGCTTCAGAACATGAAATTTTAACCTCCCACTATAGCAGAAAGGGTCTTTCTAGTAGGTGCACATCAAATCTAAGCTCTCTGAAGTGTTTTTCGAAAGTTATCAACACTTTTATGTTTGGCGTTCCGAAACCCACCTTATCTCAGGCTGAAAAGCGTTTTTGTGCATTGTGCCATAACTTTTCAGGGAAGCTTCAGAACATGAAATTTTAACCTCCCACTATAGCAGAAAGGGTCTTTCTAGTAGTTGCACATCAAATCTAAACTGTCTGAAGTGTTTTTCCAAAGTTATCAACACTTTTATGTTTGGCGTTCCGAAACCCACCTTATCTCAGGCTGAAAAGCGTTTTTGTGCATTGTGCCATAACTTTTCAGGGAAGCTTCAGAACATGAAATTTTAACCTCCCACTATAGCAGAAAGGGTCTTTCTAGTACTTGCACATCAAATCTAAACTGTCTGAAGTGTTTTTCCAAAGTTATCAACACTTTTATGTTTGGCGTTCCGAAACCCACCTTATCTCAGGCTGAAAAGCGTTTTTGTGCATTGTGCCATAACTTTTCAGGGAAGCTTCAGAACATGAAATTTTAACCTCCCACTATAGCAGAAAGGGTCTTTCTAGTAGTTGCACATCAAATCTAAGCTGTCTGAAGTGTTTTTCAAAAGTTATCAACACTTTTATGTTTGGCGTTCCGAAACCCACCTTATCTCAGGCTGAAAAGCGTTTTTGTGCATTGTGCCATAACTTTTCAGGAAAGCTTCAGAACATGAAATTTTAACCTCCCACTATAGCAGAAAGGGTCTTTCTAGTAGTTGCACATCAAATCTAAACTGTCTGAAGTGTTTTTCCACAGTTATCAACACTTTTATGTTTGGCGTTCCGAAACCCACCTTATCTCAGGCTGAAAAGCGTTTATACGCATTGCGCCATAACTTTTCAGGGAAGCTTCAGAACATGAAATTTTAACCTCCCACTATAGCAGAAAGGGTCTTTCTAGTAGGTGCACATCAAATCTAAGCTCTCTGAAGTGTTTTTCGAAAGTTATCAACACTTTTATGTTTGGCGTTCCGAAACCCACCTTATCTCAGGCTGAAAAGCGTTTTTGTGCATTGTGCCATAACTTTTCAGGGAAGCTTCAGAACATGAAATTTTAACCTCCCACTATAGCAGAAAGGGTCTTTCTAGTAGTTGCACATCAAATCTAAACTGTCTGAAGTGTTTTTCCAAAGTTATTAACACTTTTATGTTTGGCGTTCCGAAACCCACCTTATCTCAGGCTGAAAAGCGTTTTTGTGCATTGTGCCATAACTTTTCAGGGAAGCTTCAGAACATGAAATTTTAACCTCCCACTATAGCAGAAAGGGTCTTTCTAGTAGTTGCACATCAAATCTAAACTGTCTGAAGTGTTTTTCCAAAGTTATCAACACTTTTATGTTTGGCGTTCCGAAATCCACCTTATCTCAGGCTGAAAAGCGTTTTTGTGCATTGTGCCATAACTTTTCAGGGAAGCTTCAGAACATGAAATTTTAACCTCCCACTATAGCAGAAAGGGTCTTTCTAGTAGTTGCACATCAAATCTAAGCTGTCTGAAGTGTTTTTCAAAAGTTATCAACACTTTTATGTTTGGCGTTCCGAAACCCACCTTATCTCAGGCTGAAAAGCGTTTTTACGCATTGTGCCATAACTTTTCAGGGAAGCTTCAGAACATGAAATTTTAACCTCCCACTATAGCAGAAAGGGTCTTTCTAGTAGGTGCACATCAAATCTAAACTGTCTGAAGTGTTTTTCCACAGTTATCAACACTTTTATGTTTGGCGTTCCGAAACCCACCTTATCTCAGGCTGAAAAGCGTTTTTGTGCATTGTGCCATAACTTTTCAGGGAAGCTTCAGAACATGAAATTTTAACCTCCCACTATAGCAGAAAGGGTCTTTCTAGTAGTTGCACATCAAATCTAAACTGTCTGAAGTGTTTTTCCACAGTTATCAACACTTTTATGTTTGGCGTTCCGAAACCCACCTTATCTCAGGCTGAAAAGCGTTTATACGCATTGCGCCATAACTTTTCAGGGAAGCTTCAGAACATGAAATTTTAACCTCCCACTATAGCAGAAAGGGTCTTTCTAGTAGGTGCACATCAAATCTAAGCTCTCTGAAGTGTTTTTCGAAAGTTATCAACACTTTTATGTTTGGCGTTCCGAAACCCACCTTATCTCAGGCTGAAAAGCGTTTTTGTGCATTGTGCCATAACTTTTCAGGGAAGCTTCAGAACATGAAATTTTAACCTCCCACTATAGCAGAAAGGGTCTTTCTAGTAGTTGCACATCAAATCTAAACTGTCTGAAGTGTTTTTCCAAAGTTATTAACACTTTTATGTTTGGCGTTCCGAAACCCACCTTATCTCAGGCTGAAAAGCGTTTTTGTGCATTGTGCCATAACTTTTCAGGGAAGCTTCAGAACATGAAATTTTAACCTCCCACTATAGCAGAAAGGGTCTTTCTAGTAGTTGCACATCAAATCTAAGCTGTCTGAAGTGTTTTTCAAAAGTTATCAACACTTTTATGTTTGGCGTTCCGAAACCCACCTTATCTCAGGCTGAAAAGCGTTTTTACGCATTGTGCCATAACTTTTCAGGGAAGCTTCAGAACATGAAATTTTAACCTCCCACTATAGCAGAAAGGGTCTTTCTAGTAGGTGCACATCAAATCTAAACTGTCTGAAGTGTTTTTCCACAGTTATCAACACTTTTATGTTTGGCGTTCCGAAACCCACCTTATCTCAGGCTGAAAAGCGTTTTTGTGCATTGTGCCATAACTTTTCAGGGAAGCTTCAGAACATGAAATTTTAACCTCCCACTATAGCAGAAAGGGTCTTTCTAGTAGTTGCACATCAAATCTAAACTGTCTGAAGTGTTTTTCCACAGTTATCAACACTTTTATGTTTGGCGTTCCGAAACCCACCTTATCTCAGGCTGAAAAGCGTTTATACGCATTGCGCCATAACTTTTCAGGGAAGCTTCAGAACATGAAATTTTAACCTCCCACTATAGCAGAAAGGGTCTTTCTAGTAGGTGCACATCAAATCTAAGCTCTCTGAAGTGTTTTTCGAAAGTTATCAACACTTTTATGTTTGGCGTTCCGAAACCCACCTTATCTCAGGCTGAAAAGCGTTTTTGTGCATTGTGCCATAACTTTTCAGGGAAGCTTCAGAACATGAAATTTTAACCTCCCACTATAGCAGAAAGGGTCTTTCTAGTAGTTGCACATCAAATCTAAACTGTCTGAAGTGTTTTTCCAAAGTTATTAACACTTTTATGTTTGGCGTTCCGAAACCCACCTTATCTCAGGCTGAAAAGCGTTTTTGTGCATTGTGCCATAACTTTTCCGGGAAGCTTCAGAACATGAAATTTTAACCTCCCACTATAGCAGAAAGGGTCTTTCTAGTAGTTGCACATCAAATCTAAACTGTCTGAAGTGTTTTTCCAAAGTTATCAACACTTTTATGTTTGGCGTTCCGAAACCCACCTTATCTCAGGCTGAAAAGCGTTTTTGTGCATTGTGCCATAACTTTTCAGGGAAGCTTCAGAACATGAAATTTTAACCTCCCACTATAGCAGAAAGGGTCTTTCTAGTAGTTGCACATCAAATCTAAGCTGTCTGAAGTGTTTTTCAAAAGTTATCAACACTTTTATGTTTGGCGTTCCGAAACCCACCTTATCTCAGGCTGAAAAGCGTTTTTACGCATTGTGCCATAACTTTTCAGGGAAGCTTCAGAACATGAAATTTTAACCTCCCACTATAGCAGAAAGGGTCTTTCTAGTAGGTGCACATCAAATCTAAGCTCTCTGAAGTGTTTTTCGAAAGTTATCAACACTTTTATGTTTGGCGTTCCGAAACCCACCTTATCTCAGGCTGAAAAGCGTTTTTGTGCATTGTGCCATAACTTTTCAGGGAAGCTTCAGAACATGAAATTTTAACCTCCCACTATAGCAGAAAGGGTCTTTCTAGTAGTTGCACATCAAATCTAAGCTGTCTGAAGTGTTTTTCAAAAGTTATCAACACTTTTATGTTTGGCGTTCCGAAACCCACCTTATCTCAGGCTGAAAAGCGTTTTTGTGCATTGTGCCATAACTTTTCAGGAAAGCTTCAGAACATGAAATTTTAACCTCCCACTATAGCAGAAAGGGTCTTTCTAGTAGTTGCACATCAAATCTAAGCTGTCTGAAGTGTTTTTCAAAAGTTATCAACACTTTTATGTTTGGCGTTCCGAAACCCACCTTATCTCAGGCTGAAAAGCGTTTTTGTGCATTGTGCCATAACTTTTCAGGAAAGCTTCAGAACATGAAATTTTAACCTCCCACTATAGCAGAAAGGGTCTTTCTAGTAGTTGCAGATCAAATCTAAACTCTCTGAAGTGTTTTTCCAAAGTTATCAACACTTTTATGTTTGGCGTTCCGAAACCCACCTTATCTCAGGCTGAAAAGCGTTTTTACGCATTGTGCCATAACTTTTCAGGGAAGCTTCAGAACATGAAATTTTAACCTCCCACTATAGCAGAAAGGGTCTTTCTAGTAGGTGCACATCAAATTTAAGCTCTCTGAAGTGTTTTTCGAAAGTTATCAACACTATTATGTTTGGCGTTCCGAAACCCACCTTATCTCAGGCTGAAAAGCGTTTTTGTGCATTGTGCCATAACTTTTCAGGGAAGCTTCAGAACATGAAATTTTAACCTCCCACTATAGCAGAAAGGGTCTTTCTAGTAGTTGCACATCAAATCTAAACTGTCTGAAGTGTTTTTCCAAAGTTATTAACACTTTTATGTTTGGCGTTCCGAAACCCACCTTATCTCAGGCTGAAAAGCGTTTTTGTGCATTGTGCCATAACTTTTCAGGGAAGCTTCAGAACATGAAATTTTAACCTCCCACTATAGCAGAAAGGGTCTTTCTAGTAGTTGCACATCAAATCTAAACTGTCTGAAGTGTTTTTCCAAAGTTATCAACACTTTTATGTTTGGCGTTCCGAAACCCACCTTATCTCAGGCTGAAAAGCGTTTTTGTGCATTGTGCCATAACTTTTCAGGGTAGCTTCAGAACATGAAATTTTAACCTCCCACTATAGCAGAAAGGGTCTTTCTAGTAGTTGCACATCAAATCTAAGCTGTCTGAAGTGTTTTTCAAAAGTTATCAACACTTTTATGTTTGGCGTTCCGAAACCCAACTTATCTCAGGCTGAAAAGCGTTTTTGTGCATTGTGCCATAACTTTTCAGGGAAGCTTCAGAACATGAAATTTTAACCTCCCACTATAGCAGAAAGGGTCTTTCTAGTAGTTGCACATCAAATCTAAACTGTCTGAAGTGTTTTTCCAAAGTTATCAACACTTTTATGTTTGGCGTTCCGAAACCCACCTTATCTCAGGCTGAAAAGCGTTTTTGTGCATTGTGCCATAACTTTTCAGGGAAGCTTCAGAACATGAAATTTTAACCTCCCACTATAGCAGAAAGGGTCTTTCTAGTAGTTGCACATCAAATCTAAGCTGTCTGAAGTGTTTTTCAAAAGTTATCAACACTTTTATGTTTGGCGTTCCGAAACCCAACTTATCTCAGGCTGAAAAGCGTTTTTGTGCATTGTGCCATAACTTTTCAGGAAAGCTTCAGAACATGAAATTTTAACCTCCCACTATAGCAGAAAGGGTCTTTCTAGTAGTTGCACATCAAATCTAAGCTGTCTGAAGTGTTTTTCAAAAGTTATCAACACTTTTATGTTTGGCGTTCCGAAACCCACCTTATCTCAGGCTGAAAAGCGTTTTTGTGCATTGTGCCATAACTTTTCAGGAAAGCTTCAGAACATGAAATTTTAACCTCCCACTATAGCAGAAAGGGTCTTTCTAGTAGTTGCACATCAAATCTAAGCTGTCTGAAGTGTTTTTCAAAAGTTATCAACACTTTTATGTTTGGCGTTCCGAAACCCACCTTATCTCAGGCTGAAAAGCGTTTTTGTGCATTGTGCCATAATTTTTCAGGGAAGCTTCAGAACATGAAATTTTAACCTCCCACTATAGCAGAAAGGGTCTTTCTAGTAGTTGCACATCAAATCTAAGCTGTCTGAATTGTTTTTCAAAAGTTATCAACACTTTTATGTTTGGCGTTCCGAAACCCACCTTATCTCAGGCTGAAAAGCGTTTTTGTGCATTGTGCCATAACTTTTCAGGAAAGCTTCAGAACATGAAATTTTAACCTCCCACTATAGCAGAAAGGGTCTTTCTAGTAGTTGCACATCAAATCTAAACTGTCTGAAGTGTTTTTCCAAAGTTATCAACACTTTAATGTTTGGCGTTCCGAAACCCACCTTATCTCAGGCTGAAAAGCATTTTTACGCATTGTGCCAAAACTTTTCAGGGAAGCTTCAGAACATGAAATTTTAACCTCCCACTATAGCAGAAAGGGTCTTTCTAGTAGGTGCACATCAAATCTAAGCTCTCTGAAGTGTTTTTCGAAAGTTATCAACACTTTTATGTTTGGCGTTCCGAAACCCACCTTATCTCAGGCTGAAAAGCGTTTTTGTGCATTGTGCCATAACTTTTCAGGGAAGCTTCAGAACATGAAATTTTAACCTCCCACTATAGCAGAAAGGGTCTTTCTAGTAGTTGCACATCAAATCTAAACTGTCTGAAGTGTTTTTCCAAAGTTATCAACACTTTTATGTTTGGCGTTCCGAAACCCACCTTATCTCAGGCTGAAAAGCGTTTTTGTGCATCGTGCCATAACTTTTCAGGGAAGCTTCAGAACATGAAATTTTAACCTCCCACTATAGCAGAAAGGGTCTTTCTAGTAGTTGCACATCAAATCTAAGCTGTCTGAAGTGTTTTTCAAAAGTTATCAACACTTTTATGTTTGGCGTTCCGAAACCCACCTTATCTCAGGCTGAAAAGCGTTTTTGTGCATTGTGCCATAACTTTTCAGGAAAGCTTCAGAACATGAAATTTTAACCTCCCACTATAGCAGAAAGGGTCTTTCTAGTAGTTGCACATCAAATCTAAACTGTCTGAAGTGTTTTTCCAAAGTTATCAACACTTTTATATTTGGCGTTCCGAAACCCACCTTATCTCAGGCTGAAAAGCGTTTTTACGCATTGTGCCATAACTTTTCAGGGAAGCTTCAGAACATGAAATTTTAACCTCCCACTATAGCAGAAAGGGTCTTTCTAGTAGGTGCACATCAAATCTAAGCTCTCTGAAGTGTTTTTCCAAAGTTATCAACACTTTTATGTTTGGCGTTCCGAAACCCACCTTATCTCAGGCTGAAAAGCGTTTTTGTGCATTGTGCCATAACTTTTCAGGGAAGCTTCAGAACAGGAAATTTTAACCTCCCACTATAGCAGAAAGGGTCTTTCTAGTAGTTGCACCTCAAATCTAAGCTGTCTGAAGTGTTTTTCAAAAGTTATCAACACTTTTATGTTTGGCGTTCCGAAACCCACCTTATCTCAGGCTGAAAAGCGTTTTTGTGCATTGTGCCATAACTTTTCAGGAAAGCTTCAGAACATGAAATTTTAACCTCCCACTATAGCAGAAAGGGTCTTTCTAGTAGTTGCACATCAAATCTAAACTGTCTGAAGTGTTTTTCCAAAGTTATCAACACTTTTATGTTTGGCGTTCCGAAACCCACCTTATCTCAGGCTGAAAAGCGTTTTTGTGCATTGTGCCATAACTTTTCAGGGAAGCTTCAGAACATGAAATTTTAACCTCCCACTATAGCAGAAAGGGTCTTTCTAGTAGTTGCACATCAAATCTAAGCTGTCTGAAGTGTTTTTCAAAAGTTATCAACACTTTTATGTTTGGCGTTCCGAAACCCACCTTATCTCAGGCTGAAAAGCGTTTTTGTGCATTGTGCCATAACTTTTCAGGAAAGCTTCAGAACATGAAATTTTAACCTCCCACTATAGCAGAAAGGGTCTTTCTAGTAGTTGCACATCAAATCTAAACTGTCTGAAGTGTTTTTCCACAGTTATCAACACTTTTATGTTTGGCGTTCCGAAACCCACCTTATCTCAGGCTGAAAAGCGTTTATACGCATTGCGCCATAACTTTTCAGGGAAGCTTCAGAACATGAAATTTTAACCTCCCACTATAGCAGAAAGGGTCTTTGTAGTAGGTGCACATCAAATCTAAACTCTCTGAAGTGTTTTTCGAAAGTTATCAACACTTTTATGTTTGGCGTTCCGAAACCCACCTTATCTCAGGCTGAAAAGCGTTTTTGTGCATTGTGCCATAACTTTTCAGGGAAGCTTCAGAACATGAAATTTTAACCTCCCACTATAGCAGAAAGGGTCTTTCTAGTAGTTGCACATCAAATCTAAACTGTCTGAAGTGTTTTTCCAAAGTTATTAACACTTTTATGTTTGGCGTTCCGAAACCCACCTTATCTCAGGCTGAAAAGCGTTTTTGTGCATTGTGCCATAACTTTTCAGGGAAGCTTCAGAACATGAAATTTTAACCTCCCACTATAGCAGAAAGGGTCTTTCTAGTAGTTGCACATCAAATCTAAACTGTCTGAAGTGTTTTTCCAAAGTTATCAACACTTTTATGTTTGGCGTTCCGAAACCCACCTTATCTCAGGCTGAAAAGCGTTTTTGTGCATTGTGCCATAACTTTTCAGGGAAGCTTCAGAACATGAAATTTTAACCTCCCACTATAGCAGAAAGGGTCTTTCTAGTAGTTGCACATCAAATCTAAGCTGTCTGAAGTGTTTTTCAAAAGTTATCAACACTTTTATGTTTGGCGTTCCGAAACCCACCTTATCTCAGGCTGAAAAGCGTTTTTGTGCATTGTGCCATAACTTTTCAGGGAAGCTTCAGAACATGAAATTTTAACCTCCCACTATAGCAGAAAGGGTCTTTCTAGTAGTTGCACATCAAATCTAAACTGTCTGAAGTGTTTTTCCAAAGTTATCAACACTTTTATGTTTGGCGTTCCGAAACCCACCTTATCTCAGGCTGAAAAGCGTTTTTGTGCATTGTGCCATAACTTTTCAGGGAAGCTTCAGAACATGAAATTTTAACCTCCCACTATAGCAGAAAGGGTCTTTCTAGTAGTTGCACATCAAATCTAAGCTGTCTGAAGTGTTTTTCAAAAGTTATCAACACTTTTATGTTTGGCGTTCCGAAACCCACCTTATCTCAGGCTGAAAAGCGTTTTTGTGCATTGTGCCATAACTTTTCAGGAAAGCTTCAGAACATGAAATTTTAACCTCCCACTATAGCAGAAAGGGTCTTTCTAGTAGTTGCACATCAAATCTAAACTGTCTGAAGTGTTTTTCCACAGTTATCAACACTTTTATGTTTGGCGTTCCGAAACCCACCTTATCTCAGGCTGAAAAGCGTTTATACGCATTGCGCCATAACTTTTCAGGGAAGCTTCAGAACATGAAATTTTAACCTCCCACTATAGCAGAAAGGGTCTTTCTAGTAGGTGCACATCAAATCTAAGCTCTCTGAAGTGTTTTTCGAAAGTTATCAACACTTTTATGTTTGGCGTTCCGAAACCCACCTTATCTCAGGCTGAAAAGCGTTTTTGTGCATTGTGCCATAACTTTTCAGGGAAGCTTCAGAACATATGAAATTTTAACCTCCCACTATAGCAGAAAGGGTCTTTCTAGTAGTTGCACATCAAATCTAAACTGTCTGAAGTGTTTTTCCAAAGTTATTAACACTTTTATGTTTGGCGTTCCGAAACCCACCTTATCTCAGGCTGAAAAGCGTTTTTGTGCATTGTGCCATAACTTTTCAGGGAAGCTTCAGAACATGAAATTTTAACCTCCCACTATAGCAGAAAGGGTCTTTCTAGTAGTTGCACATCAAATCTAAACTGTCTGAAGTGTTTTTCAAAAGTTATCAACACTTTTATGTTTGGCGTTCCGAAACCCACCTTATCTCAGGCTGAAAAGCGTTTTTGTGCATTGTGCCATAACTTTTCAGGGAAGCTTCAGAACATGAAATTTTAACCTCCCACTATAGCAGAAAGGGTCTTTCTAGTAGTTGCACATCAAATCTAAGCTGTCTGAAGTGTTTTTCAAAAGTTATCAACACTTTTATGTTTGGCGTTCCGAAACCCACCTTATCTCAGGCTGAAAAGCGTTTTTACGCATTGTGCCATAACTTTTCAGGGAAGCTTCAGAACATGAAATTTTAACCTCCCACTATAGCAGAAAGGGTCTTTCTCGTAGGTGCACATCAAATCTAAACTGTCTGAAGTGTTTTTCCACAGTTATCAACACTTTTATGTTTGGCGTTCCGAAACCCACCTTATCTCAGGCTGAAAAGCGTTTTTGTGCATTGTGCCATAACTTTTCAGGGAAGCTTCAGAACATGAAATTTTAACCTCCCACTATAGCAGAAAGGGTCTTTCTAGTAGTTGCACATCAAATCTAAACTGTCTGAAGTGTTTTTCCACAGTTATCAACACTTTTATGTTTGGCGTTCCGAAACCCACCTTATCTCAGGCTGAAAAGCGTTTATACGCATTGCGCCATAACTTTTCAGGGAAGCTTCAGAACATGAAATTTTAACCTCCCACTATAGCAGAAAGGGTCTTTCTAGTAGGTGCACATCAAATCTAAGCTCTCTGAAGTGTTTTTCGAAAGTTATCAACACTTTTATGTTTGGCGTTCCGAAACCCACCTTATCTCAGGCTGAAAAGCGTTTTTGTGCATTGTGCCATAACTTTTCAGGGAAGCTTCAGAACATGAAATTTTAACCTCCCACTATAGCAGAAAGGGTCTTTCTAGTAGTTGCACATCAAATCTAAACTGTCTGAAGTGTTTTTCCAAAGTTATTAACACTTTTATGTTTGGCGTTCCGAAACCCACCTTATCTCAGGCTGAAAAGCGTTTTTGTGCATTGTGCCATAACTTTTCAGGGAAGCTTCAGAACATGAAATTTTAACCTCCCACTATAGCAGAAAGGGTCTTTCTAGTAGTTGCACATCAAATCTAAACTGTCTGAAGTGTTTTTCCAAAGTTATCAACACTTTTATGTTTGGCGTTCCGAAACCCACCTTATCTCAGGCTGAAAAGCGTTTTTGTGCATTGTGCCATAACTTTTCAGGGAAGCTTCAGAACATGAAATTTTAACCTCCCACTATAGCAGAAAGGGTCTTTCTAGTAGTTGCACATCAAATCTAAGCTGTCTGAAGTGTTTTTCAAAAGTTATCAACACTTTTATGTTTGGCGTTCCGAAACCCACCTTATCTCAGGCTGAAAAGCGTTTTTACGCATTGTGCCATAACTTTTCAGGGAAGCTTCAGAACATGAAATTTTAACCTCCCACTATAGCAGAAAGGGTCTTTCTAGTAGGTGCACATCAAATCTAAGCTCTCTGAAGTGTTTTTCGAAAGTTATCAACACTTTTATGTTTGGCGTTCCGAAACCCACCTTATCTCAGGCTGAAAAGCGTTTTTGTGCATTGTGCCATAACTTTTCAGGGAAGCTTCAGAACATGAAATTTTAACCTCCCACTATAGCAGAAAGGGTCTTTCTAGTAGTTGCACATCAAATCTAAGCTGTCTGAAGTGTTTTTCAAAAGTTATCAACACTTTTATGTTTGGCGTTCCGAAACCCACCTTATCTCAGGCTGAAAAGCGTTTTTGTGCATTGTGCCATAACTTTTCAGGAAAGCTTCAGAACATGAAATTTTAACCTCCCACTATAGCAGAAAGGGTCTTTCTAGTAGTTGCACATCAAATCTAAACTGTCTGAAGTGTTTTTCCAAAGTTATCAACACTTTTATGTTTGGCGTTCCGAAACCCACCTTATCTCAGGCTGAAAAGCGTTTTTGTGCATTGTGCCATAACTTTTCAGGGAAGCTTCAGAACATGAAATTTTAACCTCCCACTATAGCAGAAAGGGTCTTTCTAGTAGTTGCACATCAAATCTAAGCTGTCTGAAGTGTTTGTCAAAAGTTATCAACACTTTTATGTTTGGCGTTCCGAAACCCACCTTATCTCAGGCTGAAAAGCGTTTTTGTGCATTGTGCCATAACTTTTCAGGAAAGCTTCAGAACATGAAATTTTAACCTCCCACTATAGCAGAAAGGGTCTTTCTAGTAGTTGCACATCAAATCTAAACTGTCTGAAGTGTTTTTCCAAAGTTATCAACACTTTTATGTTTGGCGTTCCGAAACCCACCTTATCTCAGGCTGAAAAGCGTTTTTACGCATTGTGCCATAACTTTTCAGGGAAGCTTCAGAACATGAAATTTTAACCTCCCACTATAGCAGAAAGGGTCTTTCTAGTAGGTGCACATCAAATCTAAGCTCTCTGAAGTGTTTTTCGAAAGTTATCAACACTTTTATGTTTGGCGTTCCGAAACCCACCTTATCTCAGGCTGAAAAGCGTTTTTGTGCATTGTGCCATAACTTTTCAGGGAAGCTTCAGAACATGAAACTTTAACCTCCCACTATAGCAGAAAGGGTCTTTCTAGTAGTTGCACATCAAATCTAAACTGTCTGAAGTGTTTTTCCAAAGTTATTAACACTTTTATGTTTGGCGTTCCGAAACCCACCTTATCTCAGGCTGAAAAGCGTTTTTGTGCATTGTGCCATAACTTTTCAGGGAAGCTTCAGAACATGAAATTTTAACCTCCCACTATAGCAGAAAGGGTCTTTCTAGTAGTTGCACATCAAATCTAAACTGTCTGAAGTGTTTTTCCAAAGTTATCAACACTTTTATGTTTGGCGTTCCGAAACCCACCTTATCTCAGGCTGAAAGGCGTTTTTGTGCATTGTGCCATAACTTTTCAGGGAAGCTTCAGAACATGAAATTTTAACCTCCCACTATAGCAGAAAGGGTCTTTCTAGTAGTTGCACATCAAATCTAAGCTGTCTGAAGTGTTTTTCAAAAGTTATCAACACTTTTATGTTTGGCGTTCCGAAACCCAACTTATCGCAGGCTGAAAAGCGTTTTTGTGCATTGTGCCATAACTTTTCAGGGAAGCTTCAGAACATGAAATTTTAACCTCCCACTATAGCAGAAAGGGTCTTTCTAGTAGTTGCACATCAAATCTAAGCTCTCTGAAGTGTTTTTCCAAAGTTATCAACACTTTTATGTTTGGCGTTCCGAAACCCACCTTATCTCAGGCTGAAAAGCGTTTTTGTGCATTGTGCCATAACTTTTCAGGGAAGCTTCAGAACATGAAATTTTAACCTCCCACTATAGCAGAAAGGGTCTTTCTAGTAGTTGCACATCAAATCTAAACTGTCTGAAGTGTTTTTCCAAAGTTATCAACACTTTTATGTTTGGCGTTCCGAAACCCACCTTATCTCAGGCTGAAAAGCGTTTTTACGCATTGTGCCATAACTTTTCAGGGAAGCTTCAGAACATGAAATTTTAACCTCCCACTATAGCAGAAAGGGTCTTTCTAGTAGGTGCACATCAAATCTAAGCTCTCTGAAGTGTTTTTCGAAAGTTATCAACACTTTTATGTTTGGCGTTCCGAAACCCACCTTATCTCAGGCTGAAAAGCGTTTTTGTGCATTGTGCCATAACTTTTCAGGGAAGCTTCAGAACATGAAATTTTAACCTCCCACTATAGCAGAAAGGGTCTTTCTAGTAGTTGCACATCAAATCTAAGCTGTCTGAAGTGTTTTTCAAAAGTTATCAACACTTTTATGTTTGTCGTTCCGAAACCCACCTTATCTCAGGCTGAAAAGCGTTTTTGTGCATTGTGCCATAACTTTTCAGGAAAGCTTCAGAACATGAAATTTTAACCTCCCACTATAGCAGAAAGGGTCTTTCTAGTAGTTGCACATCAAATCTAAACTGTCTGAAGTGTTTTTCCAAAGTTATCAACACTTTTATGTTTGGCGTTCCGAAACCCACCTTATCTTAGGCTGAAAAGCGTTTTTGTGCATTGTGCCATAACTTTTCAGGGAAGCTTCAGAACATGAAATTTTAACCTCCCACTATAGCAGAAAGGGTCTTTCTAGTAGTTGCACATCAAATCTAAGCTGTCTGAAGTGTTTTTCAAAAGTTATCAACACTTTTATGTTTGGCGTTCCGAAACCCACCTTATCTCAGGCTGAAAAGCGTTTTTGTGCATTGTGCCATAACTTTTCAGGGAAGCTTCAGAACATGAAATTTTAACCTCCCACTATAGCAGAAAGGGTCTTTCTAGTAGGTGCACATCAAATCTAAGCTCTCTGAAGTGTTTTTCCAAAGTTATCAACACTTTTATGTTTGGCGTTCCGAAACCCACCTTATCTCAGGCTGAAAAGCGTTTTTGTGCATTGTGCCATAACTTTTCAGGGAAGCTTCAGAACATGAAATTTTAACCTCCCACTATAGCAGAAAGGGTCTTTTCTAGTAGTTGCACATCAAATCTAAACTGTCTGAAGTGTTTTTCCAAAGTTATTAACACTTTTATGTTTGGCGTTCCGAAACCCACCTTATCTCAGGCTGAAAAGCGTTTTTGTGCATTGTGCCATAACTTTTCAGGGAAGCTTCAGAACATGAAATTTTAACCTCCCACTATAGCAGAAAGGGTCTTTCTAGTAGTTGCACATCAAATCTAAACTGTCTGAAGTGTTTTTCCAAAGTTATCAACACTTTTATGTTTGGCGTTCCGAAACCCACCTTATCTCAGGCTGAAAAGCGTTTTTGTGCATTGTGCCATAACTTTTCAGGGAAGCTTCAGAACATGAAATTTTAACCTCCCACTATAGCAGAAAGGGTCTTTCTAGTAGTTGCACATCAAATCTAAGCTGTCTGAAGTGTTTTTCAAAAGTTATCAACACTTTTATGTTTGGCGTTCCGAAACCCACCTTATCTCAGGCTGAAAAGCGTTTTTACGCATTGTGCCATAACTTTTCAGGGAAGCTTCAGAACATGAAATTTTAACCTCCCACTATAGCAGAAAGGGTCTTTCTAGTAGTTGCACATCAAATCTAAGCTGTCTGAAGTGTTTTTCAAAAGTTATCAACACTTTTATGTTTGGCGTTCCGAAACCCAACTTATCTCAGGCTGAAAAGCGTTTTTGTGCATTGTGCCATAACTTTTCAGGGAAGCTTCAGAACATGAAATTTTAACCTCCCACTATAGCAGAAAGGGTCTTTCTAGTAGTTGCACATCAAATCTAAACTGTCTGAAGTGTTTTTCAAAAGTTATCAACACTTTTATGTTTGGCGTTCCGAAACCCACCTTATCTCAGGCTGAAAAGCGTTTTTGTGCATTGTGCCATAACTTTTCAGGGAAGCTTCAGAACATGAAATTTTAACCTCCCACTATAGCAGAAAGGGTCTTTCTAGTAGTTGCACATCAAATCTAAACTGTCTGAAGTGTTTTTCCAAAGTTATCAACACTTTTATGTTTGGCGTTCCGAAACCCACCTTATCTCAGGCTGAAAAGCGTTTTTACGCATTGTGCCATAACTTTTCAGGGAAGCTTCAGAACATGAAATTTTAACCTCCCACTATAGCAGAAAGGGTCTTTCTAGTAGGTGCACATCAAATCTAAGCTCTCTGAAGTGTTTTTCGAAAGTTATCAACACTTTTATGTTTGGCGTTCCGAAACCCACCTTATCTCAGGCTGAAAAGCGTTTTTGTGCATTGTGCCATAACTTTTCAGGGAAGCTTCAGAACATGAAATTTTAACCTCCCACTATAGCAGAAAGGGTCTTTCTAGTAGTTGCACATCAAATCTAAGCTGTCTGAAGTGTTTTTCAAAAGTTATCAACACTTTTATGTTTGTCGTTCCGAAACCCACCTTATCTCAGGCTGAAAAGCGTTTTTGTGCATTGTGCCATAACTTTTCAGGAAAGCTTCAGAACATGAAATTTTAACCTCCCACTATAGCAGAAAGGGTCTTTCTAGTAGTTGCACATCAAATCTAAACTGTCTGAAGTGTTTTTCCAAAGTTATCAACACTTTTATGTTTGGCGTTCCGAAACCCACCTTATCTTAGGCTGAAAAGCGTTTTTGTGCATTGTGCCATAACTTTTCAGGGAAGCTTCAGAACATGAAATTTTAACCTCCCACTATAGCAGAAAGGGTCTTTCTAGTAGTTGCACATCAAATCTAAGCTGTCTGAAGTGTTTTTCAAAAGTTATCAACACTTTTATGTTTGGCGTTCCGAAACCCACCTTATCTCAGGCTGAAAAGCGTTTTTGTGCATTGTGCCATAACTTTTCAGGGAAGCTTCAGAACATGAAATTTTAACCTCCCACTATAGCAGAAAGGGTCTTTCTAGTAGGTGCACATCAAATCTAAGCTCTCTGAAGTGTTTTTCGAAAGTTATCAACACTTTTATGTTTGGCGTTCCGAAACCCACCTTATCTCAGGCTGAAAAGCGTTTTTGTGCATTGTGCCATAACTTTTCAGGGAAGCTTCAGAACATGAAATTTTAACCTCCCACTATAGCAGAAAGGGTCTTTTCTAGTAGTTGCACATCAAATCTAAACTGTCTGAAGTGTTTTTCCAAAGTTATTAACACTTTTATGTTTGGCGTTCCGAAACCCACCTTATCTCAGGCTGAAAAGCGTTTTTGTGCATTGTGCCATAACTTTTCAGGGAAGCTTCAGAACATGAAATTTTAACCTCCCACTATAGCAGAAAGGGTCTTTCTAGTAGTTGCACATCAAATCTAAACTGTCTGAAGTGTTTTTCCAAAGTTATCAACACTTTTATGTTTGGCGTTCCGAAACCCACCTTATCTCAGGCTGAAAAGCGTTTTTGTGCATTGTGCCATAACTTTTCAGGGAAGCTTCAGAACATGAAATTTTAACCTCCCACTATAGCAGAAAGGGTCTTTCTAGTAGTTGCACATCAAATCTAAGCTGTCTGAAGTGTTTTTCAAAAGTTATCAACACTTTTATGTTTGGCGTTCCGAAACCCACCTTATCTCATGCTGAAAAGCGTTTTTACGCATTGTGCCATAACTTTTCAGGGAAGCTTCAGAACATGAAATTTTAACCTCCCACTATAGCAGAAAGGGTCTTTCTAGTAGGTGCACATCAAATCTAAGCTCTCTGAAGTGTTTTTCGAAAGTTATCAACACTTTTATGTTTGGCGTTCCGAAACCCACCTTATCTCAGGCTGAAAAGCGTTTTTGTGCATTGTGCCATAACTTTCCAGGAAAGCTTCAGAACATGAAATTTTAACCTCCCACTATAGCAGAAAGGGTCTTTCTAGTAGTTGCACATCAAATCTAAACTGTCTGAAGTGTTTTTCCAAAGTTATCAACACTTTTATGTTTGGCGTTCCGAAACCCACCTTATCTCAGGCTGAAAAGCGTTTTTGTGCATTGTGGCATAACTTTTCAGGAAAGCTTCAGAACATGAAATTTTAACCTCCCACTATAGCAGAAAGGGTCTTTCTAGTCGTTGCACATCAAATCTAAACTGTCTGAAGTGTTTTTCCAAAGTTATCAACACTTTTATGTTTGGCGTTCCGAAACCCACCTTATCTCAGGCTGAAAAGCGTTTTTACGCATTGTGCCATAACTTTTCAGGGAAGCTTCAGAACATGAAATTTTAACCTCCCACTATAGCAGAAAGGGTCTTTCTAGTAGGTGCACATCAAATCTAAGCTCTCTGAAGTGTTTTTCGAAAGTTATCAACACTTTTATGTTTGGCGTTCCGAAACCCACCTTATCTCAGGCTGAAAAGCGTTTTTGTGCATTGTGCCATAACTTTTCAGGGAAGCTTCAGAACATGAAATTTTAACCTCCCACTATAGCAGAAAGGGTCTTTCTAGTAGTTGCACATCAAATCTAAACTGTCTGAAGTGTTTTTCCAAAGTTATTAACACTTTTATGTTTGGCGTTCCGAAACCCACCTTATCTCAGGCTGAAAAGCGTTTTTGTGCATTGTGCCATAACTTTTCAGGGAAGCTTCAGAACATGAAATTTTAACCTCCCACTATAGCAGAAAGGGTCTTTCTAGTAGTTGCACATCAAATCTAAACTGTGTGAAGTGTTTTTCCAAAGTTATCAACACTTTTATGTTTGGCGTTCCGAAACCCACCTTATCTCAGGCTGAAAAGCGTTTTTGTGCATTGTGCCATAACTTTTCAGGGAAGCTTCAGAACATGAAATTTTAACCTCCCACTATAGCAGAAAGGGTCTTTCTAGTAGTTGCACATCAAATCTAAGCTGTCTGAAGTGTTTTTCAAAAGTTATCAACACTTTTATGTTTCGCGTTCCGAAACCCAACTTATCTCAGGCTGAAAAGCGTTTTTGTGCATTGTGCCATAACTTTTCAGGGAAGCTTCAGAACATGAAATTTTAACCTCCCACTATAGCAGAAAGGGTCTTTCTAGTAGTTGCACATCAAATCTAAACTGTCTGAAGTGTTTTTCCAAAGTTATCAACACTTTTATGTTTGGCGTTCCGAAACCCACCTTATCTCAGGCTGAAAAGCGTTTTTGTGCATTGTGCCATAACTTTTCAGGGAAGCTTCAGAACATGAAATTTTAACCTCCCACTATAGCAGAAAGGGTCTTTCTAGTAGTTGCACATCAAATCTAAGCTGTCTGAAGTGTTTTTCAAAAGTTATCAACACTTTTATGTTTGGCGTTCCGAAACCCAACTTATCTCAGGCTGAAAAGCGTTTTTGTGCATTGTGCCATAACTTTTCAGGAAAGCTTCAGAACATGAAATTTTAACCTCCCACTATAGCAGAAAGGGTCTTTCTAGTAGTTGCACATCAAATCTAAGCTGTCTGAAGTGTTTTTCAAAAGTTATCAACACTTTTATGTTTGGCGTTCCGAAACCCACCTTATCTCAGGCTGAAAATCGTTTTTGTGCATTGTGCCATACCTTTTCAGGAAAGCTTCAGAACATGAAATTTTAACCTCCCACTATAGCAGAAAGGGTCTTTCTAGTAGTTGCACATCAAATCTAAACTGTCTAAAGTGTTTTTCCAAAGTTATCAACACTTTTATGTTTGGCGTTCCGAAACCCACCTTATCTCAGGCTGAAAAGCGTTTTTACGCATTGTGCCATAACTTTTCAGGGAAGCTTCAGAACATGAAATTTTAACCTCCCACTATAGCAGAAAGGCTCTTTCTAGTAGGTGCACATCAAATCTAAGCTCTCTGAAGTGTTTTTCGAAAGTTATCAACACTTTTATGTTTGGCGTTCCGAAACCCACCTTATCTCACGCTGAAAAGCGTTTTTGTGCATTGTGCCATATCTTTTCAGGAAAGCTTCAGAACATGAAATTTTAACCTCCCACTATAGCAGAAAGGGTCTTTCTAGTAGTTGCACATCAAATCTAAACTGTCTGAAGTGTTTTTCCAAAGTTATTAACACTTTTATGTTTGGCGTTCCGAAACCCACCTTATCTCAGGCTGAAAAGCGTTTTTGTGCATTGTGCCATAACTTTTCAGGGAAGCTTCAGAACATGAAATTATAACCTCCCACTATTGCAGAAAGGGTCTTTCTAGTAGTTGCACATCAAATCTAAACTGTCTGAAGTGTTTTTCCAAAGTTATTAACACTTTTATGTTTGGCGTTCCGAAACCCACCTTATCTCAGGCTGAAAAGCGTTTTTGTGCATTGGCCATAACTTTTCAGGGAAGCTTCAGAACATGAAATTTTAACCTCCCACTATAGCAGAAAGGGTCTTTCTAGTAGTTGCACATCAAATCTAAGCTGTCTGAAGTGTTTTTCAAAAGTTATCAACACTTTTATGTTTGGCGTTCCGAAACCCACCTTATCTCAGGCTGAAAAGCGTTTTTGTGCATTGTGCCATAACTTTTCAGGAAAGCTTCAGAACATGAAATTTTAACCTCCCACTATAGCAGAGAGGGTCTTTCTAGTAGTTGCACATCAAATCTAAACTGTCTGAAGTGTTTTTCCAAAGTTATCAACACTTTTATGTTTGGCGTTCCGAAACCCACCTTATCTCAGGCTGAAAAGCGTTTTTACGCATTGTGCCATAACTTTTCAGGGAAGCTTCAGAACATGAAATTTTAACCTCCCACTATAGCAGAAAGGGTCTTTCTAGTAGGTGCACATCAAATCTAAGCTCTCTGAAGTGTTTTTCGAAAGTTATCAACACTTTTATGTTTGGCGTTCCGAAACCCACCTTATCTCAGGCTGAAAAGCGTTTTTGTGCATTGTGCCATAACTTTTCAGGGAAGCTTCAGAACATGAAATTTTAACCTCCCACTATAGCAGAAAGGGTCTTTCTAGTAGTTGCACATCAAATCTAAGCTGTCTGAAGTGTTTTTCAAAAGTTATCAACACTTTTATGTTTGGCGTTCCGAAACCCACCTTATCTCAGGCTGAAAAGCGTTTTTGTGCATTGTGCCATAACTTTTCAGGAAAGCTTCAGAACATGAAATTTTAACCTCCCACTATAGCAGAAAGGGTCTTTCTAGTAGTTGCACATCAAATCTAAACTGTCTGAAGTGTTTTTCCACAGTTATCAACACTTTTATGTTTGGCGTTCCGAAACCCACCTTATCTCAGGCTGAAAAGCGTTTATACGCATTGCGCCATAACTTTTCAGGGAAGCTTCAGAACATGAAATTTTAACCTCCCACTATAGCAGAAAGGGTCTTTCTAGTAGGTGCACATCAAATCTAAGCTCTCTGAAGTGTTTTTCGAAAGTTATCAACACTTTTATGTTTGGCGTTCCGAAACCCACCTTATCTCAGGCTGAAAAGCGTTTTTGTGCATTGTGCCATAACTTTTCAGGGAAGCTTCAGAACATGAAATTTTAACCTCCCACTATAGCAGAAAGGGTCTTTCTAGTAGTTGCACATCAAATCTAAACTGTCTGAAGTGTTTTTCCAAAGTTATTAACACTTTTATGTTTGGCGTTCCGAAACCAACCTTATCTCAGGCTGAAAAGCGTTTTTGTGCATTGTGCCATAACTTTTCAGGGAAGCTTCAGAACATGAAAATTTAACCTCCCACTATAGCAGAAAGGGTCTTTCTAGTAGTTGCACATCAAATCTAAACTGTCTGAAGTGTTTTTCCAAAGTTATCAACACTTTTATGTTTGGCGTTCCGAAACCCACCTTATCTCAGGCTGAAAAGCGTTTTTGTGCATTGTGCCATAACTTTTCAGGGAAGCTTCAGAACATGAAATTTTAACCTCCCACTATAGCAGAAAGGGTCTTTCTAGTAGTTGCACATCAAATCTAAGCTGTCTGAAGTGTTTTTCAAAAGTTATCAACACTTTTATGTTTGGCGTTCCGAAACCCACCTTATCTCAGGCTGAAAAGCGTTTTTACGCATTGTGCCATAACTTTTCAGGGAAGCTTCAGAACATGAAATTTTAACCTCCCACTATAGCAGAAAGGGTCTTTCTAGTAGGTGTACATCAAATCTAAGCTCTCTGAAGTGTTTTTCGAAAGTTATCAACACTTTTATGTTTGGCGTTCCGAAACCCACCTTATCTCAGGCTGAAAAGCGTTTTTGTGCATTGTGCCATAACTTTTCAGGGAAGCTTCAGAACATGAAATTTTAACCTCCCACTATAGCAGAAAGGGTCTTTCTAGTAGTTGCACATCAAATCTAAGCTGTCTGAAGTGTTTTTCAAAAGTTATCAACACTTTTATGTTTGGCGTTCCGAAACCCACCTTATCTCAGGCTGAAAAGCGTTTTTGTGCATTGTGCCATAACTTTTCAGGAAAGCTTCAGAACATGAAATTTTAACCTCCCACTATAGCAGAAAGGGTCTTTCTAGTAGTTGCACATCAAATCTAAACTGTCTGAAGTGTTTTTCCAAAGTTATCAACACTTTTATGTTTGGCGTTCCGAAACCCACCTTATCTCAGGCTGAAAAGCGTTTTTGTGCATTGTGCCATAACTTTTCAGGGAAGCTTCAGAACATGAAATTTTAACCTCCCACTATAGCAGAAAGGGTCTTTCTAGTAGTTGCACATCAAATCTAAGCTGTCTGAAGTGTTTTTCAAAAGTTATCAACACTTTTATGTTTGGCGTTCCGAAACCCACCTTATCTCAGGCTGAAAAGCGTTTTTGTGCATTGTGCCATAACTTTTCAGGAAAGCTTCAGAACATGAAATTTTAACCTCCCACTATAGCAGAAAGGGTCTTTCTAGTAGTTGCACATCAAATCTAAACTGTCTGAAGTGTTTTTCCAAAGTTATCAACACTTTTATGTTTGGCGTTCCGAAACCCACCTTATCTCAGGCTGAAAAGCGTTTTTACGCATTGTGCCATAACTTTTCAGGGAAGCTTCAGAACATGAAATTTTAACCTCCCACTATAGCAGAAAGGGTCTTTCTAGTAGGTGCACATCAAATCTAAGCTCTCTGAAGCGTTTTTCGAAAGTTATCAACACTTTTATGTTTGGCGTTCCGAAACCCACCTTATCTCAGGCTGAAAAGCGTTTTTGTGCATTGTGCCATAACTTTTCAGGGAAGCTTCAGAACATGAAATTTTAACCTCCCACTATAGCAGAAAGGGTCTTTCTAGTAGTTGCACATCAAATCTAAACTGTCTGAAGTGTTTTTCCAAAGTTATTAACACTTTTATGTTTGGCGTTCCGAAACCCACCTTATCTCAGGCTGAAAAGCGTTTTTGTGCATTGTGCCATAACTTTTCAGGGAAGCTTCAGAACATGAAATTTTAACCTCCCACTATAGCAGAAAGGGTCTTTCTAGTAGTTGCACATCAAATCTAAACTGTCTGAAGTGTTTTTCCAAAGTTATCAACACTTTTATGTTTGGCGTTCCGAAACCCACCTTATCTCAGGCTGAAAAGCGTTTTTGTGCATTGTGCCATAACTTTTCAGGAAAGCTTCAGAACATG
Organism: Synchiropus splendidus; assembly: GCF_027744825.2. Taxonomy (NCBI): domain Eukaryota; kingdom Metazoa; phylum Chordata; class Actinopteri; order Syngnathiformes; family Callionymidae; genus Synchiropus; species Synchiropus splendidus. Next base: position 247,339 of record NW_026527065.1, read on the forward strand.
AAATTTTAACCTCCCACTATAGCAGAAAGGGTCTTTCTAGTAGTTGCACATCAAATCTAAACTGTCTGAAGTGTTTTTCCGAAGTTATCAACACTTTTATGTTTGGCGTTCCGAAACCCACCTTATCTCAGGCTGAAAAGCGTTTTTACGCATTGTGCCATAACTTTTCAGGGAAGCTTCAGAACATGAAATTTTAACCTCCCACTATAGCAGAAAGGCTCTTTCTAGTAGGTGCACATCAAATCTAAGCTCTCTGAAGTGTTTTTCGAAAGTTATCAACACTTTTATGTTTGGCGTTCCGAAACCCACCTTATCTCAGGCTGAGAAGCGTTTTTGTGCATTGTGCCATATCTTTTCAGGAAAGCTTCAGAACATGAAATTTTAACCTCCCACTATAGCAGAAAGGGTCTTTCTAGTAGTTGCACATCAAATCTAAACTGTCTGAAGTGTTTTTCCAAAGTTATTAACACTTTTATGTTTGGCGTTCCGAAACCCACCTTATCTCAGGCTGAAAAGCGTTTTTGTGCATTGTGCCATAACTTTTCAGGGAAGCTTCAGAACATGAAATTATAACCTCCCACTATTGCAGAAAGGGTCTTTCTAGTAGTTGCACATCAAATCTAAGCTGTCTGAAGTGTTTTTCAAAAGTTATCAACACTTTTATGTTTGACGTTCCGAAACCCACCTTATCTCAGGCTGAAAAGCGTTTTTGTGCATTGTGCCATAACTTTTCAGGAAAGCTTCAGAACATGAAATTTTAACCTCCCACTATAGCAGAGAGGGTCTTTCTAGTAGTTGCACATCAAATCTAAACTGTCTGAAGTGTTTTTCCAAAGTTATCAACACTTTTATGTTTGGCGTTCCGAAACCCACCTTATCTCAGGCTGAAAAGCGTTTTTACGCATTGTGCCATAACTTTTCAGGGAAGCTTCAGAACATGAAATTTTAACCTCCCACTATAGCAGAAAGGGTCTTTCTAGTAGGTGCACATCAAATCTAAGCTCTCTGAAGTGTTTTTCGAAAGTTATCAACACTTTTATGTTTGGCGTTCCGAAACCCACCTTATCTCAGGCTGAAAAGCGTTTTTGTGCATTGTGCCATAACTTTTCAGGGAAGCTTCAGAACATGAAATTTTAACCTCCCACTATAGCAGAAAGGGCCTTTCTAGTAGTTGCACATCAAATCTAAACTGTCTGAAGTGTTTTTCCACAGTTATCAACACTTTTATGTTTGGCGTTCCGAAACCCACCTTATCTCAGGCTGAAAAGCGTTTTTACGCATTGTGCCATAACTTTTCAGGGAAGCTTCAGAACATGAAATTTTAACCTCCCACTATAGCAGAAAGGGTCTTTCTAGTAGGTGCACATCAAATCTAAGCTCTCTGAAGTGTTTTTCGAAAGTTATCAACACTTTTATGTTTGGCGTTCCGAAACCCACCTTATCTCAGGCTGAAAAGCGTTTTTGTGCATTGTGCCATAACTTTTCAGGGAAGCTTCAGAACATGAAATTTTAACCTCCCACTATAGCAGAAAGGGTCTTTCTAGTAGTTGCACATCAAATCTAAGCTGTCTGAAGTGTTTTTCAAAAGTTATCAACACTTTTATGTTTGGCGTTCCGAAACCCACCTTATCTCAGGCTGAAAAGCGTTTTTGTGCATTGTGCCATAACTTTTCAGGAAAGCTTCAGAACATGAAATTTTAACCTCCCACTATAGCAGAAAGGGTCTTTCTAGTAGTTGCACATCAAATCTAAACTGTCTGAAGTGTTTTTCCAAAGTTATCAACACTTTTATGTTTGGCGTTCCGAAACCCACCTTATCTCAGGCTGAAAAGCGTTTTTGTGCATTGTGCCATAACTTTTCAGGGAAGCTTCAGAACATGAAATTTTAACCTCACACTATAGCAGAAAGGGTCTTTCTAGTAGTTGCACATCAAATCTAAGCTGTCTGAAGTGTTTTTCAAAAGTTATCAACACTTTTATGTTTGGCGTTCCGAAACCCACCTTATCTCAGGCTGAAAAGCGTTTTTGTGCATTGTGCCATAACTTTTCAGGAAAGCTTCAGAACATGAAATTTTAACCTCCCACTATAGCAGAAAGGGTCTTTCTAGTAGTTGCACATCAAATCTAAACTGTCTGAAGTGTTTTTCCAAAGTTATCAACACTTTTATGTTTGGCGTTCCGAAACCCACCTTATCTCAGGCTGAAAAGCGTTTTTACGCATTGTGCCATAACTTTTCAGGGAAGCTTCAGAACATGAAATTTTAACCTCCCACTATAGCAGAAAGGGTCTTACTAGTAGGTGCACATCAAATCTAAGCTCTCTGAAGTGTTTTTCGAAAGTTATCAACACTTTTATGTTTGGCGTTCCGAAACCCACCTTATCTCAGGCTGAAAAGCGTTTTTGTGCATTGTGCCATAACTTTTCAGGGAAGCTTCAGAACATGAAATTTTAACCTCCCACTATAGCAGAAAGGGTCTTTCTAGTAGTTGCACATCAAATCTAAACTGTCTGAAGTGTTTTTCCAAAGTTATTAACACTTTTATGTTTGGCGTTCCGAAACCCACCTTATCTCAGGCTGAAAAGCGTTTTTGTGCATTGTGCCATAACTTTTCAGGGAAGCTTCAGAACATGAAATTTTAACCTCCCACTATAGCAGAAAGGGTCTTTCTAGTAGTTGCACATCAAATCTAAACTGTCTGAAGTGTTTTTCCAAAGTTATCAACACTTTTATGTTTGGCGTTCCGAAACCCACCTTATCTCAGGCTGAAAAGCGTTTTTGTGCATTGTGCCATAACTTTTCAGGGAAGCTTCAGAACATGAAATTTTAACCTCCCACTATAGCAGAAAGGGTCTTTCTAGTAGTTGCACATCAAATCTAAGCTGTCTGAAGTGTTTTTCAAAAGTTATCAACACTTTTATGTTTGGCGTTCCGAAACCCAACTTATCTCAGGCTGAAAAGCGTTTTTGTGCATTGTGCCATAACTTTTCAGGGAAGCTTCAGAACATGAAATTTTAACCTCCCACTATAGCAGAAAGGGTCTTTCTAGTAGTTGCACATCAAATCTAAACTGTCTGAAGTGTTTTTCCAAAGTTATCAACACTTTTATGTTTGGCGTTCCGAAACCCACCTTATCTCAGGCTGAAAAGCGTTTTTGTGCATTGTGCCATAACTTTTCAGGGAAGCTTCAGAACATGAAATTTTAACCTCCCACTATAGCAGAAAGCGTCTTTCTAGTAGTTGCACATCAAATCTAAGCTGTCTGAAGTGTTTTTCAAAAGTTATCAACACTTTTATGTTTGGCGTTCCGAAACCCAACTTATCTCAGGCTGAAAAGCGTTTTTGTGCATTGTGCCATAACTTTTCAGGAAAGCTTCAGAACATGAAATTTTAACCTCCCACTATAGCAGAAAGGGTCTTTCTAGTAGTTGCACATCAAATCTAAGCTGTCTGAAGTGTTTTTCAAAAGTTATCAACACTTTTATGTTTGGCGTTCCGAAACCCACCTTATCTCAGGCTGAAAAGCGTTTTTGTGCATTGTGCCATAACTTTTCAGGAAAGCTTCAGAACATGAAATTTTAACCTCCCACTATAGCAGAAAGGGTCTTTCTAGTAGTTGCACATCAAATCTAAACTGTCTGAAGTGTTTTTCCAAAGTTATCAACACTTTTATGTTTGGCGTTCCGAAACCCACCTTATCTCAGGCTGAAAAGCGTTTTTGTGCATTGTGCCATAACTTTTCAGGGAAGCTTCAGAACATGAAATTTTAACCTCCCACTATAGCAGAAAGGGTCTTTCTAGTAGTTGCACATCAAATCTAAGCTGTCTGAAGTGTTTTTCAAAAGTTATCAACACTTTTATGTTTGGCGTTCCGAAACCCACCTTATCTCAGGCTGAAAAGCGTTTTTGTGCATTGTGCCATAACTTTTCAGGGAAGCTTCAGAACATGAAATTTTAACCTCCCACTATAGCAGAAAGGGTCTTTCTAGTAGTTGCACATCAAATCTAAGCTGTCTGAAGTGTTTTTCAAAAGTTATCAACACTTTTATGTTTGGCGTTCCGAAACCCACCTTATCTCAGGCTGAAAAGCGTTTTTGTGCATTGTGCCATAACTTTTCAGGAAAGCTTCAGAACATGAAATTTTAACCTCCCACTATAGCAGAAAGGGTCTTTCTAGTAGTTGCACATCAAATCTAAACTGTCTGAAGTGTTTTTCCACAGTTATCAACACTTTTATGTTTGGCGTTCCGAAACCCACCTTATCTCAGGCTGAAAAGCGTTTATACGCATTGCGCCATAACTTTTCAGGGAAGCTTCAGAACATGAAATTTTAACCTCCCACTATAGCAGAAAGGGTCTTTCTAGTAGGTGCACATCAAATCTAAGCTCTCTGAAGTGTTTTTCGAAAGTTATCAACACTTTTATGTTTGGCGTTCCGAAACCCACCTTATCTCAGGCTGAAAAGCGTTTTTGTGCATTGTGCCATAACTTTTCAGGGAAGCTTCAGAACATGAAATTTTAACCTCCCACTATAGCAGAAAGGGTCTTTCTAGTAGTTGCACATCAAATCTAAACTGTCTGAAGTGTTTTTCCAAAGTTATTAACACTTTTATGTTTGGCGTTCCGAAACCCACCTTATCTCAGGCTGAAAAGCGTTTTTGTGCATTGTGCCATAACTTTTCAGGGAAGCTTCAGAACATGAAATTTTAACCTCCCACTATAGCAGAAAGGGTCTTTCTAGTAGTTGCACATCAAATCTAAGCTGTCTGAAGTGTTTTTCAAAAGTTATCAACACTTTTATGTTTGACGTTCCGAAACCCACCTTATCTCAGGCTGAAAAGCGTTTTTGTGCATTGTGCCATAACTTTTCAGGAAAGCTTCAGAACATGAAATTTTAACCTCCCACTATAGCAGAGAGGGTCTTTCTAGTAGTTGCACATCAAATCTAAACTGTCTGAAGTGTTTTTCCAAAGTTATCAACACTTTTATGTTTGGCGTTCCGAAACCCACCTTATCTCAGGCTGAAAAGCGTTTTTACGCATTGTGCCATAACTTTTCAGGGAAGCTTCAGAACATGAAATTTTAACCTCCCACTATAGCAGAAAGGGTCTTTCTAGTAGGTGCACATCAAATCTAAGCTCTCTGAAGTGTTTTTCGAAAGTTATCAACACTTTTATGTTTGGCGTTCCGAAACCCACCTTATCTCAGGCTGAAAAGCGTTTTTGTGCATTGTGCCATAACTTTTCAGGGAAGCTTCAGAACATGAAATTTTAACCTCCCACTATAGCAGAAAGGGCCTTTCTAGTAGTTGCACATCAAATCTAAACTGTCTGAAGTGTTTTTCCACAGTTATCAACACTTTTATGTTTGGCGTTCCGAAACCCACCTTATCTCAGGCTGAAAAGCGTTTTTACGCATTGTGCCATAACTTTTCAGGGAAGCTTCAGAACATGAAATTTTAACCTCCCACTATAGCAGAAAGGGTCTTTCTAGTAGGTGCACATCAAATCTAAGCTCTCTGAAGTGTTTTTCGAAAGTTATCAACACTTTTATGTTTGGCGTTCCGAAACCCACCTTATCTCAGGCTGAAAAGCGTTTTTGTGCATTGTGCCATAACTTTTCAGGGAAGCTTCAGAACATGAAATTTTAACCTCCCACTATAGCAGAAAGGGTCTTTCTAGTAGTTGCACATCAAATCTAAGCTGTCTGAAGTGTTTTTCAAAAGTTATCAACACTTTTATGTTTGGCGTTCCGAAACCCACCTTATCTCAGGCTGAAAAGCGTTTTTGTGCATTGTGCCATAACTTTTCAGGAAAGCTTCAGAACATGAAATTTTAACCTCCCACTATAGCAGAAAGGGTCTTTCTAGTAGTTGCACATCAAATCTAAACTGTCTGAAGTGTTTTTCCAAAGTTATCAACACTTTTATGTTTGGCGTTCCGAAACCCACCTTATCTCAGGCTGAAAAGCGTTTTTGTGCATTGTGCCATAACTTTTCAGGGAAGCTTCAGAACATGAAATTTTAACCTCACACTATAGCAGAAAGGGTCTTTCTAGTAGTTGCACATCAAATCTAAGCTGTCTGAAGTGTTTTTCAAAAGTTATCAACACTTTTATGTTTGGCGTTCCGAAACCCACCTTATCTCAGGCTGAAAAGCGTTTTTGTGCATTGTGCCATAACTTTTCAGGAAAGCTTCAGAACATGAAATTTTAACCTCCCACTATAGCAGAAAGGGTCTTTCTAGTAGTTGCACATCAAATCTAAACTGTCTGAAGTGTTTTTCCAAAGTTATCAACACTTTTATGTTTGGCGTTCCGAAACCCACCTTATCTCAGGCTGAAAAGCGTTTTTACGCATTGTGCCATAACTTTTCAGGGAAGCTTCAGAACATGAAATTTTAACCTCCCACTATAGCAGAAAGGGTCTTACTAGTAGGTGCACATCAAATCTAAGCTCTCTGAAGTGTTTTTCGAAAGTTATCAACACTTTTATGTTTGGCGTTCCGAAACCCACCTTATCTCAGGCTGAAAAGCGTTTTTGTGCATTGTGCCATAACTTTTCAGGGAAGCTTCAGAACATGAAATTTTAACCTCCCACTATAGCAGAAAGGGTCTTTCTAGTAGTTGCACATCAAATCTAAACTGTCTGAAGTGTTTTTCCAAAGTTATTAACACTTTTATGTTTGGCGTTCCGAAACCCACCTTATCTCAGGCTGAAAAGCGTTTTTGTGCATTGTGCCATAACTTTTCAGGGAAGCTTCAGAACATGAAATTTTAACCTCCCACTATAGCAGAAAGGGTCTTTCTAGTAGTTGCACATCAAATCTAAACTGTCTGAAGTGTTTTTCCAAAGTTATCAACACTTTTATGTTTGGCGTTCCGAAACCCACCTTATCTCAGGCTGAAAAGCGTTTTTGTGCATTGTGCCATAACTTTTCAGGGAAGCTTCAGAACATGAAATTTTAACCTCCCACTATAGCAGAAAGGGTCTTTCTAGTAGTTGCACATCAAATCTAAGCTGTCTGAAGTGTTTTTCAAAAGTTATCAACACTTTTATGTTTGGCGTTCCGAAACCCAACTTATCTCAGGCTGAAAAGCGTTTTTGTGCATTGTGCCATAACTTTTCAGGGAAGCTTCAGAACATGAAATTTTAACCTCCCACTATAGCAGAAAGGGTCTTTCTAGTAGTTGCACATCAAATCTAAACTGTCTGAAGTGTTTTTCCAAAGTTATCAACACTTTTATGTTTGGCGTTCCGAAACCCACCTTATCTCAGGCTGAAAAGCGTTTTTGTGCATTGTGCCATAACTTTTCAGGGAAGCTTCAGAACATGAAATTTTAACCTCCCACTATAGCAGAAAGCGTCTTTCTAGTAGTTGCACATCAAATCTAAGCTGTCTGAAGTGTTTTTCAAAAGTTATCAACACTTTTATGTTTGGCGTTCCGAAACCCAACTTATCTCAGGCTGAAAAGCGTTTTTGTGCATTGTGCCATAACTTTTCAGGAAAGCTTCAGAACATGAAATTTTAACCTCCGACTATAGCAGAAAGGGTCTTTCTAGTAGTTGCACATCAAATCTAAGCTGTCTGAAGTGTTTTTCAAAAGTTATCAACACTTTTATGTTTGGCGTTCCGAAACCCACCTTATCTCAGGCTGAAAAGCGTTTTTGTGCATTGTGCCATAACTTTTCAGGAAAGCTTCAGAACATGAAATTTTAACCTCCCACTATAGCAGAAAGGGTCTTTCTAGTAGTTGCACATCAAATCTAAACTGTCTGAAGTGTTTTTCCAAAGTTATCAACACTTTTATGTTTGGCGTTCCGAAACCCACCTTATCTCAGGCTGAAAAGCGTTTTTGTGCATTGTGCCATAACTTTTCAGGGAAGCTTCAGAACATGAAATTTTAACCTCCCACTATAGCAGAAAGGGTCTTTCTAGTAGTTGCACATCAAATCTAAGCTGTCTGAAGTGTTTTTCAAAAGTTATCAACACTTTTATGTTTGGCGTTCCGAAACCCACCTTATCTCAGGCTGAAAAGCGTTTTTGTGCATTGTGCCATAACTTTTCAGGGAAGCTTCAGAACATGAAATTTTAACCTCCCACTATAGCAGAAAGGGTCTTTCTAGTAGTTGCACATCAAATCTAAGCTGTCTGAAGTGTTTTTCAAAAGTTATCAACACTTTTATGTTTGGCGTTCCGAAACCCACCTTATCTCAGGCTGAAAAGCGTTTTTGTGCATTGTGCCATAACTTTTCAGGAAAGCTTCAGAACATGAAATTTTAACCTCCCACTATAGCAGAAAGGGTCTTTCTAGTAGTTGCACATCAAATCTAAACTGTCTGAAGTGTTTTTCCACAGTTATCAACACTTTTATGTTTGGCGTTCCGAAACCCACCTTATCTCAGGCTGAAAAGCGTTTATACGCATTGCGCCATAACTTTTCAGGGAAGCTTCAGAACATGAAATTTTAACCTCCCACTATAGCAGAAAGGGTCTTTCTAGTAGGTGCACATCAAATCTAAGCTCTCTGAAGTGTTTTTCGAAAGTTATCAACACTTTTATGTTTGGCGTTCCGAAACCCACCTTATCTCAGGCTGAAAAGCGTTTTTGTGCATTGTGCCATAACTTTTCAGGGAAGCTTCAGAACATGAAATTTTAACCTCCCACTATAGCAGAAAGGGTCTTTCTAGTAGTTGCACATCAAATCTAAACTGTCTGAAGTGTTTTTCCAAAGTTATTAACACTTTTATGTTTGGCGTTCCGAAACCCACCTTATCTCAGGCTGAAAAGCGTTTTTGTGCATTGTGCCATAACTTTTCAGGGAAGCTTCAGAACATGAAATTTTAACCTCCCACTATAGCAGAAAGGGTCTTTCTAGTAGTTGCACATCAAATCTAAACTGTCTGAAGTGTTTTTCCAAAGTTATCAACACTTTTATGTTTGGCGTTCCGAAACCCACCTTATCTCAGGCTGAAAAGCGTTTTTGTGCATTGTGCCATAACTTTTCAGGGAAGCTTCAGAACATGAAATTTTAACCTCCCACTATAGCAGAAAGGGTCTTTCTAGTAGTTGCACATCAAATCTAAGCTGTCTGAAGTGTTTTTCAAAAGTTATCAACACTTTTATGTTTGGCGTTCCGAAACCCACCTTATCTCAGGCTGAAAAGCGTTTTTACGCATTGTGCCATAACTTTTCAGGGAAGCTTCAGAACATGAAATTTTAACCTCCCACTATAGCAGAAAGGGTCTTTCTAGTAGGTGCACATCAAATCTAAACTGTCTGAAGTGTTTTTCCACAGTTATCAACACTTTTATGTTTGGCGTTCCGAAACCCACCTTATCTCAGGCTGAAAAGCGTTTTTGTGCATTGTGCCATAACTTTTCAGGGAAGCTTCAGAACATGAAATTTTAACCTCCCACTATAGCAGAAAGGGTCTTTCTAGTAGTTGCACATCAAATCTAAACTGTCTGAAGTGTTTTTCCACAGTTATCAACACTTTTATGTTTGGCGTTCCGAAACCCACCTTATCTCAGGCTGAAAAGCGTTTATACGCATTGCGCCATAACTTTTCAGGGAAGCTTCAGAACATGAAATTTTAACCTCCCACTATAGCAGAAAGGGTCTTTCTAGTAGGTGCACATCAAATCTAAGCTCTCTGAAGTGTTTTTCGAAAGTTATCAACACTTTTATGTTTGGCGTTCCGAAACCCACCTTATCTCAGGCTGAAAAGCGTTTTTGTGCATTGTGCCATAACTTTTCAGGGAAGCTTCAGAACATGAAATTTTAACCTCCCACTATAGCAGAAAGGGTCTTTCTAGTAGTTGCACATCAAATCTAAACTGTCTGAAGTGTTTTTCCAAAGTTATTAACACTTTTATGTTTGGCGTTCCGAAACCCACCTTATCTCAGGCTGAAAAGCGTTTTTGTGCATTGTGCCATAACTTTTCAGGGAAGCTTCAGAACATGAAATTTTAACCTCCCACTATAGCAGAAAGGGTCTTTCTAGTAGTTGCACATCAAATCTAAACTGTCTGAAGTGTTTTTCCAAAGTTATCAACACTTTTATGTTTGGCGTTCCGAAACCCACCTTATCTCAGGCTGAAAAGCGTTTTTGTGCATTGTGCCATAACTTTTCAGGGAAGCTTCAGAACATGAAATTTTAACCTTCCACTATAGCAGAAAGGGTCTTTCTAGTAGTTGCACATCAAATCTAAGCTGTCTGAAGTGTTTTTCAAAAGTTATCAACACTTTTATGTTTGGCGTTCCGAAACCCACCTTATCTCAGGCTGAAAAGCGTTTTTACGCATTGTGCCATAACTTTTCAGGGAAGCTTCAGAACATGAAATTTTAACCTCCCACTATAGCAGAAAGGGTCTTTCTAGTAGGTGCACATCAAATCTAAGCTCTCTGAAGTGTTTTTCGAAAGTTATCAACACTTTTATGTTTGGCGTTCCGAAACCCACCTTATCTCAGGCTGAAAAGCGTTTTTGTGCATTGTGCCATAACTTTTCAGGGAAGCTTCAGAACATGAAATTTTAACCTCCCACTATAGCAGAAAGGGTCTTTCTAGTAGTTGCACATCAAATCTAAGCTGTCTGAAGTGTTTTTCAAAAGTTATCAACACTTTTATGTTTGGCGTTCCGAAACCCACCTTATCTCAGGCTGAAAAGCGTTTTTGTGCATTGTGCCATAACTTTTCAGGAAAGCTTCAGAACATGAAATTTTAACCTCCCACTATAGCAGAAAGGGTCTTTCTAGTAGTTGCACATCAAATCTAAACTGTCTGAAGTGTTTTTCCAAAGTTATCAACACTTTTATGTTTGGCGTTCCGAAACCCACCTTATCTCAGGCTGAAAAGCGTTTTTGTGCATTGTGCCATAACTTTTCAGGGAAGCTTCAGAACATGAAATTTTAACCTCCCACTATAGCAGAAAGGGTCTTTCTAGTAGTTGCACATCAAATCTAAGCTGTCTGAAGTGTTTTTCAAAAGTTATCAACACTTTTATGTTTGGCGTTCCGAAACCCACCTTATCTCAGGCTGAAAAGCGTTTTTGTGCATTGTGCCATAACTTTTCAGGAAAGCTTCAGAACATGAAATTTTAACCTCCCACTATAGCAGAAAGGGTCTTTCTAGTAGTTGCACATCAAATCTAAACTCTCTGAAGTGTTTTTCCAAAGTTATCAACACTTTTATGTTTGGCGTTCCGAAACCCACCTTATCTCAGGCTGAAAAGCGTTTTTACGCATTGTGCCATAACTTTTCAGGGAAGCTTCAGAACATGAAATTTTAACCTCCCACTATAGCAGAAAGGCTCTTTCTAGTAGGTGCACATCAAATCTAAGCTCTCTGAAGTGTTTTTCGAAAGTTATCAACACTATTATGTTTGGCGTTCCGAAACCCACCTTATCTCAGGCTGAAAAGCGTTTTTGTGCATTGTGCCATAACTTTTCAGGGAAGCTTCAGAACATGAAATTTTAACCTCCCACTATAGCAGAAAGGGTCTTTCTAGTAGTTGCACATCAAATCTAAACTGTCTGAAGTGTTTTTCCAAAGTTATTAACACTTTTATGTTTGGCGTTCCGAAACCCACCTTATCTCAGGCTGAAAAGCGTTTTTGTGCATTGTGCCATAACTTTTCAGGGAAGCTTCAGAACATGAAATTTTAACCTCCCACTATAGCAGAAAGGGTCTTTCTAGTAGTTGCACATCAAATCTAAACTGTCTGAAGTGTTTTTCCAAAGTTATCAACACTTTTATGTTTGGCGTTCCGAAACCCACCTTATCTCAGGCTGAAAAGCGTTTTTGTGCATTGTGCCATAACTTTTCAGGGTAGCTTCAGAACATGAAATTTTAACCTCCCACTATAGCAGAAAGGGTCTTTCTAGTAGTTGCACATCAAATCTAAGCTGTCTGAAGTGTTTTTCAAAAGTTATCAACACTTTTATGTTTGGCGTTCCGAAACCCAACTTATCTCAGGCTGAAAAGCGTTTTTGTGCATTGTGCCATAACTTTTCAGGGAAGCTTCAGAACATGAAATTTTAACCTCCCACTATAGCAGAAAGGGTCTTTCTAGTAGTTGCACATCAAATCTAAACTGTCTGAAGTGTTTTTCCAAAGTTATCAACACTTTTATGTTTGGCGTTCCGAAACCCACCTTATCTCAGGCTGAAAAGCGTTTTTGTGCATTGTGCCATAACTTTTCAGGGAAGCTTCAGAACATGAAATTTTAACCTCCCACTATAGCAGAAAGGGTATTTCTAGTAGTTGCACATCAAATCTAAGCTGTCTGAAGTGTTTTTCAAAAGTTATCAACACTTTTATGTTTGGCGTTCCGAAACCCAACTTATCTCAGGCTGAAAAGCGTTTTTGTGCATTGTGCCATAACTTTTCAGGAAAGCTTCAGAACATGAAATTTTAACCTCCCACTATAGCAGAAAGGGTCTTTCTAGTAGTTGCACATCAAATCTAAGCTGTCTGAAGTGTTTTTCAAAAGTTATCAACACTTTTATGTTTGGCGTTCCGAAACCCACCTTATCTCAGGCTGAAAAGCGTTTTTGTGCATTGTGCCATAACTTTTCAGGAAAGCTTCAGAACATGAAATTTTAACCTCCCACTATAGCAGAAAGGGTCTTTCTAGTAGTTGCACATCAAATCTAAGCTGTCTGAAGTGTTTTTCAAAAGTTATCAACACTTTTATGTTTGGCGTTCCGAAACCCACCTTATCTCAGGCTGAAAAGCGTTTTTGTGCATTGTGCCATAATTTTTCAGGGAAGCTTCAGAACATGAAATTTTAACCTCCCACTATAGCAGAAAGGGTCTTTCTAGTAGTTGCACATCAAATCTAAGCTGTCTGAATTGTTTTTCAAAAGTTATCAACACTTTTATGTTTGGCGTTCCGAAACCCACCTTATCTCAGGCTGAAAAGCGTTTTTGTGCATTGTGCCATAACTTTTCAGGAAAGCTTCAGAACATGAAATTTTAACCTCCCACTATAGCAGAAAGGGTCTTTCTAGTAGTTGCACATCAAATCTAAACTGTCTGAAGTGTTTTTCCAAAGTTATCAACACTTTAATGTTTGGCGTTCCGAAACCCACCTTATCTCAGGCTGAAAAGCGTTTTTACGCATTGTGCCAAAACTTTTCAGGGAAGCTTCAGAACATGAAATTTTAACCTCCCACTATAGCAGAAAGGGTCTTTCTAGTAGGTGCACATCAAATCTAAGCTCTCTGAAGTGTTTTTCGAAAGTTATCAACACTTTTATGTTTGGCGTTCCGAAACCCACCTTATCTCAGGCTGAAAAGCGTTTTTGTGCATTGTGCCATAACTTTTCAGGGAAGCTTCAGAACATGAAATTTTAACCTCCCACTATAGCAGAAAGGGTCTTTCTAGTAGTTGCACATCAAATCTAAACTGTCTGAAGTGTTTTTCCAAAGTTATCAACACTTTTATGTTTGGCGTTCCGAAACCCACCTTATCTCAGGCTGAAAAGCGTTTTTGTGCATCGTGCCATAACTTTTCAGGGAAGCTTCAGAACATGAAATTTTAACCTCCCACTATAGCAGAAAGGGTCTTTCTAGTAGTTGCACATCAAATCTAAGCTGTCTGAAGTGTTTTTCAAAAGTTATCAACACTTTTATGTTTGGCGTTCCGAAACCCACCTTATCTCAGGCTGAAAAGCGTTTTTGTGCATTGTGCCATAACTTTTCAGGAAAGCTTCAGAACATGAAATTTTAACCTCCCACTATAGCAGAAAGGGTCTTTCTAGTAGTTGCACATCAAATCTAAACTGTCTGAAGTGTTTTTCCAAAGTTATCAACACTTTTATATTTGGCGTTCCGAAACCCACCTTATCTCAGGCTGAAAAGCGTTTTTACGCATTGTGCCATAACTTTTCAGGGAAGCTTCAGAACATGAAATTTTAACCTCCCACTATAGCAGAAAGGGTCTTTCTAGTAGGTGCACATCAAATCTAAGCTCTCTGAAGTGTTTTTCGAAAGTTATCAACACTTTTATGTTTGGCGTTCCGAAACCCACCTTATCTCAGGCTGAAAAGCGTTTTTGTGCATTGTGCCATAACTTTTCAGGGAAGCTTCAGAACAGGAAATTTTAACCTCCCACTATAGCAGAAAGGGTCTTTCTAGTAGTTGCACATCAAATCTAAGCTGTCTGAAGTGTTTTTCAAAAGTTATCAACACTTTTATGTTTGGCGTTCCGAAACCCACCTTATCTCAGGCTGAAAAGCGTTTTTGTGCATTGTGCCATAACTTTTCAGGAAAGCTTCAGAACATGAAATTTTAACCTCCCACTATAGCAGAAAGGGTCTTTCTAGTAGTTGCACATCAAATCTAAACTGTCTGAAGTGTTTTTCCAAAGTTATCAACACTTTTATGTTTGGCGTTCCGAAACCCACCTTATCTCAGGCTGAAAAGCGTTTTTGTGCATCGTGCCATAACTTTTCAGGGAAGCTTCAGAACATGAAATTTTAACCTCCCACTATAGCAGAAAGGGTCTTTCTAGTAGTTGCACATCAAATCTAAGCTGTCTGAAGTGTTTTTCAAAAGTTATCAACACTTTTATGTTTGGCGTTCCGAAACCCACCTTATCTCAGGCTGAAAAGCGTTTTTGTGCATTGTGCCATAACTTTTCAGGAAAGCTTCAGAACATGAAATTTTAACCTCCCACTATAGCAGAAAGGGTCTTTCTAGTAGTTGCACATCAAATCTAAACTGTCTGAAGTGTTTTTCCAAAGTTATCAACACTTTTATATTTGGCGTTCCGAAACCCACCTTATCTCAGGCTGAAAAGCGTTTTTACGCATTGTGCCATAACTTTTCAGGGAAGCTTCAGAACATGAAATTTTAACCTCCCACTATAGCAGAAAGGGTCTTTCTAGTAGGTGCACATCAAATCTAAGCTCTCTGAAGTGTTTTTCGAAAGTTATCAACACTTTTATGTTTGGCGTTCCGAAACCCACCTTATCTCAGGCTGAAAAGCGTTTTTGTGCATTGTGCCATAACTTTTCAGGGAAGCTTCAGAACAGGAAATTTTAACCTCCCACTATAGCAGAAAGGGTCTTTCTAGTAGTTGCACATCAAATCTAAACTGTCTGAAGTGTTTTTCAAAAGTTATCAACACTTTTATGTTTGGCGTTCCGAAACCCACCTTATCTCAGGCTGAAAAGCGTTTTTGTGCATTGTGCCATAACTTTTCAGGGAAGCTTCAGAACATGAAATTTTAACCTCCCACTATAGCAGAAAGGGTCTTTCTAGTAGTTGCACATCAAATCTAAGCTGTCTGAAGTGTTTGTCAAAAGTTATCAACACTTTTATGTTTGGCGTTCCGAAACCCACCTTATCTCAGGCTGAAAAGCGTTTTTGTGCATTGTGCCATAACTTTTCAGGAAAGCTTCAGAACATGAAATTTTAACCTCCCACTATAGCAGAAAGGGTCTTTCTAGTAGTTGCACATCAAATCTAAACTGTCTGAAGTGTTTTTCCAAAGTTATCAACACTTTTATGTTTGGCGTTCCGAAACCCACCTTATCTCAGGCTGAAAAGCGTTTTTACGCATTGTGCCATAACTTTTCAGGGAAGCTTCAGAACATGAAATTTTAACCTCCCACTATAGCAGAAAGGGTCTTTCTAGTAGGTGCACATCAAATCTAAGCTCTCTGAAGTGTTTTTCGAAAGTTATCAACACTTTTATGTTTGGCGTTCCGAAACCCACCTTATCTCAGGCTGAAAAGCGTTTTTGTGCATTGTGCCATAACTTTTCAGGGAAGCTTCAGAACATGAAATTTTAACCTCCCACTATAGCAGAAAGGGTCTTTCTAGTAGTTGCACATCAAATCTAAACTGTCTGAAGTGTTTTTCCAAAGTTATTAACACTTTTATGTTTGGCGTTCCGAAACCCACCTTATCTCAGGCTGAAAAGCGTTTTTGTGCATTGTGCCATAACTTTTCAGGGAAGCTTCAGAACATGAAATTTTAACCTCCCACTATAGCAGAAAGGGTCTTTCTAGTAGTTGCACATCAAATCTAAACTGTCTGAAGTGTTTTTCCAAAGTTATTAACACTTTTATGTTTGGCGTTCCGAAACCCACCTTATCTCAGGCTGAAAAGCGTTTTTGTGCATTGTGCCATAACTTTTCAGGGAAGCTTCAGAACATGAAATTTTAACCTCCCACTATAGCAGAAAGGGTCTTTCTAGTAGTTGCACATCAAATCTAAACTGTCTGAAGTGTTTTTCCAAAGTTATCAACACTTTTATGTTTGGCGTTCCGAAACCCACCTTATCTCAGGCTGAAAGGCGTTTTTGTGCATTGTGCCATAACTTTTCAGGGAAGCTTCAGAACATGAAATTTTAACCTCCCACTATAGCAGAAAGGGTCTTTCTAGTAGTTGCACATCAAATCTAAGCTGTCTGAAGTGTTTTTCAAAAGTTATCAACACTTTTATGTTTGGCGTTCCGAAACCCAACTTATCTCAGGCTGAAAAGCGTTTTTGTGCATTGTGCCATAACTTTTCAGGGAAGCTTCAGAACATGAAATTTTAACCTCCCACTATAGCAGAAAGGGTCTTTCTAGTAGTTGCACATCAAATCTAAACTGTCTGAAGTGTTTTTCCAAAGTTATCAACACTTTTATGTTTGGCGTTCCGAAACCCAACTTATCTCAGGCTGAAAAGCGTTTTTGTGCATTGTGCCATAACTTTTCAGGAAAGCTTCAGAACATGAAATTTTAACCTCCCACTATAGCAGAAAGGGTCTTTCTAGTAGTTGCACATCAAATCTAAGCTGTCTGAAGTGTTTTTCAAAAGTTATCAACACTTTTATGTTTGGCGTTCCGAAACCCACCTTATCTCAGGCTGAAAAGCGTTTTTGTGCATTGTGCCATAACTTTTCAGGAAAGCTTCAGAACATGAAATTTTAACCTCCCACTATAGCAGAAAGGGTCTTTCTAGTAGTTGCACATCAAATCTAAGCTGTCTGAAGTGTTTTTCAAAAGTTATCAACACTTTTATGTTTGGCGTTCCGAAACCCACCTTATCTCAGGCTGAAAAGCGTTTTTGTGCATTGTGCCATAACTTTTCAGGGAAGCTTCAGAACATGAAATTTTAACCTCCCACTATAGCAGAAAGGGTCTTTCTAGTAGTTGCACATCAAATCTAAGCTGTCTGAATTGTTTTTCAAAAGTTATCAACACTTTTATGTTTGGCGTTCCGAAACCCACCTTATCTCAGGCTGAAAAGCTTTTTTGTGCATTGTGCCATAACTTTTCAGGAAAGCTTCAGAACATGAAATTTTAACCTCCCACTATAGCAGAAAGGGTCTTTCTAGTAGTTGCACATCAAATCTAAACTGTCTGAAGTGTTTTTCCAAAGTTATCAACACTTTAATGTTTGGCGTTCCGAAACCCACCTTATCTCAGGCTGAAAAGCGTTTTTACGCATTGTGCCAAAACTTTTCAGGGAAGCTTCAGAACATGAAATTTTAACCTCCCACTATAGCAGAAAGGGTCTTTCTAGTAGGTGCACATCAAATCTAAGCTCTCTGAAGTGTTTTTCGAAAGTTATCAACACTTTTATGTTTGGCGTTCCGAAACCCACCTTATCTCAGGCTGAAAAGCGTTTTTGTGCATTGTGCCATAACTTTTCAGGGAAGCTTCAGAACATGAAATTTTAACCTCCCACTATAGCAGAAAGGGTCTTTCTAGTAGTTGCACATCAAATCTAAACTGTCTGAAGTGTTTTTCCAAAGTTATCAACACTTTTATGTTTGGCGTTCCGAAACCCACCTTATCTCAGGCTGAAAAGCGTTTTTGTGCATTGTGCCATAACTTTTCAGGGAAGCTTCAGAACATGAAATTTTAACCTCCCACTATAGCAGAAAGGGTCTTTCTAGTAGTTGCACATCAAATCTAAGCTGACTGAAGTGTTTTTCAAAAGTTATCAACACTTTTATGTTTGGCGTTCCGAAACCCACCTTATCTCAGGCTGAAAAGCGTTTTTGTGCATTGTGCCATAACTTTTCAGGAAAGCTTCAGAACATGAAATTTTAACCTCCCACTATAGCAGAGAGGGTCTTTCTAGTAGTTGCACATCAAATCTAAACTGTCTGAAGTGTTTTTCCAAAGTTATCAACACTTTTATGTTTGGCGTTCCGAAACCCACCTTATCTCAGGCTGAAAAGCGTTTTTACGCATTGTGCCATAACTTTTCAGGGAAGCTTCAGAACATGAAATTTTAACCTCCCACTATAGCAGAAAGGGTCTTTCTAGTAGGTGCACATCAAATCTAAGCTCTCTGAAGTGTTTTTCGAAAGTTATCAACACTTTTATGTTTGGCGTTCCGAAACCCACCTTATCTCAGGCTGAAAAGCGTTTTTGTGCATTGTGCCATAACTTTTCAGGGAAGCTTCAGAACATGAAATTTTAACCTCCCACTATAGCAGAAAGGGTCTTTCTAGTAGTTGCACATCAAATCTAAGCTGTCTGAAGTGTTTTTCAAAAGTTATCAACACTTTTATGTTTGTCGTTCCGAAACCCACCTTATCTCAGGCTGAAAAGCGTTTTTGTGCATTGTGCCATAACTTTTCAGGAAAGCTTCAGAACATGAAATTTTAACCTCCCACTATAGCAGAAAGGGTCTTTCTAGTAGGTGCACATCAAATCTAAGCTCTCTGAAGTGTTTTTCGAAAGTTATCAACACTTTTATGTTTGGCGTTCCGAAACCCACCTTATCTCAGGCTGAAAAGCGTTTTTGTGCATTGTGCCATAACTTTTCAGGGAAGCTTCAGAACATGAAATTTTAACCTCCCACTATAGCAGAAAGGGTCTTTTCTAGTAGTTGCACATCAAATCTAAACTGTCTGAAGTGTTTTTCCAAAGTTATTAACACTTTTATGTTTGGCGTTCCGAAACCCACCTTATCTCAGGCTGAAAAGCGTTTTTGTGCATTGTGCCATAACTTTTCAGGGAAGCTTCAGAACATGAAATTTTAACCTCCCACTACAGCAGAAAGGGTCTTTCTAGTAGTTGCACATCAAATCTAAACTGTCTGAAGTGTTTTTCCAAAGTTATCAACACTTTTATGTTTGGCGTTCCGAAACCCACCTTATCTCAGGCTGAAAAGCGTTTTTGTGCATTGTGCCATAACTTTTCAGGGAAGCTTCAGAACATGAAATTTTAACCTCCCACTATAGCAGAAAGGGTCTTTCTAGTAGTTGCACATCAAATCTAAGCTGTCTGAAGTGTTTTTCAAAAGTTATCAACACTTTTATGTTTGGCGTTCCGAAACCCACCTTATCTCAGGCTGAAAAGCGTTTTTACGCATTGTGCCATAACTTTTCAGGGAAGCTTCAGAACATGAAATTTTAACCTCCCACTATAGCAGAAAGGGTCTTTCTAGTAGGTGCACATCAAATCTAAGCTCTCTGAAGTGTTTTTCGAAAGTTATCAACACTTTTATGTTTGGCGTTCCGAAACCCACCTTATCTCAGGCTGAAAAGCGTTTTTGTGCATTGTGCCATAACTTTCCAGGAAAGCTTCAGAACATGAAATTTTAACCTCCCACTATAGCAGAAAGGGTCTTTCCAGTAGTTGCACATCAAATCTAAACTGTCTGAAGTGTTTTTCCAAAGTTATCAACACTTTTATGTTTGGCGTTCCGAAACCCACCTTATCTCAGGCTGAAAAGCGTTTTTGTGCATTGTGCCATAACTTTTCAGGGAAGCTTCAGAACATGAAATTTTAACCTCCCACTATAGCAGAAAGGGTCTTTCTAGTAGTTGCACATCAAATCTAAGCTGTCTGAAGTGTTTTTCAAAAGTTATCAACACTTTTATGTTTGGCGTTCCGAAACCCACCTTATCTCAGGCTGAAAAGCGTTTTTGTGCATTGTGCCATAACTTTTCAGGAAAGCTTCAGAACATGAAATTTTAACCTCCCACTATAGCAGAAAGGGTCTTTCTAGTCGTTGCACATCAAATCTAAACTGTCTGAAGTGTTTTTCCAAAGTTATCAACACTTTTATGTTTGGCGTTCCGAAACCCACCTTATCTCAGGCTGAAAAGCGTTTTTGTGCATTGTGCCATAACTTTTCAGGGAAGCTTCAGAACATGAAATTTTAACCTCCCACTATAGCAGAAAGGGTCTTTCTAGTAGTTGCACATCAAATCTAAACTGTCTGAAGTGTTTTTCCAAAGTTATCAACACTTTTATGTTTGGCGTTCCGAAACCCACCTTATCTCAGGCTGAAAAGCGTTTTTGTGCATTGTGCCATAACTTTTCAGGGAAGCTTCAGAACATGAAATTTTAACCTCCCACTATAGCAGAAAGGGTCTTTCTAGTAGTTGCACATCAAATCTAAGCTGTCTGAAGTGTTTTTCCAAAGTTATCAACACTTTTATGTTTGGCGTTCCGAAACCCACCTTATCTCAGGCTGAAAAGCGTTTTTGTGCATTGTGCCATAACTTTTCAGGGAAGCTTCAGAACATGAAATTTTAACCTCCCACTATAGCAGAAAGGGTCTTTCTAGTAGTTGCACATCAAATCTAAGCTGTCTGAAGTGTTTTTCAAAAGTTATCAACACTTTTATGTTTGGCGTTCCGAAACCCAACTTATCTCAGGCTGAAAAGCGTTTTTGTGCATTGTGCCATAACTTTTCAGGAAAGCTTCAGAACATGAAATTTTAACCTCCCACTATAGCAGAAAGGGTCTTTCTAGTAGTTGCACATCAAATCTAAGCTGTCTGAAGTGTTTTTCAAAAGTTATCAACACTTTTATGTTTGGCGTTCCGAAACCCACCTTATCTCAGGCTGAAAATCGTTTTTGTGCATTGTGCCATACCTTTTCAGGAAAGCTTCAGAACATGAAATTTTAACCTCCCACTATAGCAGAAAGGGTCTTTCTAGTAGTTGCACATCAAATCTAAACTGTCTAAAATGTTTTTCCAAAGTTATCAACACTTTTATGTTTGGCGTTCCGAAACCCACCTTATCTCAGGCTGAAAAGCGTTTTTACGCATTGTGCCATAACTTTTCAGGGAAGCTTCAGAACATGAAATTTTAACCTCCCACTATAGCAGAAAGGGTCTTTCTAGTAGTTGCACATCAAATCTAAGCTGTCTGAAGTGTTTTTCAAAAGTTATCAACACTTTTATGTTTGGCGTTCCGAAACCCACCTTATCTCAGGCTGAAAAGCGTTTTTGTGCATTGTGCCATAACTTTTCAGGAAAGCTTCAGAACATGAAATTTTAACCTCCCACTATAGCAGAAAGGGTCTTTCTAGTAGTTGCACATCAAATCTAAACTGTCTGAAGTGTTTTTCCGAAGTTATCAACACTTTTATGTTTGGCGTTCCGAAACCCACCTTATCTCAGGCTGAAAAGCGTTTTTACGCATTGTGCCATAACTTTTCAGGGAAGCTTCAGAACATGAAATTTTAACCTCCCACTATAGCAGAAAGGGTCTTTCTAGTAGTTGCACATCAAATCTAAACTGTCTGAAGTGTTTTTCCACAGTTATCAACACTTTTATGTTTGGCGTTCCGAAACCCACCTTATCTCAGGCTGAAAAGCGTTTATACGCATTGCGCCATAACTTTTCAGGGAAGCTTCAGAACATGAAATTTTAACCTCCCACTATAGCAGAAAGGGTCTTTCTAGTAGGTGCACATCAAATCTAAGCTCTCTGAAGTGTTTTTCGAAAGTTATCAACACTTTTATGTTTGGCGTTCCGAAACCCACCTTATCTCAGGCTGAAAAGCGTTTTTGTGCATTGTGCCATAACTTTTCAGGGAAGCTTCAGAACATGAAATTTTAACCTCCCACTATAGCAGAAAGGGTCTTTCTAGTAGTTGCACATCAAATCTAAACTGTCTGAAGTGTTTTTCCAAAGTTATTAACACTTTTATGTTTGGCGTTCCGAAACCCACCTTATCTCAGGCTGAAAAGCGTTTTTGTGCATTGTGCCATAACTTTTCAGGGAAGCTTCAGAACATGAAATTTTAACCTCCCACTATAGCAGAAAGGGTCTTTCTAGTAGTTGCACATCAAATCTAAACTGTCTGAAGTGTTTTTCCAAAGTTATCAACACTTTTATGTTTGGCGTTCCGAAACCCACCTTATCTCAGGCTGAAAAGCGTTTTTGTGCATTGTGCCATAACTTTTCAGGGAAGCTTCAGAACATGAAATTTTAACCTCCCACTATAGCAGAAAGGGTCTTTCTAGTAGTTGCACATCAAATCTAAGCTGTCTGAAGTGTTTTTCAAAAGTTATCAACACTTTTATGTTTGGCGTTCCGAAACCCACCTTATCTCAGGCTGAAAAGCGTTTTTGTGCATTGTGCCATAACTTTTCAGGAAAGCTTCAGAACATGAAATTTTAACCTCCCACTATAGCAGAAAGGGTCTTTCTAGTAGTTGCACATCAAATCTAAACTGTCTGAAGTGTTTTTCCAAAGTTATCAACACTTTTATGTTTGGCGTTCCGAAACCCACTTTATCTCAGGCTGAAAAGCGTTTTTGTGCATTGTGCCATAACTTTTCAGGGAAGCTTCAGAACATGAAATTTTAACCTCCCACTATAGCAGAAAGGGTCTTTCTAGTAGTTGCACATCAAATCTAAGCTGTCTGAAGTGTTTTTCAAAAGTTATCAACACTTTTATGTTTGGCGTTCCGAAACCCACCTTATCTCAGGCTGAAAAGCGTTTTTGTGCATTGTGCCATAACTTTTCAGGAAAGCTTCAGAACATGAAATTTTAACCTCCCACTATAGCAGAAAGGGTCTTTCTAGTAGTTGCACATCAAATCTAAACTGTCTGAAGTGTTTTTCCAAAGTTATCAACACTTTTATGTTTGGCGTTCCGAAACCCACCTTATCTCAGGCTGAAAAGCGTTTTTACGCATTGTGCCATAACTTTTCAGGGAAGCTTCAGAACATGAAATTTTAACCTCCCACTATAGCAGAAAGGGTCTTTCTAGTAGGTGCACATCAAATCTAAGCTCTCTGAAGTGTTTTTCGAAAGTTATCAACACTTTTATGTTTGGCGTTCCGAAACCCACCTTATCTCAGGCTGAAAAGCGTTTTTGTGCATTGTGCCATAACTTTTCAGGGAAGCTTCAGAACATGAAATTTTAACCTCCCACTATAGCAGAAAGGGTCTTTCTACTAGTTGCACATCAAATCTAAACTGTCTGAAGTGTTTTTCCAAAGTTATTAACACTTTTATGTTTGGCGTTCCGAAACCCACCTTATCTCAGGCTGAAAAGCGTTTTTGTGCATTGTGCCATAACTTTTCAGGGAAGCTTCAGAACATGAAATTTTAACCTCCCACTATAGCAGAAAGGGTCTTTCTAGTAGTTGCACATCAAATCTAAACTGTCTGAAGTGTTTTTCCAAAGTTATCAACACTTTTATGTTTGGCGTTCCGAAACCCACCTTATCTCAGGCTGAAAAGCGTTTTTGTGCATTGTGCCATAACTTTTCAGGAAAGCTTCAGAACATGAAATTTTAACCTCCCACTATAGCAGAAAGGGTCTTTCTAGTAGTTGCACATCAAATCTAAACTGTCTGAAGTGTTTTTCCGAAGTTATCAACACTTTTATGTTTGGCGTTCCGAAACCCACCTTATCTCAGGCTGAAAAGCGTTTTTACGCATTGTGCCATAACTTTTCAGGGAAGCTTCAGAACATGAAATTTTAACCTCCCACTATAGCAGAAAGGCTCTTTCTAGTAGGTGCACATCAAATCTAAGCTCTCTGAAGTGTTTTTCGAAAGTTATCAACACTTTTATGTTTGGCGTTCCGAAACCCACCTTATCTCAGGCTGAAAAGCGTTTTTGTGCATTGTGCCATATCTTTTCAGGAAAGCTTCAGAACATGAAATTTTAACCTCCCACTATAGCAGAAAGGGTCTTTCTAGTAGTTGCACATCAAATCTAAACTGTCTGAAGTGTTTTTCCAAAGTTATTAACACTTTTATGTTTGGCGTTCCGAAACCCACCTTATCTCAGGCTGAAAAGCGTTTTTGTGCATTGTGCCATAACTTTTCAGGGAAGCTTCAGAACATGAAATTATAACCTCCCACTATTGCAGAAAGGGTCTTTCTAGTAGTTGCACATCAAATCTAAACTGTCTGAAGTGTTTTTCCAAAGTTATTAACACTTTTATGTTTGGCGTTCCGAAACCCACCTTATCTCAGGCTGAAAAGCATTTTTGTGCATTGTGCCATAACTTTTCAGGGAAGCTTCAGAACATGAAATTTTAACCTCCCACTATAGCAGAAAGGGTCTTTCTAGTAGTTGCACATCAAATCTAAGCTGTCTGAAGTGTTTTTCAAAAGTTATCAACACTTTTATGTTTGACGTTCCGAAACCCACCTTATCTCAGGCTGAAAAGCGTTTTTGTGCATTGTGCCATAACTTTTCAGGAAAGCTTCAGAACATGAAATTTTAACCTCCCACTATAGCAGAGAGGGTCTTTCTAGTAGTTGCACATCAAATCTAAACTGTCTGAAGTGTTTTTCCAAAGTTATCAACACTTTTATGTTTGGCGTTCCGAAACCCACCTTATCTCAGGCTGAAAAGCGTTTTTACGCATTGTGCCATAACTTTTCAGGGAAGCTTCAGAACATGAAATTTTAACCTCCCACTATAGCAGAAAGGGTCTTTCTAGTAGGTGCACATCAAATCTAAGCTCTCTGAAGTGTTTTTCGAAAGTTATCAACACTTTTATGTTTGGCGTTCCGAAACCCACCTTATCTCAGGCTGAAAAGCGTTTTTGTGCATTGTGCCATAACTTTTCAGGGAAGCTTCAGAACATGAAATTTTAACCTCCCACTATAGCAGAAAGGGCCTTTCTAGTAGTTGCACATCAAATCTAAACTGTCTGAAGTGTTTTTCCACAGTTATCAACACTTTTATGTTTGGCGTTCCGAAACCCACCTTATCTCAGGCTGAAAAGCGTTTTTACGCATTGTGCCATAACTTTTCAGGGAAGCTTCAGAACATGAAATTTTAACCTCCCACTATAGCAGAAAGGGTCTTTCTAGTAGGTGCACATCAAATCTAAACTGTCTGAAGTGTTTTTCGAAAGTTATCAACACTTTTATGTTTGGCGTTCCGAAACCCACCTTATCTCAGGCTGAAAAGCGTTTTTGTGCATTGTGCCATAACTTTTCAGGGAAGCTTCAGAACATGAAATTATAACCTCCCACTATTGCAGAAAGGGTCTTTCTAGTAGTTGCACATCAAATCTAAACTGTCTGAAGTGTTTTTCCAAAGTTATTAACACTTTTATGTTTGGCGTTCCGAAACCCACCTTATCTCAGGCTGAAAAGCATTTTTGTGCATTGTGCCATAACTTTTCAGGGAAGCTTCAGAACATGAAATTTTAACCTCCCACTATAGCAGAAAGGGTCTTTCTAGTAGTTGCACATCAAATCTAAGCTGTCTGAAGTGTTTTTCAAAAGTTATCAACACTTTTATGTTTGACGTTCCGAAACCCACCTTATCTCAGGCTGAAAAGCGTTTTTGTGCATTGTGCCATAACTTTTCAGGAAAGCTTCAGAACATGAAATTTTAACCTCCCACTATAGCAGAGAGGGTCTTTCTAGTAGTTGCACATCAAATCTAAACTGTCTGAAGTGTTTTTCCAAAGTTATCAACACTTTTATGTTTGGCGTTCCGAAACCCACCTTATCTCAGGCTGAAAAGCGTTTTTACGCATTGTGCCATAACTTTTCAGGGAAGCTTCAGAACATGAAATTTTAACCTCCCACTATAGCAGAAAGGGTCTTTCTAGTAGGTGCACATCAAATCTAAGCTCTCTGAAGTGTTTTTCGAAAGTTATCAACACTTTTATGTTTGGCGTTCCGAAACCCACCTTATCTCAGGCTGAAAAGCGTTTTTGTGCATTGTGCCATAACTTTTCAGGGAAGCTTCAGAACATGAAATTTTAACCTCCCACTATAGCAGAAAGGGCCTTTCTAGTAGTTGCACATCAAATCTAAACTGTCTGAAGTGTTTTTCCACAGTTATCAACACTTTTATGTTTGGCGTTCCGAAATCCACCTTATCTCAGGCTGAAAAGCGTTTTTACGCATTGTGCCATAACTTTTCAGGGAAGCTTCAGAACATGAAATTTTAACCTCCCACTATAGCAGAAAGGGTCTTTCTAGTAGGTGCACATCAAATCTAAGCTCTCTGAAGTGTTTTTCGAAAGTTATCAACACTTTTATGTTTGGCGTTCCGAAACCCACCTTATCTCAGGCTGAAAAGCGTTTTTGTGCATTGTGCCATAACTTTTCAGGGAAGCTTCAGAACATGAAATTTTAACCTCCCACTATAGCAGAAAGGGTCTTTCTAGTAGTTGCACATCAAATCTAAGCTGTCTGAAGTGTTTTTCAAAAGTTATCAACACTTTTATGTTTGGCGTTCCGAAACCCACCTTATCTCAGGCTGAAAAGCGTTTTTGTGCATTGTGCCATAACTTTTCAGGAAAGCTTCAGAACATGAAATTTTAACCTCCCACTATAGCAGAAAGGGTCTTTCTAGTAGTTGCACATCAAATCTAAACTGTCTGAAGTGTTTTTCCAAAGTTATCAACACTTTTATGTTTGGCGTTCTGAAACCCACCTTATCTCAGGCTGAAAAGCGTTTTTGTGCATTGTGCCATAACTTTTCAGGGAAGCTTCAGAACATGAAATTTTAACCTCACACTATAGCAGAAAGGGTCTTTCTAGTAGTTGCACATCAAATCTAAGCTGTCTGAAGTGTTTTTCAAAAGTTATCAACACTTTTATGTTTGGCGTTCCGAAACCCACCTTATCTCAGGCTGAAAAGCGTTTTTGTGCATTGTGCCATAACTTTTCAGGAAAGCTTCAGAACATGAAATTTTAACCTCCCACTATAGCAGAAAGGGTCTTTCTAGTAGTTGCACATCAAATCTAAACTGTCTGAAGTGTTTTTCCAAAGTTATCAACACTTTTATGTTTGGCGTTCCGAAACCCACCTTATCTCAGGCTGAAAAGCGTTTTTACGCATTGTGCCATAACTTTTCAGGGAAGCTTCAGAACATGAAATTTTAACCTCCCACTATAGCAGAAAGGGTCTTACTAGTAGGTCCACATCAAATCTAAGCTCTCTGAAGTGTTTTTCGAAAGTTATCAACACTTTTATGTTTGGCGTTCCGAAACCCACCTTATCTCAGGCTGAAAAGCGTTTTTGTGCATTGTGCCATAACTTTTCAGGGAAGCTTCAGAACATGAAATTTTAACCTCCCACTATAGCAGAAAGGGTCTTTCTAGTAGTTGCACATCAAATCTAAACTGTCTGAAGTGTTTTTCCAAAGTTATTAACACTTTTATGTTTGGCGTTCCGAAACCCACCTTATCTCAGGCTGAAAAGCGTTTTTGTGCATTGTGCCATAACTTTTCAGGGAAGCTTCAGAACATGAAATTTTAACCTCCCACTATAGCAGAAAGGGTCTTTCTAGTAGTTGCACATCAAATCTAAACTGTCTGAAGTGTTTTTCCAAAGTTATCAACACTTTTATGTTTGGCGTTCCGAAACCCACCTTATCTAAGGCTGAAAAGCGTTTTTGTGCATTGTGCCATAACTTTTCAGGGAAGCTTCAGAACATGAAATTTTAACCTCCCACTATAGCAAAAAGGGTCTTTCTAGTAGTTGCACATCAAATCTAAGCTCTCTGAAGTGTTTTTCGAAAGTTATCAACACTTTTATGTTTGGCGTTCCGAAACCCACCTTATCTCAGGCTGAAAAGCGTTTTTGTGCATTGTGCCATAACTTTTCAGGGAAGCTTCAGAACATGAAATTTTAACCTCCCACTATAGCAGAAAGGGTCTTTCTAGTAGTTGCACATCAAATCTAAACTGTCTGAAGTGTTTTTCCAAAGTTATTAACACTTTTATGTTTGGCGTTCCGAAACCCACCTTATCTCAGGCTGAAAAGCGTTTTTGTGCATTGTGCCATAACTTTTCAGGGAAGCTTCAGAACATGAAATTTTAACCTCCCACTATAGCAGAAAGGGTCTTTCTAGTAGTTGCACATCAAATCTAAACTGTCTGAAGTGTTTTTCCAAAGTTATCAACACTTTTATGTTTGGCGTTCCGAAACCCACCTTATCTCAGGCTGAAAAGCGTTTTTGTGCATTGTGCCATAACTTTTCAGGGAAGCTTCAGAACATGAAATTTTAACCTCCCACTATAGCAAAAAGGGTCTTTCTAGTAGTTGCACATCAAATCTAAGCTGTCTGAAGTGTTTTTCAAAAGTTATTAACACTTTTATGTTTGGCGTTCCGAAACCCAACTTATCTCAGGCTGAAAAGCGTTTTTGTGCATTGTGCCATAACTTTTCAGGGAAGCTTCAGAACATGAAATTTTAACCTCCCACTATAGCAGAAAGGGTCTTTCTAGTAGTTGCACATCAAATCTAAACTGTCTGAAGTGTTTTTCCAAAGTTATCAACACTTTTATGTTTGGCGTTCCGAAACCCACCTTATCTCAGGCTGAAAAGCGTTTTTGTGCATTGTGCCATAACTTTTCAGGGAAGCTTCAGAACATGAAATTTTAACCTCCCACTATAGCAGAAAGCGTCTTTCTAGTAGTTGCACATCAAATCTAAGCTGTCTGAAGTGTTTTTCAAAAGTTATCAACACTTTTATGTTTGGCGTTCCGAAACCCAACTTATCTCAGGCTGAAAAGCGTTTTTGTGCATTGTGCCATAACTTTTCAGGAAAGCTTCAGAACATGAAATTTTAACCTCCCACTATAGCAGAAAGGGTCTTTCTAGTAGTTGCACATCAAATCTAAGCTGTCTGAAGTGTTTTTCAAAAGTTATCAACACTTTTATGTTTGGCGTTCCGAAACCCACCTTATCTCAGGCTGAAAAGCGTTTTTGTGCATTGTGCCATAACTTTTCAGGAAAGCTTCAGAACATGAAATTTTAACCTCCCACTATAGCAGAAAGGGTCTTTCTAGTAGTTGCACATCAAATCTAAACTGTCTGAAGTGTTTTTCCAAAGTTATCAACACTTTTATGTTTGGCGTTCCGAAACCCACCTTATCTCAGGCTGAAAAGCGTTTTTGTGCATTGTGCCATAACTTTTCAGGGAAGCTTCAGAACATGAAATTTTAACCTCCCACTATAGCAGAAAGGGTCTTTCTAGTAGTTGCACATCAAATCTAAGCTGTCTGAAGTGTTTTTCAAAAGTTATCAACACTTTTATGTTTGGCGTTCCGAAACCCACCTTATCTCAGGCTGAAAAGCGTTTTTGTGCATTGTGCCATAACTTTTCAGGAAAGCTTCAGAACATGAAATTTTAACCTCCCACTATAGCAGAAAGGGTCTTTCTAGTAGTTGCACATCAAATCTAAACTGTCTGAAGTGTTTTTCCACAGTTATCAACACTTTTATGTTTGGCGTTCCGAAACCCACCTTATCTCAGGCTGAAAAGCGTTTTTGTGCATTGTGCCATAACTTTTCAGGGAAGCTTCAGAACATGAAATTTTAACCTCCCACTATAGCAGAAAGGGTCTTTCTAGTAGGTGCACATCAAATCTAAGCTCTCTGAAGTGTTTTTCGAAAGTTATCAACACTTTTATGTTTGGCGTTCCGAAACCCACCTTATCTCAGGCTGAAAAGCGTTTTTGTGCATTGTGCCATAACTTTTCAGGGAAGCTTCAGAACATGAAATTTTAACCTCCCACTATAGCAGAAAGGGTCTTTCTAGTAGTTGCACATCAAATCTAAACTGTCTGAAGTGTTTTTCCAAAGTTATTAACACTTTTATGTTTGGCGTTCCGAAACCCACCTTATCTCAGGCTGAAAAGCGTTTTTGTGCATTGTGCCATAACTTTTCAGGGAAGCTTCAGAACATGAAATTTTAACCTCCCACTATAGCAGAAAGGGTCTTTCTAGTAGTTGCACATCAAATCTAAACTGTCTGAAGTGTTTTTCCAAAGTTATCAACACTTTTATGTTTGGCGTTCCGAAACCCACCTTATCTCAGGCTGAAAAGCGTTTTTGTGCATTGTGCCATAACTTTTCAGGGAAGCTTCAGAACATGAAATTTTAACCTCCCACTATAGCAGAAAGGGTCTTTCTAGTAGTTGCACATCAAATCTAAGCTGTCTGAAGTGTTTTTCAAAAGTTATCAACACTTTTATGTTTGGCGTTCCGAAACCCACCTTATCTCAGGCTGAAAAGCGTTTTTACGCATTGTGCCATAACTTTTCAGGGAAGCTTCAGAACATGAAATTTTAACCTCCCACTATAGCAGAAAGGGTCTTTCTAGTAGGTGCACATCAAATCTAAACTGTCTGAAGTGTTTTTCCACAGTTATCAACACTTTTATGTTTGGCGTTCCGAAACCCACCTTATCTCAGGCTGAAAAGCGTTTTTGTGCATTGTGCCATAACTTTTCAGGGAAGCTTCAGAACATGAAATTTTAACCTCCCACTATAGCAGAAAGGGTCTTTCTAGTAGTTGCACATCAAATCTAAACTGTCTGAAGTGTTTTTCCAAAGTTATTAACACTTTTATGTTTGGCGTTCCGAAACCCACCTTATCTCAGGCTGAAAAGCGTTTTTGTGCATTGTGCCATAACTTTTCAGGGAAGCTTCAGAACATGAAATTTTAACCTCCCACTATAGCAGAAAGGGTCTTTCTAGTAGTTGCACATCAAATCTAAACTGTCTGAAGTGTTTTTCCAAAGTTATCAACACTTTTATGTTTGGCGTTCCGAAACCCACCTTATCTCAGGCTGAAAAGCGTTTTTGTGCATTGTGCCATAACTTTTCAGGGAAGCTTCAGAACATGAAATTTTAACCTCCCACTATAGCAGAAAGGGTCTTTCTAGTAGTTGCACATCAAATCTAAGCTGTCTGAAGTGTTTTTCAAAAGTTATCAACACTTTTATGTTTGGCGTTCCGAAACCCACCTTATCTCAGGCTGAAAAGCGTTTTTACGCATTGTGCCATAACTTTTCAGGGAAGCTTCAGAACATGAAATTTTAACCTCCCACTATAGCAGAAAGGGTCTTTCTAGTAGGTGCACATCAAATCTAAGCTCTCTGAAGTGTTTTTCGAAAGTTATCAACACTTTTATGTTTGGCGTTCCGAAACCCACCTTATCTCAGGCTGAAAAGCGTTTTTGTGCATTGTGCCATAACTTTTCAGGGAAGCTTCAGAACATGAAATTTTAACCTCCCACTATAGCAGAAAGGGTCTTTCTAGTAGTTGCACATCAAATCTAAGCTGTCTGAAGTGTTTTTCAAAAGTTATCAACACTTTTATGTTTGGCGTTCCGAAACCCACCTTATCTCAGGCTGAAAAGCGTTTTTGTGCATTGTGCCATAACTTTTCAGGAAAGCTTCAGAACATGAAATTTTAACCTCCCACTATAGCAGAAAGGGTCTTTCTAGTAGTTGCACATCAAATCTAAACTGTCTGAAGTGTTTTTCCAAAGTTATCAACACTTTTATGTTTGGCGTTCCGAAACCCACCTTATCTCAGGCTGAAAAGCGTTTTTGTGCATTGTGCCATAACTTTTCAGGGAAGCTTCAGAACATGAAATTTTAACCTCCCACTATAGCAGAAAGGGTCTTTCTAGTAGTTGCACATCAAATCTAAGCTGTCTGAAGTGTTTTTCAAAAGTTATCAACACTTTTATGTTTGGCGTTCCGAAACCCACCTTATCTCAGGCTGAAAAGCGTTTTTGTGCATTGTGCCATAACTTTTCAGGAAAGCTTCAGAACATGAAATTTTAACCTCCCACTATAGCAGAAAGGGTCTTTCTAGTAGTTGCACATCAAATCTAAACTGTCTGAAGTGTTTTTCCAAAGTTATCAACACTTTTATGTTTGGCGTTCCGAAACCCACCTTATCTCAGGCTGAAAAGCGTTTTTACGCATTGTGCCATAACTTTTCAGGGAAGCTTCAGAACATGAAATTTTAACCTCCCACTATAGCAGAAAGGGTCTTTCTAGTAGGTGCACATCAAATCTAAGCTCTCTGAAGTGTTTTTCGAAAGTTATCAACACTTTTATGTTTGGCGTTCCGAAACCCACCTTATCTCAGGCTGAAAAGCGTTTTTGTGCATTGTGCCATAACTTTTCAGGGAAGCTTCAGAACATGAAATTTTAACCTCCCACTATAGCAGAAAGGGTCTTTCTAGTAGTTGCACATCAAATCTAAACTGTCTGAAGTGTTTTTCCAAAGTTATTAACACTTTTATGTTTGGCGTTCCGAAACCCACCTTATCTCAGGCTGAAAAGCGTTTTTGTGCATTGTGCCATAACTTTTCAGGGAAGCTTCAGAACATGAAATTTTAACCTCCCACTATAGCAGAAAGGGTCTTTCTAGTAGTTGCACATCAAATCTAAACTGTCTGAAGTGTTTTTCCAAAGTTATCAACACTTTTATGTTTGGCGTTCCGAAACCCACCTTATCTCAGGCTGAAAGGCGTTTTTGTGCATTGTGCCATAACTTTTCAGGGAAGCTTCAGAACATGAAATTTTAACCTCCCACTATAGCAGAAAGGGTCTTTCTAGTAGTTGCACATCAAATCTAAGCTGTCTGAAGTGTTTTTCAAAAGTTATCAACACTTTTATGTTTGGCGTTCCGAAACCCAACTTATCTCAGGCTGAAAAGCGTTTTTGTGCATTGTGCCATAACTTTTCAGGGAAGCTTCAGAACATGAAATTTTAACCTCCCACTATAGCAGAAAGGGTCTTTCTAGTAGTTGCACATCAAATCTAAACTGTCTGAAGTGTTTTTCCAAAGTTATCAACACTTTTATGTTTGGCGTTCCGAAACCCACCTTATCTCAGGCTGAAAAGCGTTTTTACGCATTGTGCCATAACTTTTCAGGGAAGCTTCAGAACATGAAATTTTAACCTCCCACTATAGCAGAAAGGGTCTTTCTAGTAGTTGCACATCAAATCTAAGCTGTCTGAAGTGTTTTTCAAAAGTTATCAACACTTTTATGTTTGGCGTTCCGAAACCCAACTTATCTCAGGCTGAAAAGCGTTTTTGTGCATTGTGCCATAACTTTTCAGGAAAGCTTCAGAACATGAAATTTTAACCTCCCACTATAGCAGAAAGGGTCTTTCTAGTAGTTGCACATCAAATCTAAGCTGTCTGAAGTGTTTTTCAAAAGTTATCAACACTTTTATGTTTGGCGTTCCGAAACCCACCTTATCTCAGGCTGAAAAGCGTTTTTACGCATTGTGCCATAACTTTTCAGGAAAGCTTCAGAACATGAAATTTTAACCTCCCACTATAGCAGAAAGGGTCTTTCTAGTAGTTGCACAACAAATCTAAGCTGTCTGAAGTGTTTTTCAAAAGTTATCAACACTTTTATGTTTGGCGTTCCGAAACCCACCTTATCTCAGGCTGAAAAGCGTTTTTGTGCATTGTGCCATAACTTTTCAGGGAAGCTTCAGAACATGAAATTTTAACCTCCCACTATAGCAGAAAGGGTCTTTCTAGTAGTTGCACATCAAATCTAAGCTGTCTGAATTGTTTTTCAAAAGTTATCAACACTTTTATGTTTGGCGTTCCGAAACCCACCTTATCTCAGGCTGAAAAGCGTTTTTGTGCATTGTGCCATAACTTTTCAGGAAAGCTTCAGAACATGAAATTTTAACCTCCCACTATAGCAGAAAGGGTCTTTCTAGTAGTTGCACATCAAATCTAAACTGTCTGAAGTGTTTTTCCAAAGTTATCAACACTTTAATGTTTGGCGTTCCGAAACCCACCTTATCTCAGGCTGAAAAGCGTTTTTACGCATTGTGCCAAAACTTTTCAGGGAAGCTTCAGAACATGAAATTTTAACCTCCCACTATAGCAGAAAGGGTCTTTCTAGTAGTTGCACAACAAATCTAAGCTGTCTGAAGTGTTTTTCAAAAGTTATCAACACTTTTATGTTTGGCGTTCCGAAACCCACCTTATCTCAGGCTGAAAAGCGTTTTTGTGCATTGTGCCATAACTTTTCAGGGAAGCTTCAGAACATGAAATTTTAACCTCCCACTATAGCAGAAAGGGTCTTTCTAGTAGTTGCACATCAAATCTAAGCTGTCTGAATTGTTTTTCAAAAGTTATCAACACTTTTATGTTTGGCGTTCCGAAACCCACCTTATCTCAGGCTGAAAAGCGTTTTTGTGCATTGTGCCATAACTTTTCAGGAAAGCTTCAGAACATGAAATTTTAACCTCCCACTATAGCAGAAAGGGTCTTTCTAGTAGTTGCACATCAAATCTAAACTGTCTGAAGTGTTTTTCCAAAGTTATCAACACTTTAATGTTTGGCGTTCCGAAACCCACCTTATCTCAGGCTGAAAAGCGTTTTTACGCATTGTGCCAAAACTTTTCAGGGAAGCTTCAGAACATGAAATTTTAACCTCCCACTATAGCAGAAAGGGTCTTTCTAGTAGGTGCACATCAAATCTAAGCTCTCTGAAGTGTTTTTCGAAAGTTATCAACACTTTTATGTTTGGCGTTCCGAAACCCACCTTATCTCAGGCTGAAAAGCGTTTTTGTGCATTGTGCCATAACTTTTCAGGGAAGCTTCAGAACATGAAATTTTAACCTCCCACTATAGCAGAAAGGGTCTTTCTAGTAGTTGCACATCAAATCTAAACTGTCTGAAGTGTTTTTCCAAAGTTATCAACACTTTTATGTTTGGCGTTCCGAAACCCACCTTATCTCAGGCTGAAAAGCGTTTTTGTGCATTGTGCCATAACTTTTCAGGGAAGCTTCAGAACATGAAATTTTAACCTCCCACTATAGCAGAAAGGGTCTTTCTAGTAGTTGCACGTCAAATCTAAGCTGTCTGAAGTGTTTTTCAAAAGTTATCAACACTTTTATGTTTGGCGTTCCGAAACCCACCTTATCTCAGGCTGAAAAGCGTTTATACGCATTGCGCCATAACTTTTCAGGGAAGCTTCAGAACATGAAATTTTGACCTCCCACTATAGCAGAAAGGGTCTTTCTAGTAGGTGCACATCAAATCTAAGCTCTCTGAAGTGTTTTTCGAAAGTTATCAACACTTTTATGTTTGGCGTTCCGAAACCCACCTTATCTCAGGCTGAAAAGCGTTTTTGTGCATTGTGCCATAACTTTTCAGGGAAGCTTCAGAACATGAAATTTTAACCTCCCACTATAGCAGAAAGGGTCTTTCTAGTAGTTGCACATCAAATCTAAACTGTCTGAAGTGTTTTTCCAAAGTTATTAACACTTTTATGTTTGGCGTTCCGAAACCCACCTTATCTCAGGCTGAAAAGCGTTTTTGTGCATTGTGCCATAACTTTTCAGGGAAGCTTCAGAACATGAAATTTTAACCTCCCACTATAGCAGAAAGGGTCTTTCTAGTAGTTGCACATCAAATCTAAACTGTCTGAAGTGTTTTTCCAAAGTTATCAACACTTTTATGTTTGGCGTTCCGAAACCCACCTTATCTCAGGCTGAAAAGCGTTTTTGTGCATTGTGCCATAACTTTTCAGGGAAGCTTCAGAACATGAAATTTTAACCTCCCACTATAGCAGAAAGGGTCTTTCTAGTAGTTGCACATCAAATCTAAGCTGTCTGAAGTGTTTTTCAAAAGTTATCAACACTTTTATGTTTGGCGTTCCGAAACCCACCTTATCTCAGGCTGAAAAGCGTTTTTACGCATTGTGCCATAACTTTTCAGGAAAGCTTCAGAACATGAAATTTTAACCTCCCACTATAGCAGAAAGGGCCTTTCTAGTAGTTGCACATCAAATCTAAACTGTCTGAAGTGTTTTTCCAAAGTTATCAACACTTTTATGTTTGGCGTTCCGAAACCCACCTTATCTCAGGCTGAAAAGCGTTTTTGTGCATTGTGCCATAACTTTTCAGGGAAGCTTCAGAACATGAAATTTTAACCTCCCACTATAGCAGAAAGGGTCTTTCTAGTAGTTGCACATCAAATCTAAACTGTCTGAAGTGTTTTTCCAAAGTTATCAACACTTTTATGTTTGGCGTTCCGAAACCCACCTTATCTCAGGCTGAAAAGCGTTTTTGTGCATTGTGCCATAACTTTTCAGGGAAGCTTCAGAACATGAAATTTTAACCTCCCACTATAGCAGAAAGGGTCTTTCTAGTAGTTGCACATCAAATCTAAACTGTCTGAAGTGTTTTTCAAAAGTTATCAACACTTTTATGTTTGGCGTTCCGAAACCCACCTTATCTCAGGCTGAAAAGCGTTTTTGTGCATTGTGCCATAACTTTTCAGGAAAGCTTCAGAACATGAAATTTTAACCTCCCACTATAGCAGAAAGGGCCTTTCTAGTAGTTGCACATCAAATCTAAACTGTCTGAAGTGTTTTTCCAAAGTTATCAACACTTTTATGTTTGGCGTTCCGAAACCCACCTTATCTCAGGCTGAAAAGCGTTTTTGTGCATTGTGCCATAACTTTTCAGGGAAGCTTCAGAACATGAAATTTTAACCTCCCACTATAGCAGAAAGGGTCTTTCTAGTAGTTGCACATCAAATCTAAGCTGTCTGAAGTGTTTTTCAAAAGTTATCAACACTTTTATGTTTGGCGTTCCGAAACCCACCTTATCTCAGGCTGAAAAGCGTTTTTGTGCATTGTGCCATAACTTTTCAGGAAAGCTTCAGAACATGAAATTTTAACCTCCCACTATAGCAGAAAGGGTCTTTCTAGTAGTTGCACATCAAATCTAAACTGTCTGAAGTGTTTTTCCAAAGTTATCAACACTTTTATGTTTGGCGTTCCGAAACCCACCTTATCTCAGGCTGAAAAGCGTTTTTACGCATTGTGCCATAACTTTTCAGGGAAGCTTCAGAACATGAAATTTTAACCTCCCACTATAGCAGAAAGGGTCTTTCTAGTAGGTGCACATCAAATCTAAGCTCTCTGAAGTGTTTTTCGAAAGTTATCAACACTTTTATGTTTGGCGTTCCGAAACCCACCTTATCTCAGGCTGAAAAGCGTTTTTACGCATTGTGCCATAACTTTTCAGGGAAGCTTCAGAACATGAAATTTTAACCTCCCACTATAGCAGAAAGGGCCTTTCTAGTAGTTGCACATCAAATCTAAACTGTCTGAAGTGTTTTTCCAAAGTTATCAACACTTTTATGTTTGGCGTTCCGAAACCCACCTTATCTCAGGCTGAAAAGCGTTTTTGTGCATTGTGCCATAACTTTTCAGGGAAGCTTCAGAACATGAAATTTTAACCTCCCACTATAGCAGAAAGGGTCTTTCTAGTAGTTGCACATCAAATCTAAGCTGTCTGAAGTGTTTTTCAAAAGTTATCAACACTTTTATGTTTGGCGTTCCGAAACCCACCTTATCTCAGGCTGAAAAGCGTTTTTGTGCATTGTGCCATAACTTTTCAGGGAAGCTTCAGAACATGAAATTATAACCTCCCACTATTGCAGAAAGGGTCTTTCTAGTAGTTGCACATCAAATCTAAACTGTCTGAAGTGTTTTTCCAAAGTTATTAACACTTTTATGTTTGGCGTTCCGAAACCCACCTTATCTCAGGCTGAAAAGCGTTTTTGTGCATTGTGCCATAACTTTTCAGGGAAGCTTCAGAACATGAAATTTTAACCTCCCACTATAGCAGAAAGGGTCTTTCTCGTAGTTGCACATCAAATCTAAGCTGTCTGAAGTGTTTTTCAAAAGTTATCAACACTTTTATGTTTGGCGTTCCGAAACCCACCTTATCTCAGGCTGAAAAGCGTTTTTGTGCATTGTGCCATAACTTTTCAGGAAAGCTTCAGAACATGAAATTTTAACCTCCCACTATAGCAGAGAGGGTCTTTCTAGTAGTTGCACATCAAATCTAAACTGTCTGAAGTGTTTTTCCAAAGTTATCAACACTTTTATGTTTGGCGTTCCGAAACCCACCTTATCTCAGGCTGAAAAGCGTTTTTACGCATTGTGCCATAACTTTTCAGGGAAGCTTCAGAACATGAAATTTTAACCTCCCACTATAGCAGAAAGGGTCTTTCTAGTAGGTGCACATCAAATCTAAGCTCTCTGAAGTGTTTTTCGAAAGTTATCAACACTTT
Organism: Synchiropus splendidus; assembly: GCF_027744825.2. Classification (NCBI taxonomy): domain Eukaryota; kingdom Metazoa; phylum Chordata; class Actinopteri; order Syngnathiformes; family Callionymidae; genus Synchiropus; species Synchiropus splendidus. The sequence goes on from NW_026527065.1 coordinate 285,413, forward strand.
TGTGTTTGGCGTTCCGAAACCCACCTTATCTCAGGCTGAAAAGCGTTTTTGTGCATTGTGCCATAACTTTTCAGGGAAGCTTCAGAACATGAAATTTTAACCTCCCACTATAGCAGAAAGGGTCTTTCTAGTAGTTGCACATCAAATCTAAGCTGTCTGAAGTGTTTTTCAAAAGTTATCAACACTTTTATGTTTGGCGTTCCGAAACCCACCTTATCTCAGGCTGAAAAGCGTTTTTGTGCATTGTGCCATAACTTTTCAGGGAAGCTTCAGAACATGAAATTTTAACCTCCCACTATAGCAGAAAGGCTCTTTCTAGTAGGTGCACATCAAATCTAAGCTCTCTGAAGTGTTTTTCGAAAGTTATCAACACTTTTATGTTTGGCGTTCCGAAACCCACCTTATCTCAGGCTGAAAAGCGTTTTTGTGCATTGTGCCATATCTTTTCAGGAAAGCTTCAGAACATGAAATTTTAACCTCCCACTATAGCAGAAAGGGTCTTTCTAGTAGTTGCACATCAAATCTAAACTGTCTGAAGTGTTTTTCCAAAGTTATTAACACTTTTATGTTTGCCGTTCCGAAACCCACCTTATCTCAGGCTGAAAAGCGTTTTTGTGCATTGTGCCATAACTTTTCAGGGAAGCTTCAGAACATGAAATTATAACCTCCCACTATTGCAGAAAGGGTCTTTCTAGTAGTTGCACATCAAATCTAAACTGTCTGAAGTGTTTTTCCAAAGTTATTAACACTTTTATGTTTGGCGTTCCGAAACCCACCTTATCTCAGGCTGAAAAGCGTTTTTGTGCATTGTGCCATAACTTTTCAGGGAAGCTTCAGAACATGAAATTTTAACCTCCCACTATAGCAGAAAGGGTCTTTCTCGTAGTTGCACATCAAATCTAAGCTGTCTGAAGTGTTTTTCAAAAGTTATCAACACTTTTATGTTTGGCGTTCCGAAACCCACCTTATCTCAGGCTGAAAAGCGTTTTTGTGCATTGTGCCATAACTTTTCAGGAAAGCTTCAGAACATGAAATTTTAACCTCCCACTATAGCAGAGAGGGTCTTTCTAGTAGTTGCACATCAAATCTAAACTGTCTGAAGTGTTTTTCCAAAGTTATCAACACTTTTATGTTTGGCGTTCCGAAACCCACCTTATCTCAGGCTGAAAAGCGTTTTTACGCATTGTGCCATAACTTTTCAGGGAAGCTTCAGAACATGAAATTTTAACCTCCCACTATAGCAGAAAGGGTCTTTCTAGTAGGTGCACATCAAATCTAAGCTCTCTGAAGTGTTTTTCGAAAGTTATCAACACTTTTGTGTTTGGCGTTCCGAAACCCACCTTATCTCAGGCTGAAAAGCGTTTTTGTGCATTGTGCCATAACTTTTCAGGGAAGCTTCAGAACATGAAATTTTAACCTCCCACTATAGCAGAAAGGGTCTTTCTAGTAGTTGCACATCAAATCTAAGCTGTCTGAAGTGTTTTTCAAAAGTTATCAACACTTTTATGTTTGGCGTTCCGAAACCCACCTTATCTCAGGCTGAAAAGCGTTTTTGTGCATTGTGCCATAACTTTTCAGGAAAGCTTCAGAACATGAAATTTTAACCTCCCACTATAGCAGAAAGGGTCTTTCTAGTAGTTGCACATCAAATCTAAACTGTCTGAAGTGTTTTTCCAAAGTTATCAACACTTTTATGTTTGGCGTTCCGAAACCCACCTTATCTCAGGCTGAAAAGCGTTTTTGTGCATTGTGCCATAACTTTTCAGGGAAGCTTCAGAACATGAAATTTTAACCTCCCACTATAGCAGAAAGGGTCTTTCTAGTAGTTGCACATCAAATCTAAGCTGTCTGAAGTGTTTTTCAAAAGTTATCAACACTTTTATGTTTGGCGTTCCGAAACCCACCTTATCTCAGGCTGAAAAGCGTTTTTGTGCATTGTGCCATAACTTTTCAGGAAAGCTTCAGAACATGAAATTTTAACCTCCCACTATAGCAGAAAGGGTCTTTCTAGTAGTTGCACATCAAATCTAAACTGTCTGAAGTGTTTTTCCACAGTTATCAACACTTTTATGTTTGGCGTTCCGAAACCCACCTTATCTCAGGCTGAAAAGCGTTTTTACGCATTGTGCCATAACTTTTCAGGGAAGCTTCAGAACATGAAATTTTAACCTCCCACTATAGCAGAGAGGGTCTTTCTAGTAGTTGCACATCAAATCTAAACTGTCTGAAGTGTTTTTCCAAAGTTATCAACACTTTTATGTTTGGCGTTCCGAAACCCACCTTATCTCAGGCTGAAAAGCGTTTTTACGCATTGTGCCATAACTTTTCAGGGAAGCTTCAGAACATGAAATTTTAACCTCCCACTATAGCAGAAAGGCTCTTTCTAGTAGGTGCACATCAAATCTAAGCTCTCTGAAGTGTTTTTCGAAAGTTATCAACACTTTTATGTTTGGCGTTCCGAAACCCACCTTATCTCAGGCTGAAAAGCGTTTTTGTGCATTGTGCCATATCTTTTCAGGAAAGCTTCAGAACATGAAATTTTAACCTCCCACTATAGCAGAAAGGGTCTTTCTAGTAGTTGCACATCAAATCTAAACTGTCTGAAGTGTTTTTCCAAAGTTATTAACACTTTTATGTTTGGCGTTCCGAAACCCACCTTATCTCAGGCTGAAAAGCGTTTTTGTGCATTGTGCCATAACTTTTCAGGGAAGCTTCAGAACATGAAATTATAACCTCCCACTATTGCAGAAAGGGTCTTTCTAGTAGTTGCACATCAAATCTAAACTGTCTGAAGTGTTTTTCCAAAGTTATTAACACTTTTATGTTTGGCGTTCCGAAACCCACCTTATCTCAGGCTGAAAAGCGTTTTTGTGCATTGTGCCATAACTTTTCAGGGAAGCTTCAGAACATGAAATTTTAACCTCCCACTATAGCAGAAAGGGTCTTTCTAGTAGTTGCACATCAAATCTAAGCTGTCTGAAGTGTTTTTCAAAAGTTATCAACACTTTTATGTTTGGCGTTCCGAAACCCACCTTATCTCAGGCTGAAAAGCGTTTTTGTGCATTGTGCCATAACTTTTCAGGAAAGCTTCAGAACATGAAATTTTAACCTCCCACTATAGCAGAGAGGGTCTTTCTAGTAGTTGCACATCAAATCTAAACTGTCTGAAGTGTTTTTCCAAAGTTATCAACACTTTTATGTTTGGCGTTCCGAAACCCACCTTATCTCAGGCTGAAAAGCGTTTTTACGCATTGTGCCATAACTTTTCAGGGAAGCTTCAGAACATGAAATTTTAACCTCCCACTATAGCAGAAAGGGTCTTTCTAGTAGGTGCACATCAAATCTAAGCTCTCTGAAGTGTTTTTCGAAAGTTATCAACACTTTTGTGTTTGGCGTTCCGAAACCCACCTTATCTCAGGCTGAAAAGCGTTTTTGTGCATTGTGCCATAACTTTTCAGGGAAGCTTCAGAACATGAAATTTTAACCTCCCACTATAGCAGAAAGGGTCTTTCTAGTAGTTGCACATCAAATCTAAGCTGTCTGAAGTGTTTTTCAAAAGTTATCAACACTTTTATGTTTGGCGTTCCGAAACCCACCTTATCTCAGGCTGAAAAGCGTTTTTGTGCATTGTGCCATAACTTTTCAGGAAAGCTTCAGAACATGAAATTTTAACCTCCCACTATAGCAGAAAGGGTCTTTCTAGTAGTTGCACATCAAATCTAAACTGTCTGAAGTGTTTTTCCAAAGTTATCAACACTTTTATGTTTGGCGTTCCGAAACCCACCTTATCTCAGGCTGAAAAGCGTTTTTGTGCATTGTGCCATAACTTTTCAGGGAAGCTTCAGAACATGAAATTTTAACCTCCCACTATAGCAGAAAGGGTCTTTCTAGTAGTTGCACATCAAATCTAAGCTGTCTGAAGTGTTTTTCAAAAGTTATCAACACTTTTATGTTTGGCGTTCCGAAACCCACCTTATCTCAGGCTGAAAAGCGTTTTTGTGCATTGTGCCATAACTTTTCAGGAAAGCTTCAGAACATGAAATTTTAACCTCCCACTATAGCAGAAAGGGTCTTTCTAGTAGTTGCACATCAAATCTAAACTGTCTGAAGTGTTTTTCCACAGTTATCAACACTTTTATGTTTGGCGTTCCGAAACCCACCTTATCTCAGGCTGAAAAGCGTTTTTACGCATTGTGCCATAACTTTTCAGGGAAGCTTCAGAACATGAAATTTTAACCTCCCACTATAGCAGAGAGGGTCTTTCTAGTAGTTGCACATCAAATCTAAACTGTCTGAAGTGTTTTTTCCAAAGTTATCAACACTTTTATGTTTGGCGTTCCGAAACCCACCTTATCTCAGGCTGAAAAGCGTTTTTACGCATTGTGCCATAACTTTTCAGGGAAGCTTCAGAACATGAAATTTTAACCTCCCACTATAGCAGAAAGGGTCTTTCTAGTAGGTGCACATCAAATCTAAGCTCTCTGAAGTGTTTTTCGAAAGTTATCAACACTTTTATGTTTGGCGTTCCGAAACCCACCTTATCTCAGGCTGAAAAGCGTTTTTGTGCATTGTGCCATAACTTTTCAGGGAAGCTTCAGAACATGAAATTTTAACCTCCCACTATAGCAGAAAGGGTCTTTCTAGTAGTTGCACATCAAATCTAAGCTGTCTGAAGTGTTTTTCAAAAGTTATCAACACTTTTATGTTTGGCGTTCCGAAACCCACCTTATCTCAGGCTGAAAAGCGTTTTTGTGCATTGTGCCATAACTTTTCAGGAAAGCTTCAGAACATGAAATTTTAACCTCCCACTATAGCAGAAAGGGTCTTTCTAGTAGTTGCACATCAAATCTAAACTGTCTGAAGTGTTTTTCCAAAGTTATTAACACTTTTATGTTTGGCGTTCCGAAACCCACCTTATCTCAGGCTGAAAAGCGTTTTTGTGCATTGTGCCATAACTTTTCAGGGAAGCTTCAGAACATGAAATTTTAACCTCCCACTATAGCAGAAAGGGTCTTTCTAGTAGTTGCACATCAAATCTAAGCTGTCTGAAGTGTTTTTCAAAAGTTATCAACACTTTTATGTTTGGCGTTCCGAAACCCACCTTATCTCAGGCTGAAAAGCGTTTTTACGCATTGTGCCATAACTTTTCAGGAAAGCTTCAGAACATGAAATTTTAACCTCCCACTATAGCAGAAAGGGTCTTTCTAGTAGTTGCACATCAAATCTAAACTGTCTGAAGTGTTTTTCCAAAGTTATCAACACTTTTATGTTTGGCGTTCCGAAACCCACCTTATCTCAGGCTGAAAAGCGTTTTTGTGCATTGTGCCATAACTTTTCAGGGAAGCTTCAGAACATGAAATTTTAACCTCCCACTATAGCAGAAAGGGTCTTTCTAGTAGTTGCACATCAAATCTAAACTGTCTGAAGTGTTTTTCCAAAGTTATCAACACTTTTATGTTTGGCGTTCCGAAACCCACCTTATCTCAGGCTGAAAAGCGTTTTTGTGCATTGTGCCATAACTTTTCAGGGAAGCTTCAGAACATGAAATTTTAACCTCCCACTATAGCAGAAAGGGTCTTTCTAGTAGTTGCACATCAAATCTAAGCTGTCTGAAGTGTTTTTCAAAAGTTATCAACACTTTTATGTTTGGCGTTCCGAAACCCACCTTATCTCAGGCTGAAAAGCGTTTTTGTGCATTGTGCCATAACTTTTCAGGAAAGCTTCAGAACATGAAATTTTAACCTCCCACTATAGCAGAAAGGGCCTTTCTAGTAGTTGCACATCAAATCTAAACTGTCTGAAGTGTTTTTCCACAGTTATCAACACTTTTATGTTTGGCGTTCCGAAACCCACCTTATCTCAGGCTGAAAAGCGTTTTTACGCATTGTGCCATAACTTTTCAGGGAAGCTTCAGAACATGAAATTTTAACCTCCCACTATAGCAGAGAGGGTCTTTCTAGTAGTTGCACATCAAATCTAAACTGTCTGAAGTGTTTTTCCAAAGTTATCAACACTTTTATGTTTGGCGTTCCGAAACCCACCTTATCTCAGGCTGAAAAGCGTTTTTACGCATTGTGCCATAACTTTTCAGGGAAGCTTCAGAACATGAAATTTTAACCTCCCACTATAGCAGAAAGGGTCTTTCTAGTAGGTGCACATCAAATCTAAGCTCTCTGAAGTGTTTTTCGAAAGTTATCAACACTTTTATGTTTGGCGTTCCGAAACCCACCTTATCTCAGGCTGAAAAGCGTTTTTGTGCATTGTGCCATAACTTTTCAGGGAAGCTTCAGAACATGAAATTTTAACCTCCCACTATAGCAGAAAGGGTCTTTCTAGTAGTTGCACATCAAATCTAAGCTGTCTGAAGTGTTTTTCAAAAGTTATCAACACTTTTATGTTTGGCGTTCCGAAACCCACCTTATCTCAGGCTGAAAAGCGTTTTTGTGCATTGTGCCATAACTTTTCAGGAAAGCTTCAGAACATGAAATTTTAACCTCCCACTATAGCAGAAAGGGTCTTTCTAGTAGTTGCACATCAAATCTAAACTGTCTGAAGTGTTTTTCCAAAGTTATTAACACTTTTATGTTTGGCGTTCCGAAACCCACCTTATCTCAGGCTGAAAAGCGTTTTTGTGCATTGTGCCATAACTTTTCAGGGAAGCTTCAGAACATGAAATTTTAACCTCCCACTATAGCAGAAAGGGTCTTTCTAGTAGTTGCACATCAAATCTAAGCTGTCTGAAGTGTTTTTCAAAAGTTATCAACACTTTTATGTTTGGCGTTCCGAAACCCACCTTATCTCAGGCTGAAAAGCGTTTTTACGCATTGTGCCATAACTTTTCAGGAAAGCTTCAGAACATGAAATTTTAACCTCCCACTATAGCAGAAAGGGTCTTTCTAGTAGTTGCACATCAAATCTAAACTGTCTGAAGTGTTTTTCCAAAGTTATCAACACTTTTATGTTTGGCGTTCCGAAACCCACCTTATCTCAGGCTGAAAAGCGTTTTTGTGCATTGTGCCATAACTTTTCAGGGAAGCTTCAGAACATGAAATTTTAACCTCCCACTATAGCAGAAAGGGTCTTTCTAGTAGTTGCACATCAAATCTAAACTGTCTGAAGTGTTTTTCCAAAGTTATTAACACTTTTATGTTTGGCGTTCCGAAACCCACCTTATCTCAGGCTGAAAAGCGTTTTTGTGCATTGTGCCATAACTTTTCAGGGAAGCTTCAGAACATGAAATTTTAACCTCCCACTATAGCAGAAAGGGTCTTTCTAGTAGTTGCACATCAAATCTAAGCTGTCTGAAGTGTTTTTCAAAAGTTATCAACACTTTTATGTTTGGCGTTCCGAAACCCACCTTATCTCAGGCTGAAAAGCGTTTTTACGCATTGTGCCATAACTTTTCAGGAAAGCTTCAGAACATGAAATTTTAACCTCCCACTATAGCAGAAAGGGTCTTTCTAGTAGTTGCACATCAAATCTAAACTGTCTGAAGTGTTTTTCCAAAGTTATCAACACTTTTATGTTTGGCGTTCCGAAACCCACCTTATCTCAGGCTGAAAAGCGTTTTTGTGCATTGTGCCATAACTTTTCAGGGAAGCTTCAGAACATGAAATTTTAACCTCCCACTATAGCAGAAAGGGTCTTTCTAGTAGTTGCACATCAAATCTAAACTGTCTGAAGTGTTTTTCCAAAGTTATCAACACTTTTATGTTTGGCGTTCCGAAACCCACCTTATCTCAGGCTGAAAAGCGTTTTTGTGCATTGTGCCATAACTTTTCAGGGAAGCTTCAGAACATGAAATTTTAACCTCCCACTATAGCAGAAAGGGTCTTTCTAGTAGTTGCACATCAAATCTAAGCTGTCTGAAGTGTTTTTCAAAAGTTATCAACACTTTTATGTTTGGCGTTCCGAAACCCACCTTATCTCAGGCTGAAAAGCGTTTTTGTGCATTGTGCCATAACTTTTCAGGAAAGCTTCAGAACATGAAATTTTAACCTCCCACTATAGCAGAAAGGGCCTTTCTAGTAGTTGCACATCAAATCTAAACTGTCTGAAGTGTTTTTCCAAAGTTATCAACACTTTTATGTTTGGCGTTCCGAAACCCACCTTATCTCAGGCTGAAAAGCGTTTTTGTGCATTGTGCCATAACTTTTCAGGGAAGCTTCAGAACATGAAATTTTAACCTCCCACTATAGCAGAAAGGGTCTTTCTAGTAGTTGCACATCAAATCTAAGCTGTCTGAAGTGTTTTTCAAAAGTTATCAACACTTTTATGTTTGGCGTTCCGAAACCCACCTTATCTCAGGCTGAAAAGCGTTTTTGTGCATTGTGCCATAACTTTTCAGGAAAGCTTCAGAACATGAAATTTTAACCTCCCACTATAGCAGAAAGGGTCTTTCTAGTAGTTGCACATCAAATCTAAACTGTCTGAAGTGTTTTTCCAAAGTTATCAACACTTTTATGTTTGCCGTTCCGAAACCCACCTTATCTCAGGCTGAAAAGCGTTTTTACGCATTGTGCCATAACTTTTCAGGGAAGCTTCAGAACATGAAATTTTAACCTCCCACTATAGCAGAAAGGGTGTTTCTAGTAGGTGCACATCAAATCTAAGCTCTCTGAAGTGTTTTTCGAAAGTTATCAACACTTTTATGTTTGGCGTTCCGAAACCCACCTTATCTCAGGCTGAAAAGCGTTTTTGTGCATTGTGCCATAACTTTTCAGGGAAGCTTCAGAACATGAAATTTTAACCTCCCACTATAGCAGAAAGGGTCTTTCTAGTAGTTGCACATCAAATCTAAACTGTCTGAAGTGTTTTTCCAAAGTTATTAACACTTTTATGTTTGGCGTTCCGAAACCCACCTTATCTCAGGCTGAAAAGCGTTTTTGTGCATTGTGCCATAACTTTTCAGGGAAGCTTCAGAACATGAAATTTTAACCTCCCACTATAGCAGAAAGGGTCTTTCTAGTAGTTGCACATCAAATCTAAACTGTCTGAAGTGTTTTTCCAAAGTTATCAACACTTTTATGTTTGGCGTTCCGAAACCCACCTTATCTCAGGCTGAAAAGCGTTTTTGTGCATTGTGCCATAACTTTTCAGGAAAGCTTCAGAACATGAAATTTTAACCTCCCACTATAGCAGAAAGGGTCTTTCTAGTAGTTGCACATCAAATCTAAACTGTCTGAAGTGTTTTTCCGAAGTTATCAACACTTTTATGTTTGGCGTTCCGAAACCCACCTTATCTCAGGCTGAAAAGCGTTTTTACGCATTGTGCCATAACTTTTCAGGGAAGCTTCAGAACATGAAATTTTAACCTCCCACTAAAGCAGAAAGGGTCTTTCTAGTAGGTGCACATCAAATCTAAGCTCTCTGAAGTGTTTTTCGAAAGTTATCAACACTTTTATGTTTGGCGTTCCGAAACCCACCTTATCTCAGGCTGAAAAGCGTTTTTGTGCATTGTGCCATATCTTTTCAGGAAAGCTTCAGAACATGAAATTTTAACCTCCCACTATAGCAGAAAGGGTCTTTCTAGTAGTTGCACATCAAATCTAAGCTGTCTGAAGTGTTTTTCAAAAGTTATCAACACTTTTATGTTTGGCGTTCCGAAACCCACCTTATCTCAGGCTGAAAAGCGTTTTTGTGCATTGTGCCATAACTTTTCAGGAAAGCTTCAGAACATGAAATTTTAACCTCCCACTATAGCAGAAAGGGCCTTTCTAGTAGTTGCACATCAAATCTAAACTGTCTGAAGTGTTTTTCCAAAGTTATCAACACTTTTATGTTTGGCGTTCCGAAACCCACCTTATCTCAGGCTGAAAAGCGTTTTTGTGCATTGTGCCATAACTTTTCAGGGAAGCTTCAGAACATGAAATTTTAACCTCCCACTATAGCAGAAAGGGTCTTTCTAGTAGTTGCACATCAAATCTAAGCTGTCTGAAGTGTTTTTCAAAAGTTATCAACACTTTTATGTTTGGCGTTCCGAAACCCACCTTATCTCAGGCTGAAAAGCGTTTTTGTGCATTGTGCCATAACTTTTCAGGAAAGCTTCAGAACATGAAATTTTAACCTCCCACTATAGCAGAAAGGGTCTTTCTAGTAGTTGCACATCAAATCTAAACTGTCTGAAGTGTTTTTCCAAAGTTATCAACACTTTTATGTTTGGCGTTCCGAAACCCACCTTATCTCAGGCTGAAAAGCGTTTTTACGCATTGTGCCATAACTTTTCAGGGAAGCTTCAGAACATGAAATTTTAACCTCCCACTATAGCAGAAAGGGTGTTTCTAGTAGGTGCACATCAAATCTAAGCTCTCTGAAGTGTTTTTCGAAAGTTATCAACACTTTTATGTTTGGCGTTCCGAAACCCACCTTATCTCAGGCTGAAAAGCGTTTTTGTGCATTGTGCCATAACTTTTCAGGGAAGCTTCAGAACATGAAATTTTAACCTCCCACTATAGCAGAAAGGGTCTTTCTAGTAGTTGCACATCAAATCTAAACTGTCTGAAGTGTTTTTCCAAAGTTATTAACACTTTTATGTTTGGCGTTCCGAAACCCACCTTATCTCAGGCTGAAAAGCGTTTTTGTGCATTGTGCCATAACTTTTCAGGGAAGCTTCAGAACATGAAATTTTAACCTCCCACTATAGCAGAAAGGGTCTTTCTAGTAGTTGCACATCAAATCTAAACTGTCTGAAGTGTTTTTCCAAAGTTATCAACACTTTTATGTTTGGCGTTCCGAAACCCACCTTATCTCAGGCTGAAAAGCGTTTTTGTGCATTGTGCCATAACTTTTCAGGAAAGCTTCAGAACATGAAATTTTAACCTCCCACTATAGCAGAAAGGGTCTTTCTAGTAGTTGCACATCAAATCTAAACTGTCTGAAGTGTTTTTCCGAAGTTATCAACACTTTTATGTTTGGCGTTCCGAAACCCACCTTATCTCAGGCTGAAAAGCGTTTTTACGCATTGTGCCATAACTTTTCAGGGAAGCTTCAGAACATGAAATTTTAACCTCCCACTAAAGCAGAAAGGGTCTTTCTAGTAGGTGCACATCAAATCTAAGCTCTCTGAAGTGTTTTTCGAAAGTTATCAACACTTTTATGTTTGGCGTTCCGAAACCCACCTTATCTCAGGCTGAAAAGCGTTTTTGTGCATTGTGCCATATCTTTTCAGGAAAGCTTCAGAACATGAAATTTTAACCTCCCACTATAGCAGAAAGGGTCTTTCTAGTAGTTGCACATCAAATCTAAACTGTCTGAAGTGTTTTTCCAAAGTTATTAACACTTTTATGTTTGGCGTTCCGAAACCCACCTTATCTCAGGCTGAAAAGCGTTTTTGTGCATTGTGCCATAACTTTTCAGGGAAGCTTCAGAACATGAAATTATAACCTCCCACTATTGCAGAAAGGGTCTTTCTAGTAGTTGCACATCAAATCTAAACTGTCTGAAGTGTTTTTCCAAAGTTATTAACACTTTTATGTTTGGCGTTCCGAAACCCACCTTATCTCAGGCTGAAAAGCGTTTTTGTGCATTGTGCCATAACTTTTCAGGGAAGCTTCAGAACATGAAATTTTAACCTCCCACTATAGCAGAAAGGGTCTTTCTAGTAGTTGCACATCAAATCTAAGCTGTCTGAAGTGTTTTTCAAAAGTTATCAACACTTTTATGTTTGGCGTTCCGAAACCCACCTTATCTCAGGCTGAAAAGCGTTTTTGTGCATTGTGCCATAACTTTTCAGGAAAGCTTCAGAACATGAAATTTTAACCTCCCACTATAGCAGAGAGGGTCTTTCTAGTAGTTGCACATCAAATCTAAACTGTCTGAAGTGTTTTTCCAAAGTTATCAACACTTTTATGTTTGGCGTTCCGAAACCCACCTTATCTCAGGCTGAAAAGCGTTTTTACGCATTGTGCCATAACTTTTCAGGGAAGCTTCAGAACATGAAATTTTAACCTCCCACTATAGCAGAAAGGGTCTTTCTAGTAGGTGCACATCAAATCTAAGCTCTCTGAAGTGTTTTTCGAAAGTTATCAACACTTTTGTGTTTGGCGTTCCGAAACCCACCTTATCTCAGGCTGAAAAGCGTTTTTGTGCATTGTGCCATAACTTTTCAGGGAAGCTTCAGAACATGAAATTTTAACCTCCCACTATAGCAGAAAGGGTCTTTCTAGTAGTTGCACATCAAATCTAAACTGTCTGAAGTGTTTTTCCAAAGTTATTAACACTTTTATGTTTGGCGTTCCGAAACCCACCTTATCTCAGGCTGAAAAGCGTTTTTGTGCATTGTGCCATAACTTTTCAGGGAAGCTTCAGAACATGAAATTTTAACCTCCCACTATAGCAGAAAGGGTCTTTCTAGTAGTTGCACATCAAATCTAAACTGTCTGAAGTGTTTTTCCAAAGTTATCAACACTTTTATGTTTGGCGTTCCGAAACCCACCTTATCTCAGGCTGAAAAGCGTTTTTGTGCATTGTGCCATAACTTTTCAGGAAAGCTTCAGAACATGAAATTTTAACCTCCCACTATAGCAGAAAGGGTCTTTCTAGTAGTTGCACATCAAATCTAAACTGTCTGAAGTGTTTTTCCGAAGTTATCAACACTTTTATGTTTGTCGTTCCGAAACCCACCTTATCTCAGGCTGAAAAGCGTTTTTACGCATTGTGCCATAACTTTTCAGGGAAGCTTCAGAACATGAAATTTTAACCTCCCACTAAAGCAGAAAGGGTCTTTCTAGTAGGTGCACATCAAATCTAAGCTCTCTGAAGTGTTTTTCGAAAGTTATCAACACTTTTATGTTTGGCGTTCCGAAACCCACCTTATCTCAGGCTGAAAAGCGTTTTTGTGCATTGTGCCATATCTTTTCAGGAAAGCTTCAGAACATGAAATTTTAACCTCCCACTATAGCAGAAAGGGTCTTTCTAGTAGTTGCACATCAAATCTAAACTGTCTGAAGTGTTTTTCCAAAGTTATTAACACTTTTATGTTTGGCGTTCCGAAACCCACCTTATCTCAGGCTGAAAAGCGTTTTTGTGCATTGTGCCATAACTTTTCAGGGAAGCTTCAGAACATGAAATTATAACCTCCCACTATTGCAGAAAGGGTCTTTCTAGTAGTTGCACATCAAATCTAAACTGTCTGAAGTGTTTTTCCAAAGTTATTAACACTTTTATGTTTGGCGTTCCGAAACCCACCTTATCTCAGGCTGAAAAGCGTTTTTGTGCATTGTGCCATAACTTTTCAGGGAAGCTTCAGAACATGAAATTTTAACCTCCCACTATAGCAGAAAGGGTCTTTCTAGTAGTTGCACATCAAATCTAAGCTGTCTGAAGTGTTTTTCAAAAGTTATCAACACTTTTATGTTTGGCGTTCCGAAACCCACCTTATCTCAGGCTGAAAAGCGTTTCTGTGCATTGTGCCATAACTTTTCAGGAAAGCTTCAGAACATGAAATTTTAACCTCCCACTATAGCAGAGAGGGTCTTTCTAGTAGTTGCACATCAAATCTAAACTGTCTGAAGTGTTTTTCCAAAGTTATCAACACTTTTATGTTTGGCGTTCCGAAACCCACCTTATCTCAGGCTGAAAAGCGTTTTTACGCATTGTGCCATAACTTTTCAGGGAAGCTTCAGAACATGAAATTTTAACCTCCCACTATAGCAGAAAGGGTCTTTCTAGTAGGTGCACATCAAATCTAAGCTCTCTGAAGTGTTTTTCGAAAGTTATCAACACTTTTGTGTTTGGCGTTCCGAAACCCACCTTATCTCAGGCTGAAAAGCGTTTTTGTGCATTGTGCCATAACTTTTCAGGGAAGCTTCAGAACATGAAATTTTAACCTCCCACTATAGCAGAAAGGGTCTTTCTAGTAGTTGCACATCAAATCTAAGCTGTCTGAAGTGTTTTTCAAAAGTTATCAACACTTTTATGTTTGGCGTTCCGAAACCCACCTTATCTCAGGCTGAAAAGCGTTTTTGTGCATTGTGCCATAACTTTTCAGGAAAGCTTCAGAACATGAAATTTTAACCTCCCACTATAGCAGAAAGGGTCTTTCTAGTAGTTGCACATCAAATCTAAACTGTCTGAAGTGTTTTTCCAAAGTTATCAACACTTTTATGTTTGGCGTTCCGAAACCCACCTTATCTCAGGCTGAAAAGCGTTTTTGTGCATTGTGCCATAACTTTTCAGGGAAGCTTCAGAACATGAAATTTTAACCTCCCACTATAGCAGAAAGGGTCTTTCTAGTAGTTGCACATCAAATCTAAGCTGTCTGAAGTGTTTTTCAAAAGTTATCAACACTTTTATGTTTGGCGTTCCGAAACCCACCTTATCTCACGCTGAAAAGCGTTTTTGTGCATTGTGCCATAACTTTTCAGGAAAGCTTCAGAACATGAAATTTTAACCTCCCACTATAGCAGAAAGGGTCTTTCTAGTAGTTGCACATCAAATCTAAACTGTCTGAAGTGTTTTTCCACATTTATCAACACTTTTATGTTTGGCGTTCCGAAACCCACCTTATCTCAGGCTGAAAAGCGTTTTTACGCATTGTGCCATAACTTTTCAGGGAAGCTTCAGAACATGAAATTTTAACCTCCCACTATAGCAGAGAGGGTCTTTCTAGTAGTTGCACATCAAATCTAAACTGTCTGAAGTGTTTTTCCAAAGTTATCAACACTTTTATGTTTGGCGTTCCGAAACCCACCTTATCTCAGGCTGAAAAGCGTTTTTACGCATTGTGCCATAACTTTTCAGGGAAGCTTCAGAACATGAAATTTTAACCTCCCACTATAGCAGAAAGGGTCTTTCTAGTAGGTGCACATCAAATCTAAGCTCTCTGAAGTGTTTTTCGAAAGTTATCAACACTTTTATGTTTGGCGTTCCGAAACCCACCTTATCTCAGGCTGAAAAGCGTTTTTGTGCATTGTGCCATAACTTTTCAGGGAAGCTTCAGAACATGAAATTTTAACCTCCCACTATAGCAGAAAGGGTCTTTCTAGTAGTTGCACATCAAATCTAAGCTGTCTGAAGTGTTTTTCAAAAGTTATCAACACTTTTATGTTTGGCGTTCCGAAACCCACCTTATCTCAGGCTGAAAAGCGTTTTTGTGCATTGTGCCATAACTTTTCAGGAAAGCTTCAGAACATGAAATTTTAACCTCCCACTATAGCAGAAAGGGTCTTTCTAGTAGTTGCACATCAAATCTAAACTGTCTGAAGTGTTTTTCCAAAGTTATCAACACTTTTATGTTTGGCGTTCCGAAACCCACCTTATCTCAGGCTGAAAAGCGTTTTTGTGCATTGTGCCATAACTTTTCAGGGAAGCTTCAGAACATGAAATTTTAACCTCCCACTATAGCAGAAAGGGTCTTTCTAGTAGTTGCACATCAAATCTAAACTGTCTGAAGTGTTTTTCCAAAGTTATCAACACTTTTATGTTTGGCGTTCCGAAACCAACCTTATCTCAGGCTGAAAAGCGTTTTTACGCATTGTGCCATAACTTTTCAGGGAAGCTTCAGAACATGAAATTTTAACCTCCCACTATAGCAGAAAGGGTCTTTCTAGTAGGTGCACATCAAATCTAAGCTGTCTGAAGTGTTTTTCGAAAGTTATCAACACTTTTATGTTTGGCGTTCCGAAACCCACCTTATCTCAGGCTGAAAAGCGTTTTTGTGCATTGTGCCACAACTTTTCAGGGAAGCTTCAGAACATGAAATTTTAACCTCCCACTATAGCAGAAAGGGTCTTTCTAGTAGTTGCACATCAAATCTAAGCTGTCTGAAGTGTTTTTCAAAAGTTATCAACACTTTTATGTTTGGCGTTCCGAAACCCACCTTATCTCAGGCTGAAAAGCGTTTTTGTGCATTGTGCCATAACTTTTCAGGAAAGCTTCAGAACATGAAATTTTAACCTCCCACTATAGCAGAAAGGGTCTTTCTAGTAGTTGCACATCAAATCTAAACTGTCTGAAGTGTTTTTCCAAAGTTATCAACACTTTTATGTTTGGCGTTCCGAAACCCACCTTATCTCAGGCTGAAAAGCGTTTTTGTGCATTGTGCCATAACTTTTCAGGGAAGCTTCAGAACATGAAATTTTAACCTCCCACTATAGCAGAAAGGGTCTTTCTAGTAGTTGCACATCAAATCTAAGCTGTCTGAAGTGTTTTTCAAAAGTTATCAACACTTTTATGTTTGGCGTTCCGAAACCCACCTTATCTCAGGCTGAAAAGCGTTTTTGTTCATTGTGCCATAACTTTTCAGGGAAGCTTCAGAACATGAAATTTTAACCTCCCACTATAGCAGAAATGGTCTTTCTAGTAGTTGCACATCAAATCTAAACTGTCTGAAGTGTTTTTCCAAAGTTATCAACACTTTTATGTTTGGCGTTCCGAAACCCACCTTATCTCAGGCTGAAAAGCGTTTTTACGCATTGTGCCATAACTTTTCAGGGAAGCTTCAGAACATGAAATTTTAACCTCCCACTATAGCAGAAAGGGTCTTTCTAGTAGGTGCACATCAAATCTAAGCTCTCTGAAGTGTTTTTCGAAAGTTATCAACACTTTTATGTTTGGCGTTCCGAAACCCACCTTATCTCAGGCTGAAAAGCGTTTTTGTGCATTGTGCCATAACTTTTCAGGGAAGCTTCAGAACATGAAATTTTAACCTCCCACTATAGCAGAAAGGGTCTTTCTAGTAGTTGCACATCAAATCTAAACTGTCTGAAGTGTTTTTCCAAAGTTATTAACACTTTTATGTTTGGCGTTCCGAAACCCACCTTATCTCAGGCTGAAAAGCGTTTTTGTGCATTGTGCCATAACTTTTCAGGGAAGCTTCAGAACATGAAATTTTAACCTCCCACTATAGCAGAAAGGGTCTTTCTAGTAGTTGCACATCAAATCTAAACTGTCTGAAGTGTTTTTCCAAAGTTATCAACACTTTTATGTTTGGCGTTCCGAAACCCACCTTATCTCAGGCTGAAAAGCGTTTTTGTGCATTGTGCCATAACTTTTCAGGGAAGCTTCAGAACATGAAATTTTAACCTCCCACTATAGCAGAAAGGGTCTTTCTAGTAGTTGCACATCAAATCTAAGCTGTCTGAAGTGTTTTTCAAAAGTTATCAACACTTTTATGTTTGGCGATCCGAAACCCAACTTATCTCAGGCTGAAAAGCGTTTTTGTGCATTGTGCCATAACTTTTCAGGAAAGCTTCAGAACATGAAATTTTAACGTCCCACTATAGCAGAAAGGGTCTTTCTAGTAGTTGCACATCAAATCTAAGCTGTCTGAAGTGTTTTTCAAAAGTTATCAACACTTTTATGTTTGGCGTTCCGAAACCCACCTTATCTCAGGCTGAAAAGCGTTGTTGTGCATTGTGCCATACCTTTTCAGGAAAGCTTCAGAACATGAAATTTTAACCTCCCACTATAGCAGAAAGGGTCTTTCTAGTAGTTGCACATCAAATCTAAACTGTCTGAAGTGTTTTTCCAAAGTTATTAACACTTTTATGTTTGGCGTTCCGAAACCCACCTTATCTCAGGCTGAAAAGCGTTTTTGTGCATTGTGCCATAACTTTTCAGGGAAGCTTCAGAACATGAAATTTTAACCTCCCACTATAGCAGAAAGGGTCTTTCTAGTAGTTGCACATCAAATCTAAACTGTCTGAAGTGTTTTTCCAAAGTTATCAACACTTTTATGTTTGGCGTTCCGAAACCCACCTTATCTCAGGCTGAAAAGCGTTTTTACGCATTGTGCCATAACTTTTCAGGGAAGCTTCAGAACATGAAATTTTAACCTCCCACTATAGCAGAAAGGGTCTTTCTAGTAGGTGCACATCAAATCTAAGCTGTCTGAAGTGTTTTTCCAAAGTTATCAACACTTTTATGTTTGGCGTTCCGAAACCCACCTTATCTCAGGCTGAAAAGCGTTTTTGTGCATTGTGCCATAACTTTTCAGGGAAGCTTCAGAACATGAAATTTTAACCTCCCACTATAGCAGAAAGGGTCTTTCTAGTAGTTGCACATCAAATCTAAGCTGTCTGAAGTGTTTTTCCAAAGTTATCAACACTTTTATGTTTGGCGTTCCGAAACCCACCTTATCTCAGGCTGAAAAGCGTTTTTGTGCATTGTGCCATAACTTTTCAGGGAAGCTTCAGAACATGAAATTTTAACCTCCCACTATAGCAGAAAGGGTCTTTCTAGTAGTTGCACATCAAATCTAAGCTGTCTGAAGTGTTTTTCAAAAGTTATCAACACTTTTATGTTTGGCGTTCCGAAACCCACCTTATCTCACGCTGAAAAGCGTTTTTGTGCATTGTGCCATAACTTTTCAGGAAAGCTTCAGAACATGAAATTTTAACCTCCCACTATAGCAGAAAGGGTCTTTCTAGTAGTTGCACATCAAATCTAAACTGTCTGAAGTGTTTTTCCACATTTATCAACACTTTTATGTTTGGCGTTCCGAAACCCACCTTATCTCAGGCTGAAAAGCGTTTTTACGCATTGTGCCATAACTTTTCAGGGAAGCTTCAGAACATGAAATTTTAACCTCCCACTATAGCAGAGAGGGTCTTTCTAGTAGTTGCACATCAAATCTAAACTGTCTGAAGTGTTTTTCCAAAGTTATCAACACTTTTATGTTTGGCGTTCCGAAACCCACCTTATCTCAGGCTGAAAAGCGTTTTTACGCA
This sequence comes from Synchiropus splendidus, assembly GCF_027744825.2. Lineage (NCBI taxonomy): Eukaryota > Metazoa > Chordata > Actinopteri > Syngnathiformes > Callionymidae > Synchiropus > Synchiropus splendidus. The sequence continues at coordinate 304,081 of NW_026527065.1, forward strand.
TTGTGCCATAACTTTTCAGGGAAGCTTCAGAACATGAAATTTTAACCTCCCACTATAGCAGAAAGGGTCTTTCTAGTAGGTGCACATCAAATCTAAGCTCTCTGAAGTGTTTTTCGAAAGTTATCAACACTTTTATGTTTGGCGTTCCGAAACCCACCTTATCTCAGGCTGAAAAGCGTTTTTGTGCATTGTGCCATAACTTTTCAGGGAAGCTTCAGAACATGAAATTTTAACCTCCCACTATAGCAGAAAGGGTCTTTCTAGTAGTTGCACATCAAATCTAAGCTGTCTGAAGTGTTTTTCAAAAGTTATCAACACTTTTATGTTTGGCGTTCCGAAACCCACCTTATCTCAGGCTGAAAAGCGTTTTTGTGCATTGTGCCATAACTTTTCAGGAAAGCTTCAGAACATGAAATTTTAACCTCCCACTATAGCAGAAAGGGTCTTTCTAGTAGTTGCACATCAAATCTAAACTGTCTGAAGTGTTTTTCCAAAGTTATCAACACTTTTATGTTTGGCGTTCCGAAACCCACCTTATCTCAGGCTGAAAAGCGTTTTTGTGCATTGTGCCATAACTTTTCAGGGAAGCTTCAGAACATGAAATTTTAACCTCCCACTATAGCAGAAAGGGTCTTTCTAGTAGTTGCACATCAAATCTAAACTGTCTGAAGTGTTTTTCCAAAGTTATCAACACTTTTATGTTTGGCGTTCCGAAACCAACCTTATCTCAGGCTGAAAAGCGTTTTTACGCATTGTGCCATAACTTTTCAGGGAAGCTTCAGAACATGAAATTTTAACCTCCCACTATAGCAGAAAGGGTCTTTCTAGTAGGTGCACATCAAATCTAAGCTGTCTGAAGTGTTTTTCGAAAGTTATCAACACTTTTATGTTTGGCGTTCCGAAACCCACCTTATCTCAGGCTGAAAAGCGTTTTTGTGCATTGTGCCACAACTTTTCAGGGAAGCTTCAGAACATGAAATTTTAACCTCCCACTATAGCAGAAAGGGTCTTTCTAGTAGTTGCACATCAAATCTAAGCTGTCTGAAGTGTTTTTCAAAAGTTATCAACACTTTTATGTTTGGCGTTCCGAAACCCACCTTATCTCAGGCTGAAAAGCGTTTTTGTGCATTGTGCCATAACTTTTCAGGAAAGCTTCAGAACATGAAATTTTAACCTCCCACTATAGCAGAAAGGGTCTTTCTAGTAGTTGCACATCAAATCTAAACTGTCTGAAGTGTTTTTCCAAAGTTATCAACACTTTTATGTTTGGCGTTCCGAAACCCACCTTATCTCAGGCTGAAAAGCGTTTTTGTGCATTGTGCCATAACTTTTCAGGGAAGCTTCAGAACATGAAATTTTAACCTCCCACTATAGCAGAAAGGGTCTTTCTAGTAGTTGCACATCAAATCTAAGCTGTCTGAAGTGTTTTTCAAAAGTTATCAACACTTTTATGTTTGGCGTTCCGAAACCCACCTTATCTCAGGCTGAAAAGCGTTTTTGTTCATTGTGCCATAACTTTTCAGGGAAGCTTCAGAACATGAAATTTTAACCTCCCACTATAGCAGAAATGGTCTTTCTAGTAGTTGCACATCAAATCTAAACTGTCTGAAGTGTTTTTCCAAAGTTATCAACACTTTTATGTTTGGCGTTCCGAAACCCACCTTATCTCAGGCTGAAAAGCGTTTTTACGCATTGTGCCATAACTTTTCAGGGAAGCTTCAGAACATGAAATTTTAACCTCCCACTATAGCAGAAAGGGTCTTTCTAGTAGGTGCACATCAAATCTAAGCTCTCTGAAGTGTTTTTCGAAAGTTATCAACACTTTTATGTTTGGCGTTCCGAAACCCACCTTATCTCAGGCTGAAAAGCGTTTTTGTGCATTGTGCCATAACTTTTCAGGGAAGCTTCAGAACATGAAATTTTAACCTCCCACTATAGCAGAAAGGGTCTTTCTAGTAGTTGCACATCAAATCTAAACTGTCTGAAGTGTTTTTCCAAAGTTATTAACACTTTTATGTTTGGCGTTCCGAAACCCACCTTATCTCAGGCTGAAAAGCGTTTTTGTGCATTGTGCCATAACTTTTCAGGGAAGCTTCAGAACATGAAATTTTAACCTCCCACTATAGCAGAAAGGGTCTTTCTAGTAGTTGCACATCAAATCTAAACTGTCTGAAGTGTTTTTCCAAAGTTATCAACACTTTTATGTTTGGCGTTCCGAAACCCACCTTATCTCAGGCTGAAAAGCGTTTTTGTGCATTGTGCCATAACTTTTCAGGGAAGCTTCAGAACATGAAATTTTAACCTCCCACTATAGCAGAAAGGGTCTTTCTAGTAGTTGCACATCAAATCTAAGCTGTCTGAAGTGTTTTTCAAAAGTTATCAACACTTTTATGTTTGGCGATCCGAAACCCAACTTATCTCAGGCTGAAAAGCGTTTTTGTGCATTGTGCCATAACTTTTCAGGAAAGCTTCAGAACATGAAATTTTAACGTCCCACTATAGCAGAAAGGGTCTTTCTAGTAGTTGCACATCAAATCTAAGCTGTCTGAAGTGTTTTTCAAAAGTTATCAACACTTTTATGTTTGGCGTTCCGAAACCCACCTTATCTCAGGCTGAAAAGCGTTGTTGTGCATTGTGCCATACCTTTTCAGGAAAGCTTCAGAACATGAAATTTTAACCTCCCACTATAGCAGAAAGGGTCTTTCTAGTAGTTGCACATCAAATCTAAACTGTCTGAAGTGTTTTTCCAAAGTTATTAACACTTTTATGTTTGGCGTTCCGAAACCCACCTTATCTCAGGCTGAAAAGCGTTTTTGTGCATTGTGCCATAACTTTTCAGGGAAGCTTCAGAACATGAAATTTTAACCTCCCACTATAGCAGAAAGGGTCTTTCTAGTAGTTGCACATCAAATCTAAACTGTCTGAAGTGTTTTTCCAAAGTTATCAACACTTTTATGTTTGGCGTTCCGAAACCCACCTTATCTCAGGCTGAAAAGCGTTTTTACGCATTGTGCCATAACTTTTCAGGGAAGCTTCAGAACATGAAATTTTAACCTCCCACTATAGCAGAAAGGGTCTTTCTAGTAGGTGCACATCAAATCTAAGCTGTCTGAAGTGTTTTTCCAAAGTTATCAACACTTTTATGTTTGGCGTTCCGAAACCCACCTTATCTCAGGCTGAAAAGCGTTTTTGTGCATTGTGCCATAACTTTTCAGGGAAGCTTCAGAACATGAAATTTTAACCTCCCACTATAGCAGAAAGGGTCTTTCTAGTAGTTGCACATCAAATCTAAGCTGTCTGAAGTGTTTTTCAAAAGTTATCAACACTTTTATGTTTGGCGTTCCGAAACCCACCTTATCTCAGGCTGAAAAGCGTTTTTGTGCATTGTGTCATAACTTTTCAGGAAAGCTTCAGAACATGAAATTTTAACCTCCCACTATAGCAGAAAGGGTCTTTCTAGTAGTTGCACATCAAATCTAAACTGTCTGAAGTGTTTTTCCAAAGTTATCAACACTTTTATGTTTGGCGTTCCGAAACCCACCTTATCTCAGGCTGAAAAGCGTTTTTACGCATTGTGCCATAACTTTTCAGGGAAGCTTCAGAACATGAAATTTTAACCTCCCACTATAGCAGAAAGGGTCTTTCTAGTAGGTGCACATCAAATCTAAGCTCTCTGAAGTGTTTTTCGAAAGTTATCAACACTTTTATGTTTGGCGTTCCGAAACCCACCTTATCTCAGGCTGAAAAGCGTTTTTGTGCATTGTGCCATAACTTTTCAGGAAAGCTTCAGAACATGAAATTTTAACCTCCCACTATAGCAGAAAGGGTCTTTCTAGTAGTTGCACATCAAATCTAAACTGTCTGCAGTGTTTTTCCAAAGTTATTAACACTTTTATGTTTGGCGTTCCGAAACCCACCTTATCTCAGGCTGAAAAGCGTTTTTGTGCATTGTGCCATAACTTTTCAGGGAAGCTTCAGAACATGAAATTTTAACCTCCCACTATAGCAGAAAGGGTCTTTCTAGTAGTTGCACATCAAATCTAAACTGTCTGAAGTGTTTTTCCAAAGTTATTAACACTTTTATGTTTGGCGTTCCGAAACCCACCTTATCTCAGGCTGAAAAGCGTTTTTGTGCATTGTGCCATAAATTTTAAGGGATCTTCAGAACATGAAATTTTAACCTCCCACTATAGCAGAAAGGGTCTTTCTAGTAGTTGCACATCAAATCTAAGCTGTCTGAAGTGTTTTTCAAAAGTTATCAACACTTTTATGTTTGGCGTTCCGAAACCCACCTTATCTCAGGCTGAAAAGCGTTTTTGTGCATTGTGCCATAACTTTTCAGGAAAGCTTCAGAACATGAAATTTTAACCTCCCACTATAGCAGAGAGGGTCTTTCTAGTAGTTGCACATCAAATCTAAACTGTCTGAAGTGTTTTTCCAAAGTTATCAACACTTTTATGTTTGGCGTTCCGAAACCCACCTTATCTCAGGCTGAAAAGCGTTTTTACGCATTGTGCCATAACTTTTCAGGGAAGCTTCAGAACATGAAATTTTAACCTCCCACTATAGCAGAAAGGGTCTTTCTAGTAGGTGCACATCAAATCTAAGCTCTCTGAAGTGTTTTTCGAAAGTTATCAACACTTTTATGTTTTGCGTTCCGAAACCCACCTTATCTCAGGCTGAAAAGCGTTTTTGTGCATTGTGCCATAACTTTTCAGGGAAGCTTCAGAACATGAAATTTTAACCTCCCACTATAGCAGAAAGGGTCTTTCTAGTAGTTGCACATCAAATCTAAGCTGTCTGAAGTGTTTTTCAAAAGTTATCAACACTTTTATGTTTGGCGTTCCGAAACCCACCTTATCTCAGGCTGAAAAGCGTTTTTGTGCATTGTGCCATAACTTTTCAGGAAAGCTTCAGAACATGAAATTTTAACCTCCCACTATAGCAGAAAGGGTCTTTCTAGTAGTTGCACATCAAATCTAAACTGTCTGAAGTGTTTTTCCAAAGTTATCAACACTTTTATGTTTGGCGTTCCGAAACCCACCTTATCTCAGGCTGAAAAGCGTTTTTGTGCATTGTGCCATAACTTTTCAGGGAAGCTTCAGAACATGAAATTTTAACCTCCCACTATAGCAGAAAGGGTCTTTCTAGTAGTTGCACATCAAATCTAAGCTGTCTGAAGTGTTTTTCAAAAGTTATCAACACTTTTATGTTTGGCGTTCCGAAACCCACCTTATCTCAGGCTGAAAAGCGTTTTTACGCATTGTGCCATAACTTTTCAGGGAAGCTTCAGAACATGAAATTTTAACCTCCCACTAAAGCAGAAAGGGTCTTTCTAGTAGGTGCACATCAAATCTAAACTCTCTGAAGTGTTTTTCGAAAGTTATCAACACTTTTATGTTTGGCGTTCCGAAACCCACCTTATCTCAGGCTGAAAAGCGTTTTTGTGCATTGTGCCATAACTTTTCAGGGAAGCTTCAGAACATGAAATTATAACCTCCCACTATAGCAGAAAGGGTCTTTCTAGTAGTTGCACATCAAATCTAAACTGTCTGAAGTGTTTTTCCAAAGTTATTAACACTTTTTTATGTTTGGCGTTCCGAAACCCACCTTATCTCAGGCTGAAAAGCGTTTTTGTGCATTGTGCCATAACTTTTCAGGGAAGCTTCAGAACATGAAATTTTAACCTCCCACTATAGCAGAAAGGGTCTTTCTAGTAGTTGCACATCAAATCTAAACTGTCTGAAGTGTTTTTCCAAAGTTATCAACACCTTTATGTTTGGCGTTCCGAAACCCACCTTATCTCAGGCTGAAAAGCGTTTTTGTGCATTGTGCCATAACTTTTCAGGAAAGCTTCAGAACATGAAATTTTAACCTCCCACTATAGCAGAAAGGGTCTTTCTCGTAGTTGCACATCAAATCTAAACTGTCTGAAGTGTTTTTCCAAAGTTATCAACACTTTTATGTTTGGCGTTCCGAAACCCACCTTATCTCAGGCTGAAAAGCGTTTTTGTGCATTGTGCCATAACTTTTCAGGGAAGCTTCAGAACATGAAATTTTAACCTCCCACTATAGCAGAAAGGGTCTTTCTAGTAGTTGCACATCAAATCTAAGCTGTCTGAAGTGTTTTTCAAAAGTTATCAACACTTTTATGTTTGGCGTTCCGAAACCCACCTTATCTCAGGCTGAAAAGCGTTTTTGTTCATTGTGCCATAACTTTTCAGGGAAGCTTCAGAACATGAAATTTTAACCTCCCACTATAGCAGAAATGGTCTTTCTAGTAGTTGCACATCAAATCTAAACTGTCTGAAGTGTTTTTCCAAAGTTATCAACACTTTTATGTTTGGCGTTCCGAAACCCACCTTATCTCAGGCTGAAAAGCGTTTTTACGCATTGTGCCATAACTTTTCAGGGAAGCTTCAGAACATGAAATTTTAACCTCCCACTATAGCAGAAAGGGTCTTTCTAGTAGGTGCACATCAAATCTAAGCTCTCTGAAGTGTTTTTCGAAAGTTATCAACACTTTTATGTTTGGCGTTCCGAAACCCACCTTATCTCAGGCTGAAAAGCGTTTTTGTGCATTGTGCCATAACTTTTCAGGGAAGCTTCAGAACATGAAATTTTAACCTCCCACTATAGCAGAAAGGGTCTTTCTAGTAGTTGCACATCAAATCTAAACTGTCTGAAGTGTTTTTCCAAAGTTATCAACACTTTTATGTTTGGCGTTCCGAAACCCACCTTATCTCAGGCTGAAAAGCGTTTTTACGCATTGTGCCATAACTTTTCAGGGAAGCTTCAGAACATGAAATTTTAACCTCCCACTATAGCAGAAAGGGTCTTTCTAGTAGGTGCACATCAAATCTAAGCTCTCTGAAGTGTTTTTCGAAAGTTATCAACACTTTTATGTTTTGCGTTCCGAAACCCACCTTATCTCAGGCTGAAAAGCGTTTTTGTGCATTGTGCCATAACTTTTCAGGGAAGCTTCAGAACATGAAATTTTAACCTCCCACTATAGCAGAAAGGGTCTTTCTAGTAGTTGCACATCAAATCTAAGCTGTCTGAAGTGTTTTTCAAAAGTTATCAACACTTTTATGTTTGGCGTTCCGAAACCCACCTTATCTCAGGCTGAAAAGCGTTTTTGTGCATTGTGCCATAACTTTTCAGGAAAGCTTCAGAACATGAAATTTTAACCTCCCACTATAGCAGAAAGGGTCTTTCTAGTAGTTGCACATCAAATCTAAACTGTCTGAAGTGTTTTTCCAAAGTTATCAACACTTTTATGTTTGGCGTTCCGAAACCCACCTTATCTCAGGCTGAAAAGCGTTTTTGTGCATTGTGCCATAACTTTTCAGGGAAGCTTCAGAACATGAAATTTTAACCTCCCACTATAGCAGAAAGGGTCTTTCTAGTAGTTGCACATCAAATCTAAGCTGTCTGAAGTGTTTTTCAAAAGTTATCAACACTTTTATGTTTGGCGTTCCGAAACCCACCTTATCTCAGGCTGAAAAGCGTTTTTACGCATTGTGCCATAACTTTTCAGGGAAGCTTCAGAACATGAAATTTTAACCTCCCACTAAAGCAGAAAGGGTCTTTCTAGTAGGTGCACATCAAATCTAAACTCTCTGAAGTGTTTTTCGAAAGTTATCAACACTTTTATGTTTGGCGTTCCGAAACCCACCTTATCTCAGGCTGAAAAGCGTTTTTGTGCATTGTGCCATAACTTTTCAGGGAAGCTTCAGAACATGAAATTTTAACCTCCCACTATAGCAGAAAGGGTCTTTCTAGTAGTTGCACATCAAATCTAAACTGTCTGAAGTGTTTTTCCAAAGTTATTAACACTTTTATGTTTGGCGTTCCGAAACCCACCTTATCTCAGGCTGAAAAGCGTTTTTGTGCATTGTGCCATAACTTTTCAGGGAAGCTTCAGAACATGAAATTTTAACCTCCCACTATAGCAGAAAGGGTCTTTCTAGTAGTTGCACATCAAATCTAAACTGTCTGAAGTGTTTTTCCAAAGTTATCAACACTTTTATGTTTGGCGTTCCGAAACCCACCTTATCTCAGGCTGAAAAGCGTTTTTGTGCATTGTGCCATAACTTTTCAGGGAAGCTTCAGAACATGAAATTTTAACCTCCCACTATAGCAGAAAGGGTCTTTCTAGTAGTTGCACATCAAATCTAAGCTGTCTGAAGTGTTTTTCAAAAGTTATCAACACTTTTATGTTTGGCGTTCCGAAACCCAACTTATCTCAGGCTGAAAAGCGTTTTTGGGCATTGTGCCATAACTTTTCAGGGAAACTTCAGAACATGAAATTTTAACCTCCCACTATAGCAGAAAGGGTCTTTCTAGTAGTTGCACATCAAATCTAAACTGTCTAAAGTGTTTTTCCAAAGTTATCAACACTTTTATGTTTGGCGTTCCGAAACCCACCTTATCTCAGGCTGAAAAGCGTTTTTACGCATTGTGCCATAACTTTTCAGGGAAGCTTCAGAACATGAAATTTTAACCTCCCACTATAGCAGAAAGGGTCTTTCTAGTAGTTGCACATCAAATCTAAGCTGTCTGAAGTGTTTTTCAAAAGTTATCAACACTTTTATGTTTGGCGTTCCGAAACCCACCTTATCTCAGGCTGAAAAGCGTTTTTGTGCATTGTGCCATATCTTTTCAGGAAAGCTTCAGAACATGAAATTTTAACCTCCCACTATAGCAGAAAGGGTCTTTCTAGTAGTTGCACATCAAATCTAAACTGTCTGAAGTGTTTTTCCAAAGTTATTAACACTTTTATGTTTGGCGTTCCGAAACCCACCTTATCTCAGGCTGAAAAGCGTTTTTGTGCATTGTGCCATAACTTTTCAGGGAAGCTTCAGAACATGAAATTATAACCTCCCACTATAGCAGAAAGGGTCTTTCTAGTAGTTGCACATCAAATCTAAACTGTCTGAAGTGTTTTTCCAAAGTTATTAACACTTTTTTATGTTTGGCGTTCCGAAACCCACCTTATCTCAGGCTGAAAAGCGTTTTTGTGCATTGTGCCATAACTTTTCAGGGAAGCTTCAGAACATGAAATTTTAACCTCCCACTATAGCAGAAAGGGTCTTTCTAGTAGTTGCACATCAAATCTAAACTGTCTGAAGTGTTTTTCCAAAGTTATCAACACCTTTATGTTTGGCGTTCCGAAACCCACCTTATCTCAGGCTGAAAAGCGTTTTTGTGCATTGTGCCATAACTTTTCAGGAAAGCTTCAGAACATGAAATTTTAACCTCCCACTATAGCAGAAAGGGTCTTTCTCGTAGTTGCACATCAAATCTAAACTGTCTGAAGTGTTTTTCCAAAGTTATCAACACTTTTATGTTTGGCGTTCCGAAACCCACCTTATCTCAGGCTGAAAAGCGTTTTTGTGCATTGTGCCATAACTTTTCAGGGAAGCTTCAGAACATGAAATTTTAACCTCCCACTATAGCAGAAAGGGTCTTTCTAGTAGTTGCACATCAAATCTAAGCTGTCTGAAGTGTTTTTCAAAAGTTATCAACACTTTTATGTTTGGCGTTCCGAAACCCACCTTATCTCAGGCTGAAAAGCGTTTTTGTTCATTGTGCCATAACTTTTCAGGGAAGCTTCAGAACATGAAATTTTAACCTCCCACTATAGCAGAAATGGTCTTTCTAGTAGTTGCACATCAAATCTAAACTGTCTGAAGTGTTTTTCCAAAGTTATCAACACTTTTATGTTTGGCGTTCCGAAACCCACCTTATCTCAGGCTGAAAAGCGTTTTTACGCATTGTGCCATAACTTTTCAGGGAAGCTTCAGAACATGAAATTTTAACCTCCCACTATAGCAGAAAGGGTCTTTCTAGTAGGTGCACATCAAATCTAAGCTCTCTGAAGTGTTTTTCGAAAGTTATCAACACTTTTATGTTTGGCGTTCCGAAACCCACCTTATCTCAGGCTGAAAAGCCTTTTTGTGCATTGTGCCATAACTTTTCAGGGAAGCTTCAGAACATGAAATTTTAACCTCCCACTATAGCAGAAAGGGTCTTTCTAGTAGTTGCACATCAAATCTAAACTGTCTGAAGTGTTTTTCCAAAGTTATTAACACTTTTATGTTTGGCGTTCCGAAACCCACCTTATCTCAGGTTGAAAAGCGTTTTTGTGCATTGTGCCATAACTTTTCAGGGAAGCTTCAGAACATGAAATTTTAACCTCCCACTATAGCAGAAAGTGTCTTTCTAGTAGTTGCACATCAAATCTAAACTGTCTGAAGTGTTTTTCCAAAGTTATCAACACTTTTATGTTTGGCGTTCCGAAACCCAACTTATCTCAGGCTGAAAAGCGTTTTTGTGCATTGTGCCATAACTTTTCAGGGAAGCTTCAGAACATGAAATTTTAACCTCCCACTATAGCAGAAAGGGTCTTTCTAGTAGTTGCACATCAAATCTAAACTGTCTGAAGTGTTTTTCCAAAGTTATCAACACTTTTATGTTTGGCGTTCCGAAACCCACCTTATCTCAGGCTGAAAAGCGTTTTTGTGCATTGTGCCATAACTTTTCAGGGAAGCTTCAGAACATGAAATTTTAACCTCCCACTATAGCAGAAAGGGTCTTTCTAGTAGTTGCACATCAAATCTAAGCTGTCTGAAGTGTTTTTCAAAAGTTATCAACACTTTTATGTTTGGCGTTCCGAAACCCACCTTATCTCAGGCTGAAAAGCGTTTTTGTGCATTGTGCCATAACTTTTCAGGAAAGCTTCAGAACATGAAATTTTAACCTCCCACTATAGCAGAGAGGGTCTTTCTAGTAGTTGCACATCAAATCTAAACTGTCTGAAGTGTTTTTCCAAAGTTATCAACACTTTTATGTTTGGCGTTCCGAAACCCACCTTATCTCAGGCTGAAAAGCGTTTTTACGCATTGTGCCATAACTTTTCAGGGAAGCTTCAGAACATGAAATTTTAACCTCCCACTATAGCAGAAAGGGTCTTTCTAGTAGGTGCACATCAAATCTAAGCTCTCTGAAGTGTTTTTCGAAAGTTATCAACACTTTTATGTTTGGCGTTCCGAAACCCACCTTATCTCAGGCTGAAAAGCGTTTTTGTGCATTGTGCCATAACTTTTCAGGGAAGCTTCAGAACATGAAATTTTAACCTCCCACTATAGCAGAAAGGGTCTTTCTAGTAGTTGCACATCAAATCTAAGCTGTCTGAAGTGTTTTTCAAAAGTTATCAACACTTTTATGTTTGGCGTTCCGAAACCCACCTTATCTCAGGCTGAAAAGCGTTTTTGTGCATTGTGCCATAACTTTTCAGGAAAGCTTCAGAACATGAAATTTTAACCTCCCACTATAGCAGAGAGGGTCTTTCTAGTAGTTGCACATCAAATCTAAACTGTCTGAAGTGTTTTTCCAAAGTTATCAACACTTTTATGTTTGGCGTTCCGAAACCCACCTTATCTCAGGCTGAAAAGCGTTTTTACGCATTGTGCCATAACTTTTCAGGGAAGCTTCAGAACATGAAATTTTAACCTCCCACTATAGCAGAAAGGGTCTTTCTAGTAGGTGCACATCAAATCTAAGCTCTCTGAAGTGTTTTTCGAAAGTTATCAACACTTTTATGTTTGGCGTTCCGAAACCCACCTTATCTCAGGCTGAAAAGCGTTTTTGTGCATTGTGCCATAACTTTTCAGGGAAGCTTCAGAACATGAAATTTTAACCTCCCACTATAGCAGAAAGGGTCTTTCTAGTAGTTGCACATCAAATCTAAGCTGTCTGAAGTGTTTTTCAAAAGTTATCAACACTTTTATGTTTGGCGTTCCGAAACCCACCTTATCTCAGGCTGAAAAGCGTTTTTGTGCATTGTGCCATAACTTTTCAGGAAAGCTTCAGAACATGAAATTTTAACCTCCCACTATAGCAGAAAGGGTCTTTCTAGTAGTTGCACATCAAATCTAAACTGTCTGAAGTGTTTTTCCAAAGTTATCAACACTTTTATGTTTGGCGTTCCGAAACCCACCTTATCTCAGGCTGAAAAGCGTTTTTGTGCATTGTGCCATAACTTTTCAGGGAAGCTTCAGAACATGAAATTTTAACCTCCCACTATAGCAGAAAGGGTCTTTCTAGTAGTTGCACATCAAATCTAAGCTGTCTGAAGTGTTTTTCAAAAGTTATCAACACTTTTATGTTTGGCGTTCCGAAACCCACCTTATCTCAGGCTGAAAAGCGTTTTTGTGCATTGTGCCATAACTTTTCAGGAAAGCTTCAGAGCATGAAATTTTAACCTCCCACTATAGCAGAAAGGGTCTTTCTAGTAGTTGCACATCAAATCTAAACTGTCTGAAGTGTTTTTCCAAAGTTATCAACACTTTTATGTTTGGCGTTCCGAAACCCACCTTATCTCAGGCTGAAAAGCGTTTTTACGCATTGTGCCATAACTTTTCAGGGAAGCTTCAGAACATGAAATTTTAACCTCCCACTAAAGCAGAAAGGGTCTTTCTAGTAGGTGCACATCAAATCTAAACTCTCTGAAGTGTTTTTCGAAAGTTATCAACACTTTTATGTTTGGCGTTCCGAAACCCACCTTATCTCAGGCTGAAAAGCGTTTTTGTGCATTGTGCCATAACTTTTCAGGGAAGCTTCAGAACATGAAATTTTAACCTCCCACTATAGCAGAAAGGGTCTTTCTAGTAGTTGCACATCAAATCTAAACTGTCTAAAGTGTTTTTCCAAAGTTATCAACACTTTTATGTTTGGCGTTCCGAAACCCACCTTATCTCAGGCTGAAAAGCGTTTTTACGCATTGTGCCATAACTTTTCAGGGAAGCTTCAGAACATGAAATTTTAACCTCCCACTATAGCAGAAAGGGTCTTTCTAGTAGGTGCACATCAAATCTAAGCTCTCTGAAGTGTTTTTCGAAAGTTATCAACACTTTTATGTTTGGCGTTCCGAAACCCACCTTATCTCAGGCTGAAAAGCGTTTTTGTGCATTGTGCCATAACTTTTCAGGAAAGCTTCAGAACATGAAATTTTAACCTCCCACTATAGCAGAAAGGGTCTTTCTAGTAGTTGCACATCAAATCTAAACTGTCTGAAGTGTTTTTCCAAAGTTATTAACACTTTTATGTTTGGCGTTCCGAAACCCACCTTATCTCAGGCTGAAAAGCGTTTTTGTGCATTGTGCCATAACTTTTCAGGGAAGCTTCAGAACATGAAATTTTAACCTCCCACTATAGCAGAAAGGGTCTTTCTAGTAGTTGCACATCAAATCTAAACTGTCTGAAGTGTTTTTCCAAATTTATTAACACTTTTATGTTTGGCGTTCCGAAACCCACCTTATCTCAGGCTGAAAAGCGTTTTTGTGCATTGTGCCATAACTTTTCAGGGAAGCTTCAGAACATGAAATTTTAACCTCCCACTATAGCAGAAAGGGCCTTTCTAGTAGTTGCACATCAAATCTAAGCTGTCTGAAGTGTTTTTCAAAAGTTATCAACACTTTTATGTTTGGCGTTCCGAAACCCACCTTATCTCAGGCTGAAAAGCGTTTTTGTGCATTGTGCCATAACTTTTCAGGAAAGCTTCAGAACATGAAATTTTAACCTCCCACTATAGCAGAGAGGGTCTTTCTAGTAGTTGCACATCAAATCTAAACTGTCTGAAGTGTTTTTCCAAAGTTATCAACACTTTTATGTTTGGCGTTCCGAAACCCACCTTATCTCAGGCTGAAAAGCGTTTTTACGCATTGTGCCATAACTTTTCAGGGAAGCTTCAGAACATGAAATTTTAACCTCCCACTATAGCAGAAAGGGTCTTTCTAGTAGGTGCACATCAAATCTAAGCTGTCTGAAGTGTTTTTCAAAAGTTATCAACACTTTTATGTTTGGCGTTCCGAAACCCAACTTATCTCAGGCTGAAAAGCGTTTTTGTGCATTGTGCCATAACTTTTCAGGGAAGCTTCAGAACATGAAATTTTAACCTCCCACTATAGCAGAAAGGGTCTTTCTAGTAGTTGCACATCAAATCTAAACTGTCTGAAGTGTTTTTCCAAAGTTATCAACACGTTTATGTTTGGCGTTCCGAAACCCACCTTATCTCAGGCTGAAAAGCGTTTTTGTGCATTGTGCCATAACTTTTCAGGGAAGCTTCAGAACATGAAATTTTAACCTCCCCCTATAGCAGAAAGGGTCTTTCTAGTAGTTGCACATCAAATCTAAGCTGTCTGAAGTGTTTTTCAAAAGTTATCAACACTTTTATGTTTGGCGTTCCGAAACCCACCTTATCTCAGGCTGAAAAGCGTTTTTGTGCATTGTGCCATAACTTTTCAGGAAAGCTTCAGAACATGAAATTTTAACCTCCCACTATAGCAGAAAGGGTCTTTCTAGTAGTTGCACATCAAATCTAAGCTCTCTGAAGTGTTTTTCGAAAGTTATCAACACTTTTATGTTTGGCGTTCCGAAACCCACCTTATCTCAGGCTGAAAAGCGTTTTTGTGCATTGTGCCATAACTTTTCAGGGAAGCTTCAGAACATGAAATTTTAACCTCCCACTATAGCAGAAAGGGTCTTTCTAGTAGTTGCACATCAAATCTAAACTGTCTGAAGTGTTTTTCCAAAGTTATTAACACTTTTATGTTTGGCGTTCCGAAACCCACCTTATCTCAGGCTGAAAAGCGTTTTTGTGCATTGTGCCATAACTTTTCAGGGAAGCTTCAGAACATGAAATTTTAACCTCCCACTATAGCAGAAAGGGTCTTTCTAGTAGTTGCACATCAAATCTAAACTGTCTGAATTTTTTTTCCAAAGTTATCAACACTTTTATGTTTGGCGTTCCGAAACCCACCTTATCTCAGGCTGAAAAGCGTTTTTGTGCATTGTGCCATAACTTTTCAGGGAAGCTTCAGAACATGAAATTTTAACCTCCCACTATAGCAGAAAGGGTCTTTCTAGTAGTTGCACATCAAATCTAAGCTGTCTGAAGTGTTTTTCAAAAGTTATCAACACTTTTATGTTTGGCGTTCCGAAACCCAACTTATCTCAGGCTGAAAAGCGTTTTTGTGCATTGTGCCATAACTTTTCAGGGAAGCTTCAGAACATGAAATTTTAACCTCCCACTATAGCAGAAAGGGTCTTTCTAGTAGTTGCACATCAAATCTAAACTGTCTGAAGTGTTTTTCCAAAGTTATCAACACTTTTATGTTTGGCGTTCCGAAACCCACCTTATCTCAGGCTGAAAAGCGTTTTTGTGCATTGTGCCATAACTTTTCAGGGAAGCTTCAGAACATGAAATTTTAACCTCCCACTATAGCAGAAAGGGTCTTTCTAGTAGTTGCACATCAAATCTAAACTGTCTGAAGTGTTTTTCCAAAGTTATCAACACTTTTATGTTTGGCGTTCCGAAACCCACCTTATCTCAGGCTGAAAAGCGTTTTTGTGCATTGTGCCATAACTTTTCAGGGAAGCTTCAGAACATGAAATTTTAACCTCCCACTATAGCAGAAAGGGTCTTTCTAGTAGTTGCACATCAAATCTAAGCTGTCTGAAGTGTTTTTCAAAAGTTATCAACACTTTTATGTTTGGCGTTCCGAAACCCAACTTATCTCAGGCTGAAAAGCGTTTTTACGCATTGTGCCATAACTTTTCAGGGAAGCTTCAGAACATGAAATTTTAACCTCCCACTATAGCAGAAAGGGTCTTTCTAGTAGTTGCACATCAAATCTAAGCTGTCTGAAGTGTTTTTCAAAAGTTATCAACACTTTTATGTTTGGCGTTCCGAAACCCACCTTATCTCAGGCTGAAAAGCGTTTTTGTGCATTGTGCCATAACTTTTCAGGAAAGCTTCAGAACATGAAATTTTAACCTCCCACTATAGCAGAAAGGGTCTTTCTAGTAGTTGCACATCAAATCTAAACTGTCTGAAGTGTTTTTCCAAAGTTATCAACACTTTTATGTTTGGCGTTCCGAAACCCACCTTATCTCAGGCTGAAAAGCGTTTTTACGCATTGTGCCATAACTTTTCAGGGAAGCTTCAGAACATGAAATTTTAACCTCCCACTATAGCAGAAAGGCTCTTTCTAGTAGGTGCACATCAAATCTAAGCTCTCTGAAGTGTTTTTCGAAAGTTATCAACACTTTTATGTTTGGCGTTCCGAAACCCACCTTATCTCAGGCTGAAAAGCGTTTTTGTGCATTGTGCCATATCTTTTCAGGAAAGCTTCAGAACATGAAATTTTAACCTCCCACTATAGCAGAAAGGGTCTTTCTAGTAGTTGCACATCAAATCTAAACTGTCTGAAGTGTTTTTCCAAAGTTATTAACACTTTTATGTTTGGCGTTCCGAAACCCACCTTATCTCAGGCTGAAAGGCGTTTTTGTGCATTGTGCCATAACTTTTCAGGGAAGCTTCAGAACATGAAATTATAACCTCCCACTATAGCAGAAAGGGTCTTTCTAGTAGTTGCACATCAAATCTAAACTGTCTGAAGTGTTTTTCCAAAGTTATTAACACTTTTATGTTTGGCGTTCCGAAACCCACCTTATCTCAGGCTGAAAAGCGTTTTTGTGCATTGTGCCATAACTTTTCAGGGAAGCTTCAGAACATGAAATTTTAACCTCCCACTATAGCAGAAAGGGTCTTTCTAGTAGTTGCACATCAAATCTAAACTGTCTGAAGTGTTTTTCCAAAGTTATCAACACTTTTATGTTTGGCGTTCCGAAACCCACCTTATCTGAGGCTGAAAAGCGTTTTTACGCATTGTGCCATAACTTTTCAGGGAAGCTTCAGAACATGAAATTTTAACCTCCCACTATAGCAGAAAGGGTCTTTCTAGTAGTTGCACATCAAATCTAAGCTGTCTGAAGTGTTTTTCAAAAGTTATCAACACTTTTATGTTTGGCGTTCCGAAACCCACCTTATCTCAGGCTGAAAAGCGTTTTTGTGCATTGTGCCATAACTTTTCAGGAAAGCTTCAGAGCATGAAATTTTAACCTCCCACTATAGCAGAAAGGGTCTTTCTAGTAGTTGCACATCAAATCTAAACTGTCTGAAGTGTTTTTCCAAAGTTATCAACACTTTTATGTTTGGCGTTCCGAAACCCACCTTATCTCAGGCTGAAAAGCGTTTTTACGCATTGTGCCATAACTTTTCAGGGAAGCTTCAGAACATGAAATTTTAACCTCCCACTAAAGCAGAAAGGGTCTTTCTAGTAGGTGCACATCAAATCTAAACTCTCTGAAGTGTTTTTCGAAAGTTATCAACACTTTTATGTTTGGCGTTCCGAAACCCACCTTATCTCAGGCTGAAAAGCGTTTTTGTGCATTGTGCCATAACTTTTCAGGGAAGCTTCAGAACATGAAATTTTAACCTCCCACTATAGCAGAAAGGGTCTTTCTAGTAGTTGCACATCAAATCTAAACTGTCTAAAGTGTTTTTCCAAAGTTATCAACACTTTTATGTTTGGCGTTCCGAAACCCACCTTATCTCAGGCTGAAAAGCGTTTTTACGCATTGTGCCATAACTTTTCAGGGAAGCTTCAGAACATGAAATTTTAACCTCCCACTATAGCAGAAAGGGTCTTTCTAGTAGTTGCACATCAAATCTAAGCTGTCTGAAGTGTTTTTCAAAAGTTATCAACACTTTTATGTTTGGCGTTCCGAAACCCACCTTATCTCAGGCTGAAAAGCGTTTTTGTGCATTGTGCCATAACTTTTCAGGAAAGCTTCAGAACATGAAATTTTAACCTCCCACTATAGCAGAAAGGGTCTTTCTAGTAGTTGCACATCAAATCTAAACTGTCTGAAGTGTTTTTCCAAAGTTATCAACACTTTTATGTTTGGCGTTCCGAAACCCACCTTATCTCAGGCTGAAAAGCGTTTTTACGCATTGTGCCATAACTTTTCAGGGAAGCTTCAGAACATGAAATTTTAACCTCCCACTATAGCAGAAAGGCTCTTTCTAGTAGGTGCACATCAAATCTAAGCTCTCTGAAGTGTTTTTCGAAAGTTATCAACACTTTTATGTTTGGCGTTCCGAAACCCACCTTATCTCAGGCTGAAAAGCGTTTTTGTGCATTGTGCCATATCTTTTCAGGAAAGCTTCAGAACATGAAATTTTAACCTCCCACTATAGCAGAAAGGGTCTTTCTAGTAGTTGCACATCAAATCTAAACTGTCTGAAGTGTTTTTCCAAAGTTATTAACACTTTTATGTTTGGCGTTCCGAAACCCACCTTATCTCAGGCTGAAAAGCGTTTTTGTGCATTGTGCCATAACTTTTCAGGGAAGCTTCAGAACATGAAATTATAACCTCCCACTATAGCAGAAAGGGTCTTTCTAGTAGTTGCACATCAAATCTAAACTGTCTGAAGTGTTTTTCCAAAGTTATTAACACTTTTATGTTTGGCGTTCCGAAACCCACCTTATCTCAGGCTGAAAAGCGTTTTTGTGCATTGTGCCATAACTTTTCAGGGAAGCTTCAGAACATGAAATTTTAACCTCCCACTATAGCAGAAAGGGTCTTTCTAGTAGTTGCACATCAAATCTAAACTGTCTGAAGTGTTTTTCCAAAGTTATCAACACCTTTATGTTTGGCGTTCCGAAACCCACCTTATCTCATGCTGAAAAGCGTTTTTACGCATTGTGCCATAACTTTTCAGGGAAGCTTCAGAACATGAAATTTTAACTTCCCACTATAGCAGAAAGGGTCATTCTAGTAGGTGCACATCAAATCTAAGCTGTCTGAAGTGTTTTTCCAAAGTTATCAACACTTTTATGTTTGGCGTTCCGAAACCCACCTTATCTCAGGCTGAAAAGCGTTTTTGTGCATTGTGCCATAACTTTTCAGGGAAGCTTCAGAACATGAAATTTTAACCTCCCACTATAGCAGAAAGGGTCTTTCTAGTAGTTGCACATCAAATCTAAGCTGTCTGAAGTGTTTTTCAAAAGTTATCAACACTTTTATGTTTGGCGTTCCGAAACCCACCTTATCTCAGGCTGAAAAGCGTTTTTGTGCATTGTGCCATAACTTTTCAGGAAAGCTTCAGAACATGAAATTTTAACCTCCCACTATAGCAGAAAGGGTCTTTCTAGTAGTTGCACATCAAATCTAAACTGTCTGAAGTGTTTTTCCAAAGTTATCAACACTTTTATGTTTGGCGTTCCGAAACCCACCTTATCTCAGGCTGAAAAGCGTTTTTACGCATTGTGCCATAACTTTTCAGGGAAGCTTCAGAACATGAAATTTTAACCTCCCACTATAGCAGAAAGGGTCTTTCTAGTAGTTGCACATCAAATCTAAGCTGTCTGAAGTGTTTTTCCAAAGTTATCAACACTTTTATGTTTGGCGTTCCGAAACCCACCTTATCTCAGGCTGAAAAGCGTTTTTACGCATTGTGCCATAACTTTTCAGGGAAGCTTCAGAACATGAAATTTTAACCTCCCACTATAGCAGAAAGGGTCTTTCTAGTAGGTGCACATCAAATCTAAGCTCTCTGAAGTGTTTTTCGAAAGTTATCAACACTTTTATGTTTGGCGTTCCGAAACCCACCTTATCTCAGGCTGAAAAGCGTTTTTGTGCATTGTGCCATAACTTTTCAGGAAAGCTTCAGAACATGAAATTTTAACCTCCCACTATAGCAGAAAGGGTCTTTCTAGTAGTTGCACATCAAATCTAAACTGTCTGAAGTGTTTTTCCAAAGTTATTAACACTTTTATGTTTGGCGTTCCGAAACCCACCTTATCTCAGGCTGAAAAGCGTTTTTGTGCATTGTGCCATAACTTTTCAGGGAAGCTTCAGAACATGAAATTTTAACCTCCCACTATAGCAGAAAGGGTCTTTCTAGTAGTTGCACATCAAATCTAAACTGTCTGAAGTGTTTTTCCAAATTTATTAACACTTTTATGTTTGGCGTTCCGAAACCCACCTTATCTCAGGCTGAAAAGCGTTTTTGTGCATTGTGCCATAACTTTTCAGGGAAGCTTCAGAACATGAAATTTTAACCTCCCACTATAGCAGAAAGGGCCTTTCTAGTAGTTGCACATCAAATCTAAGCTGTCTGAAGTGTTTTTCAAAAGTTATCAACACTTTTATGTTTGGCGTTCCGAAACCCACCTTATCTCAGGCTGAAAAGCGTTTTTGTGCATTGTGCCATAACTTTTCAGGAAAGCTTCAGAACATGAAATTTTAACCTCCCACTATAGCAGAGAGGGTCTTTCTAGTAGTTGCACATCAAATCTAAACTGTCTGAAGTGTTTTTCCAAAGTTATCAACACTTTTATGTTTGGCGTTCCGAAACCCACCTTATCTCAGGCTGAAAAGCGTTTTTAAGCATTGTGCCATAACTTTTCAGGGAAGCTTCAGAACATGAAATTTTAACCTCCCACTATAGCAGAAAGGGTCTTTCTAGTAGGTGCACATCAAATCTAAGCTGTCTGAAGTGTTTTTCAAAAGTTATCAACACTTTTAAGTTTGGCGTTCCGAAACCCAACTTATCTCAGGCTGAAAAGCGTTTTTGTGCATTGTGCCATAACTTTTCAGGGAAGCTTCAGAACATGAAATTTTAACCTCCCACTATAGCAGAAAGGGTCTTTCTAGTAGTTGCACATCAAATCTAAACTGTCTGAAGTGTTTTTCCAAAGTTATCAACACTTTTATGTTTGGCGTTCCGAAACCCACCTTATCTCAGGCTGAAAAGCGTTTTTGTGCATTGTGCCATAACTTTTCAGGGAAGCTTCAGAACATGAAATTTTAACCTCCCCCTATAGCAGAAAGGGTCTTTCTAGTAGTTGCACATCAAATCTAAGCTGTCTGAAGTGTTTTTCAAAAGTTATCAACACTTTTATGTTTGGCGTTCCGAAACCCACCTTATCTCAGGCTGAAAAGCGTTTTTGTGCATTGTGCCATAACTTTTCAGGAAAGCTTCAGAACATGAAATTTTAACCTCCCACTATAGCAGAAAGGGTCTTTCTAGTAGTTGCACATCAAATCTAAACTGTCTGAAGTGTTTTTCCAAAGTTATCAACACTTTTATGTTTGGCGTTCCGAAACCCACCTTATCTCAGGCTGAAAAGCGTTTTTACGCATTGTGCCATAACTTTTCAGGGAAGCTTCAGAACATGAAATTTTAACCTCCCACTATAGCAGAAAGGGTCTTTCTAGTAGGTGCACATCAAATCTAAGCTCTCTGAAGTGTTTTTCGAAAGTTATCAACACTTTTATGTTTGGCGTTCCGAAACCCACCTTATCTCAGGCTGAAAAGCGTTTTTGTGCATTGTGCCATAACTTTTCAGGGAAGCTTCAGAACATGAAATTTTAACCTCCCACTATAGCAGAAAGGGTCTTTCTAGTAGTTGCACATCAAATCTAAACTGTCTGAAGTGTTTTTCCAAAGTTATTAACACTTTTATGTTTGGCGTTCCGAAACCCACCTTATCTCAGGCTGAAAAGCGTTTTTGTGCATTGTGCCATAACTTTTCAGGGAAGCTTCAGAACATGAAATTTTAACCTCCCACTATAGCAGAAAGGGTCTTTCTAGTAGTTGCACATCAAATCTAAACTGTCTGAATTTTTTTTCCAAAGTTATCAACACTTTTATGTTTGGCGTTCCGAAACCCACCTTATCTCAGGCTGAAAAGCGTTTTTGTGCATTGTGCCATAACTTTTCAGGGAAGCTTCAGAACATGAAATTTTAACCTCCCACTATAGCAGAAAGGGTCTTTCTAGTAGTTGCACATCAAATCTAAGCTGTCTGAAGTGTTTTTCCAAAGTTATCAACACTTTTATGTTTGGAGTTCCGAAACCCAACTTATCTCAGGCTGAAAAGCGTTTTTGTGCATTGTGCCATAACTTTTCAGGGAAGCTTCAGAACATGAAATTTTAACCTCCCACTATAGCAGAAAGGGTCTTTCTAGTAGTTGCACATCAAATCTAAACTGTCTGAAGTGTTTTTCCAAAGTTATCAACACTTTTATGTTTGGCGTTCCGAAACCCACCTTATCTCAGGCTGAAAAGCGTTTTTGTGCATTGTGCCATAACTTTTCAGGGAAGCTTCAGAACATGAAATTTTAACCTCCCACTATAGCAGAAAGGGTCTTTCTAGTAGTTGCACATCAAATCTAAGCTGTCTGAAGTGTTTTTCAAAAGTTATCAACACTTTTATGTTTGGCGTTCCGAAACCCAACTTATCTCAGGCTGAAAAGCGTTTTTACGCATTGTGCCATAACTTTTCAGGGAAGCTTCAGAACATGAAATTTTAACCTCCCACTATAGCAGAAAGGGTCTTTCTAGTAGTTGCACATCAAATCTAAGCTGTCTGAAGTGTTTTTCAAAAGTTATCAACACTTTTATGTTTGGCGTTCCGAAACCCACCTTATCTCAGGCTGAAAAGCGTTTTTGTGCATTGTGCCATAACTTTTCAGGAAAGCTTCAGAACATGAAATTTTAACCTCCCACTATAGCAGAAAGGGTCTTTCTAGTAGTTGCACATCAAATCTAAACTGTCTGAAGTGTTTTTCCAAAGTTATCAACACTTTTATGTTTGGCGTTCCGAAACCCACCTTATCTCAGGCTGAAAAGCGTTTTTACGCATTGTGCCATAACTTTTCAGGGAAGCTTCAGAACATGAAATTTTAACCTCCCACTATAGCAGAAAGGCTCTTTCTAGTAGGTGCACATCAAATCTAAGCTCTCTGAAGTGTTTTTCGAAAGTTATCAACACTTTTATATTTGGCGTTCCGAAACCCACCTTATCTCAGGCTGAAAAGCGTTTTTGTGCATTGTGCCATATCTTTTCAGGAAAGCTTCAGAACATGAAATTTTAACCTCCCACTATAGCAGAAAGGGTCTTTCTAGTAGTTGCACATCAAATCTAAACTGTCTGAAGTGTTTTTCCAAAGTTATTAACACTTTTATGTTTGGCGTTCCGAAACCCACCTTATCTCAGGCTGAAAGGCGTTTTTGTGCATTGTGCCATAACTTTTCAGGGAAGCTTCAGAACATGAAATTATAACCTCCCACTATAGCAGAAAGGGTCTTTCTAGTAGTTGCACATCAAATCTAAACTGTCTGAAGTGTTTTTCCAAAGTTATTAACACTTTTATGTTTGGCGTTCCGAAACCCACCTTATCTCAGGCTGAAAAGCGTTTTTGTGCATTGTGCCATAACTTTTCAGGGAAGCTTCAGAACATGAAATTTTAACCTCCCACTATAGCAGAAAGGGTCTTTCTAGTAGTTGCACATCAAATCTAAACTGTCTGAAGTGTTTTTCCAAAGTTATCAACACTTTTATGTTTGGCGTTCCGAAACCCACCTTATCTGAGGCTGAAAAGCGTTTTTACGCATTGTGCCATAACTTTTCAGGGAAGCTTCAGAACATGAAATTTTAACCTCCCACTATAGCAGAAAGGGTCTTTCTAGTAGGTGCACATCAAATCTAAGCTGTCTGAAGTGTTTTTCGAAAGTTATCAACACTTTTATGTTTGGCGTTCCGAAACCCACCTTATCTCAGGCTGAAAAGCGTTTTTGTGCATTGTGCCATAACTTTTCAGGGAAGCTTCAGAACATGAAATTTTAACCTCCCACTATAGCAGAAAGGGTCTTTCTAGTAGTTGCACATCAAATCTAAGCTGTCTGAAGTGTTTTTCAAAAGTTATCAACACTTTTATGTTTGGCGTTCCGAAACCCACCTTATCTCAGGCTGAAAAGCGTTTTTGTGCATTGTGTCATAACTTTTCAGGAAAGCTTCAGAACATGAAATTTTAACCTCCCACTATAGCAGAAAGGGTCTTTCTAGTAGTTGCACATCAAATCTAAACTGTCTGAAGTGTTTTTCCAAAGTTATCAACACTTTTATGTTTGGCGTTCCGAAACCCACCTTATCTCAGGCTGAAAAGCGTTTTTACGCATTGTGCCATAACTTTTCAGGGAAGCTTCAGAACATGAAATTTTAACCTCCCACTATAGCAGAAAGGGTCTTT
The DNA here is from genome assembly GCF_027744825.2 of Synchiropus splendidus. Classification (NCBI taxonomy): domain Eukaryota; kingdom Metazoa; phylum Chordata; class Actinopteri; order Syngnathiformes; family Callionymidae; genus Synchiropus; species Synchiropus splendidus. The sequence goes on from NW_026527065.1 coordinate 328,032, forward strand.
CTAGTAGGTGCACATCAAATCTAAGCTCTCTGAAGTGTTTTTCGAAAGTTATCAACACTTTTATGTTTGGCGTTCCGAAACCCACCTTATCTCAGGCTGAAAAGCGTTTTTATGCATTGTGCCATAACTTTTCAGGAAAGCTTCAGAACATGAAATTTTAACCTCCCACTATAGCAGAAAGGGTCTTTCTAGTAGTTGCACATCAAATCTAAACTGTCTGAAGTGTTTTTCCAAAGTTATTAACACTTTTATGTTTGGCGTTCCGAAACCCACCTTATCTCAGGGTGAAAAGCGTTTTTGTGCATTGTGCCATAACTTTTCAGGGAAGCTTCAGAACATGAAATTTTAACCTCCCACTATAGCAGAAAGGGTCTTTCTAGTAGTTGCACATCAAATCTAAACTGTCTGAAGTGTTTTTCCAAAGTTATTAACACTTTTATGTTTGGCGTTCCGAAACCCACCTTATCTCAGGCTGAAAAGCGTTTTTGTGCATTGTGCCATAACTTTTCAGGGAAGCTTCAGAACATGAAATTTTAACCTCCCACTATAGCAGAAAGGGTCTTTCTAGTAGTTGCACATCAAATCTAAGCTGTCTGAAGTGTTTTTCAAAAGTTATCAACACTTTTATGTTTGGCGTTCCGAAACCCACCTTATCTCAGGCTGAAAAGCGTTTTTGTGCATTGTGCCATAACTTTTCAGGAAAGCTTCAGAACATGAAATTTTAACCTCCCACTATAGCAGAGAGGGTCTTTCTAGTAGTTGCACATCAAATCTAAACTGTCTGAAGTGTTTTTCCAAAGTTATCAACACTTTTATGTTTGGCGTTCCGAAACCCACCTTATCTCAGGCTGAAAAGCGTTTTTACGCATTGTGCCATAACTTTTCAGGGAAGCTTCAGAACATGAAATTTTAACCTCCCACTATAGCAGAAAGGGTCTTTCTAGTAGGTGCACATCAAATCTAAGCTCTCTGAAGTGTTTTTCGAAAGTTATCAACACTTTTATGTTTGGCGTTCCGAAACCCACCTTATCTCAGGCTGAAAAGCGTTTTTGTGCATTGTGCCATAACTTTTCAGGGAAGCTTCAGAACATGAAATTTTAACCTCCCACTATAGCAGAAAGGGTCTTTCTAGTAGTTGCACATCAAATCTAAGCTGTCTGAAGTGTTTTTCAAAAGTTATCAACACTTTTATGTTTGGCGTTCCGAAACCCAACTTATCTCAGGCTGAAAAGCGTTTT